>NC_140498.1:6240017-6560017 GCF_964271855.1 Acomys minous
TCAAACCTTCCACTTCAAACACTGCTCCTTCCCTCTTTTCACAGCTTTTTCTTAGATCCCATTCTTCTGTGTTATTTATGCTGTCATGGGGGAGACCTGCTGTCTTCAGCTCTGACATATTATTGTTTTCTTCTTTGCCAATCTTTCTCACATTTTCTTTGTAATCTCATCTTCTGTAATACACATAGATTGGGTGCTGAACCTCCTAACGTTGCCCTCTATTTTCCCTCATTTTTGTCACCGTGTTATCAGGCTTTCTGGGGGATTTGGGAAGCTTTGCAAAATTTCTAAGTTCATCTTTGTTGCCCATACTCAAACCACTATTGTTAATTTCCACTAAGAATAAAATGATGGTGATTCCCAATAGTGGTTTTCATCTTTACTCCATTTAATAAAACCCATTTAGCCAATAAAATGTTATAGCTGAACCACCTTGAACCTCTCTGAGAACTGGTCACCAGGCCTTTAGTGCTGTTCTTGTTGTTACTGTGATTCCTGCCTTTTCCCCCCGTGCCATGCTTTCCTCTTGTTTACCTTAATCTAGGCTTTTGCTAACGTATTCTGTCTGCTGAGTCTTAGAAGAAGCTAAGAAGATGCCTTGGCCACTGCAGTAATGAACACCCACAAAGACATGAAAGCTGGAGGGAGGTTCGGAGGGAAGAAGGGGGCTAGCAGGAACAGGAGGAGGGTGTTAGAAAGATAAAGGGAAAGGATGTCTACGGTCACAATACACTGTGCATAAGTAGGTAAATGTCAACAGTTTAAGAAGCACTTTTTAAAGGCTGGTATTATCTCGGCAGATAAAGACAGGTCTGACTGATAGAATTCATTTCTAAGCCCTGAGGAGCTACGCTGGATGCATCCTAGAGTCTCTCTTTCATGGTGATGCTCTGCTCCCTTATGGGCAGAAATCCTTGTTGGATTTATTAGTAGACCCGCTCGCCACCCACCCTGACATACTTACAAAATCTCCCAATTGCTCGGAGGCTCTGCAGATTGATACTTCCCCTGGTGTCCTGTGGAAGCCACAGCCTCCTCTACCCTTCCCTGGCTATCCCACACCTCCACTGGCATGGTCTCCCAACATCCCACTGGACTGTCTCACTCCTGAGTAATGTCCATTGCTACTACACAGAGTGCGCGGAGCTTATGCCGGTTGTAACTGCTTCCTACTCACTTAGTGATAGCTTGGGAAGAAGAGGAGGAATGGGTGTGATCAGTCGGCTGTCATTAATCCTATGCCTCGCTTGCTGTTCTGTTGTGTGGGCTCAGAAACCACCTGCTTATCTTACACCTTAGCAAGGACCCACAACGCAGCCTGGACTTCAGTTGCTGCACAGACACGGGACGTGTGCAGAAGTTCCTTCTGTCTGTCCCTGTGTCTTCAGTTGTGTGAATGTACACTCTAAAGGTGACAAGTGCCATGTTTCCACTCTTCTTGATAAAGTCAGAAAAAAATTGAAGCTATGCCTCTCTTAAAAAAAAATTTTTTTTTTGCCCTTTGTGATGATGAGGTAAAATAGAGCAGAAGGTGGCCAGCCCAGCCTCGTCCCAGTGCAGCACATCTCGGGGGGTGGGGGGCAGCCCCAAGTCTATCCTGGGCCTGCAGCCATATTCTAGTTTCTCCAGCTTTGATGTGCTTTTTTGCCTCCAACAGCAACACCTGTGCTCTGTAAACTCACTGAAACCCCTCCCCCCTCTTCCCCCCCCACCCACCCACCCACCCCCTCCTTCCCACCTTCCCACTCCCATCCCCCATCCACCCAACCCCCCACCACACCCCCAACCCCCACCCCTACCTCTCCTCATCCCTGTACAAGAAGAGGTGGAAAATACCATGTTTGTCTCACCTCACTGCCTTTACAGAAGCCAGAGAGCTCAGCTTTGATTAGGCGTCTCTGGGCTTCCATCTCATGCGCCTCCTGCAGGAAGAAGCTGAGGTTGTCTCTGGGGCGCTGCCTGAGATCACTCCTCACTTGACTTCCTGCCCTCTTCCCTCCTTGCTGTCCTTAGTCCCTTAGCCTTCCCCTACCCAGCATTTCCTTCAAAATCCTCTTCCCACGTAGCTCTGTCTCTAAAGCACTGGCGGTGGCTTGGAATTACTGACCAACTTTGTGTTCCTTCCTCAACAAGCACCTTGATGAAAACCTGGCGAAGCTCACCGCCAAGTTCGGGAAAGCCACAGCAGAGAAACTCAAGTGTCAGCAAGAAGCTGAAGTGACCTCGAACACCATCTCCCTTGCAAACCGCCTGGTGAGTCTGGGCTCTAATTATGTTAGCAGCGCTTGTCAGGTGCCCCAGAGATGTGAAAGGAGGAGCTACCTACAGGGCAGCTTCCTGTTGCCTTTGGGGAGGGGGAGTGTATTAAAATGTGCAGAGATGCATGTGGGGACTGTGACCTGAGAATTGTGGGTACGGAGCCTTCTCTGTTCAAGCATTTTGTGGGGCAGTTCCAGAGTTCTCATCCATGCAATATTTGATCATAGGGTGCAAGATTAGGGACTGAGAAGAAAAAAGGAATGACCTGAGTAGATCAGAATGTGGCTTTATTCATGACACTCCCAACCCCTATAACCCCCTAGCGCCCACCCCCCACCACCCCACTCCCCTGTATGCACAGGGAAACAGGGAAGAGATGGGCAGTCTCTGGCCCTCCTGAGAAAACAAGTCTAAATGTCAGGACAAAGGTGTTTATTTTATTGCATCTGTTGTTATATAACAAATTATCCCCCCCCCAAAAAAAATTACCCAAGGGGGAAGTGTATATATGCTGTCTTTGGTCTGGTCAAGAGAGGGCTGACTCTCTGTGGGCGTGGGACCAGAGAAATATATTAAAGGGGCTAAGTTGTGTTTCGTGTCTCTTGAATTGGTTTGCCCGGTGTCGGAGGCCTTCACAGCACACACCATCTTTATAAGATTCAGATACCTTCTTCCTTGTTTCATAGGAACTGTTTTGTAAAACCAAAAACAAAACAAACAAACAAACAAAAAACACTGTAATCATTCTACAGTATTTCACAAGTTTGCGGGGGCCGGGATTTGGGTAGAATTTAGCTTGCTGTGTTGTTTCCATGCCTGAAGAATTCAGGGTTACTCAGTCCTGGGGCTGAGCTGGCTTGAAGAGTCCAGAATGGCTTCCTTCTCTTGAAGCAGGTGAGGCTGGTAGGGGAGACTCAGAAGGGCCTCTCTCCATCTCTCCATCTCTAGGAGAGTCATAAGAGAAGATGCAACCTCTCCAGTGACTATACTAAAGGGCATCATCCCATCTCAGGACTCTACAAGAGAGTGGTCCAAGAGACAGGAAGTAGAGCATGTCACTCTCATAAAATCTGGGACCACAGTCTAGCACAGTGCCAGTTACTTCTGCCTTAGTCCACCAAAATAGTTACAAATTCAAGGGTAGATAGATAGGCCACTGTTGCTTTTGTACTAGACAGCCTGCTATCCTACTGTGCGCTAAGCCTGCGTTTTTTAGAGCAATGTAACCAACCTTACTGTGCTTTGCCCTTCCCATGTAATCAACATTTACAACTTAAGCTAATGATGCCCATGACCCATAATAAAGCACGTGGAGATAGACAACTGTTACTTTTGTCTTGTGTCTGTTTTGTCTGGTTGAGAGAGGCTCCCACTCTGTCGTCTAGGCTGGTTGCAGACTCGCTAACTTCCTGCCTTAGCATTCTGGGTCTTGGGATTACAGATGTGAGGCGCCATGCCTGACTTTTGACGAGAGGCGAAAGAATCTGTGGTTTTTTGAAGTTCCCTGTGGCTTGTGTTTCTGTCACATCCAGCATGGAAGGCTAGAGAGCAGCTTCTACTGAGCATGGTTTCTCTGTAGCCTGGAGTCTTGGCAGCGCCACCCCCACCTAAGGAGAGAGAAGCAATTCCTTTTCTCACTGATTCCAGCTACAGCCACGTTTCTTTGAACTTAAGGAGCCATGCGTTGTAGCCACCACCGGACTGAACCGTGGTTTAGTGGAGATGTTAGTCCACATGTGTGTCAGTTGCTGTGTGTGCTGACATTGCATTGAGACGTGGAAAATAGAAATGAGACACAGAAAGTTTCCTCTTGGAGTTCTTTAGTCCCTGAATGATTATACACATGATTTCTCCTTAGCTTTCTCTGCCTCGAGTCTGTGGTATGTTGTATTGTTCTGACCTGTACCTGTTGTCTGTCCCTAATAATGGACTTTGCTCTTTGTTTACTGAACAGGACAGAAATAGGCAGTACGTGGTATGGGAAATGGATAGAGAATGTTTTTCAACAGAAATATTTAATAGAATTTTACAGGGAAGAGATTACTTTCCTGACCACGACAAACCTGGAGCAGCTCTTAAAACCTCACAGATGTTACCAAGCGACATCCGCACATTGCTCCCAATATTTATGGGATATTTGTTGTAAGGTTGCTTTCAACCTCCTGGCTGCTTTCAGCAAATATTTACCATAACATATATACACATGGTTTATCATGGGTCAGGGGCATGGGAGCACATGATTTAAGATTAAAGCTATGCATTAGCTTAGGCTGTAAAAGCCGATAACATAGGCCCGTACTGAGGTTGGTCACCTTGTTCTTATAAAGGCAAGTTAGAGTTAAATAGGCTGAGCCCATAGTACTATAGAGCAGATTGAATATATAGACCTAAACAGTCTCAAAGCATGTTACCAGCTTGGATGCAAGGTCTGCCAAAAAATGCGTCTCCACAGTTATAGGTGGGACAGGCTGCCATGCAGCCTCGAGCTGACCAGTTTCACCAAACAATTTGGTTTAGAGATGGCACCCTGCAGATATGCGAGAAATAAGCCAGATCTGGCTGGCCTGCCTCCCGTCTAGCTCCTTACTTGGCTTCCAAAACTCAGCACAGCCTTCTCCGTCATCTGGCGACTTCTCCATACGCATTTCCGTGAGAGGCTGTGGGGCTGGATGTGCGGACGCCGAAGCCACTTCTGTCTCTACAACAGAGATTCTGTAAGAGAAACTTGGACTTCGCTGTCCTAGTCTAAGAATGGAGCAGGGCCTTGTTGGTTGGCAAATCTTTCTGGCTGTGCCAGCTCTAATAGTGTGTGATATTCTCCTCCCAAGAAGAGAGGTGTCTTCTTCCAAATATGAGCCAGGTCAGCTGAGATGTGTTCTGCAGTCTTAGGTACTTTGTACACACTCATGTGTGAATATACCTCTTATCACTGCCCTCAGCTCACCTCTGTCTTCCCACCCACTGGAAATTCTTTAAGGCACATGGACTTGATTATATTTTCATACCTCCAGCACTTAGGGAAGAGGAAGAGGATAAGCCTCATTTTCTATCATGCCTTACAGACCAGGCACAATGATAAGTGGTAACACGTATGAGCACATTCAGTCCTCATATCATCCCATGGAACCGGTGCAGCTGTCTCCACAGATATAAAGGGCAGAGCCCTGCAGCCCATGTTCAGAACCTGCTGCCATTGCACAGCCCATGTGATACACAACACAGAGTAGGGGCTTGTGTGTGGGAGCGTCGCCCACAGCCAGGCCATGGCTAATGGGAAGGGGCCGCCCAATCCTATGTGTGTAATGCATATGTCATTGCAGCAGTTAGGAGGCTGATGTGAGAAGGTCATGGGTTCAAGGTCATCATAGTAAAGATGTTGGAGAAAGGACAAGAGAAAGAGATTGCTTGATGCGTTAGCTCAGGCCACCCATTTCCTTCATTTAAGCTTGTTTAAACTTTGACATCGTGACAGTGGTTTCCTGAGACTTCCTCCTGCCACGGACGTAGAGCATGCGGTCTCCTCAACTGAACACACAGCTCTGCGGGCTCCAGCTGACTCATCTCTCCCCTGTCTGCCTTTTGAACGACAGGTGGGAGGACTCGCTTCTGAAAACATAAGGTGGGCAGAGGCCGTGCAGAACTTCAAACAGCAGGGAAGGACATTATGTGGAGACATTCTGCTTGCCACGGCTTTCATTTCCTACTTGGGTTTCTTTACCAATAAATACCGCAAGAGCCTCATGGATGGGACCTGGAAACCCTATCTGAGCCAGCTGAAAGTACGTATGTAAATGGCTTTTCTACCAACCTAATTCATTGAATTGAGCTGAGTTTCTAGGGAAAAACAAAAAGTCAGGTTTATTGGGGCAGCGCTTGGGCGGGTTCACCAACCTCCCAGGAGTGGGTCAGTAAAATCATAAGGCTAGGCTAAGGTAGCAGCTTCTTAAAGGGGAGTTGTGGGGGTAGGGGATGAATTGTGATGTGATGGTGAGGTACTTGTCAATTCCCAAACACTGATCAATTGTGGAATACAAAAGACATCCCAGGCCAGGACAGCTTCAGCACAGTCATAGTCCAGAGGGCGTTGGGTCCACAGACTTCCACAGCAGGAGGAGTGTGCACAATTCACAGTGCACCCTGAGGCGTATTACAAATGCCATTCCTAACTACAGCCCTAGAATGCGAGATGCATTTTGTACAATGATGGCTAAGTTTTCCTGGATCAGCTCATAAAATTCTGCCCGCTTAATGATTCGATGGGCTGGTTTAAAATGGTCCCAGCGCTGGGGATATCACAATGACTAGTTCAGGAGTAACTAGTGACACTGGTTGTGTTAACTATTAGAGCTAATAGCTCTAGTCCAGCTGTGATCTCATTCATCTTGAATACTTGTGGAGGAAGGAAATTGGTGAGAGAACAAACGACTGAAAGAAGACAAGTGGTTCTTAGCAGCCTAGGGTTTTGGGGCTTGTTTAAGATTCATAAGCATATTGTGCCATAGACTCCTTTGGAAGGTGCTGTGGGAGTACTGGAGAGCAGGTAATCAATACAGAACTGATATTTCCTTGGCTCATGATGCTGCTGTCCAGCAAGTGCCTCAGCACTGTGGCATCCCATGCCGGGAGGCCGAAGAGTAAGAGTGAGAGCCAGAGAGAAAGATGGAACCAAACTCACATCCAGGAACCACTGTCACAGGGATTACTTCCTTCCTGAGATATCAATGGGGGAACCATTTACAGGGAAGAGCCACAATGACATGCTCACTGCGGGGTTAAGTTTTTAATACCCACATTTTGGGAAATGCATCTGAACCACAGCAAGCAATCTAGAAAAGTCTACAGATCCTGAAATAATGCTATACTCATAATGTTATAAAGAAAATATGGCAAAACACATTTCTGTTTCTCTTTTGTTGTATTTCTTCCATATAGCTCAGACCCACTTATATGTCATAATCCTCCTGCCTCAGCCTGGCTACTCCAACCTTCTCAAGGGAAATCAGTGCTATGGTATTTTTATCCTGAGATCAGAAATGTGTTTTAAGCCGGGCATAGCATCATCATATGTGTGTAATGCATATGTCATTGCAGCAGTTAGGAGGCTGATGTGAGAAGGTCATGGGTTCAAGGTCATCATAGTAAAGATGTTAGAGAAAGGACGAGAGAAAGAGATTGTTTGAAGCTGTAGCGTGGGCCGCCCATTTCCTTCATTTAAACTTGTTTAAACTTTGACGTTGCGACATGTCTCACCTAGAAACTTCATACTCTAGAACTGTGTGATTGAGTTGCCCAAAAAAAGCCTCACAAAAATGTCATAATGCCTTAAATAAGTAGGTGATTTTTTCGTGAGACCACATCTACAGCTATCCGGGGGACCGTGTAGCCAAAGGGCTCCACTTGAACATGCCTAAAGGAAAAGGCGATGGTTTCAGTAGTGTTCCTGAGGTACTGAAAGGCAATTGAATCAAAGAGTTTAAAGGGTGTAAGTCTAAGCCTCAGAATCATTATACTAAATGGAAGTGGCCAGACACAAAAGGTCACATCTTGTATGATTCCATTTTTATTAAATATCCAAAATAAGAAAAGCTATAGAGACAGAAAACATTTAGTAATTGCAGAGAACTTGTAGTAGAGAGATGCAGGGAGGGGTTGTTTAATGAGCAAGAGCCTTCCTTTGGGGCCATGAAAATACCTGGGAGTAAATGGATGGGGCTGAAAGCCGCCTAACACTGTGCGCATGCTATCCCCCACTGAACTGTACACCTTACAATGGTTCGTTTTACATTGTGTAAAGTTTACCTCTTTTTGAAAGTATGTAAGTCAATGAAAAGGACTGTTTGTAGAAGAACTAGGTGAGCTGAGAGAGGCCAAAATAGAAAATCAGGAAGAGTTTTCCAGCCCTGAGAGAACACAGAATGGGTGGAGGTCTCAGGGCTGGGGGTGTGCGTCCCAGATGGCCCCAGCAGGCGTGCTCGCTTGGGGGGAGGGGCAGTGAGGGAGTAGCCTTGAGGAGGGAAGATTGGAGTAGGGAAAGGAGGCTCCCCAGCCCTTTCCAAGCAGGTATAATGGATGAGAGGAGAAAGTGGCTTGTGTGGGCTGGTGCTGCTACCAGAAAACCAATGGGAGAAACAGAGAAGTACATCAGGCAAGTCAATGTCTACATGGCTGTAGGCATTATAGGTCAATATCTAAATAATCAGAGATAGCTCAGTCTCCAAGCCTAACTGCCTGAGGTAGATAAAGGAGACCCACACAGTAGAGGGAGAGACCCAATTTTCCCAAACTATATTCTGACTTTGGCACACATGCCATTATCAACGTGCTTTCGGCAATAGTCACTCAGCCAGGAAAGAAGTCTTCAGAGGGGTGCTGGTCTCCCTGTCAAAGGGCTTATGTCATGTAATGAGATACTGTGGATTCTCTCCCACAGAGATATGGTTTTCCATTCAGAGTATCACCTCTTCATCAGGTTCCCATCCCAACCACCCCAACCTTGGACCCGCTGAGGATGCTGACTGACGATGCGGACGTGGCGGGCTGGCAAAATGAGGGCCTCCCCGCAGACCGCATGTCCATGGAGAATGCCACCATCCTCACCAACTGTGAGCGCTGGCCGCTCATGGTCGACCCTCAACTGCAAGGCATCAAATGGATCAAGAACAAATATGGAGAAGAGCTCCGGGTCACCCAGATTGGCCAGAAAGGGTAAGTGGCTGGTCACTGAGGTGGCCACTGTTGCCTTTTGTATAAGAAGAAAAGATTGCACGGAACACACGTAAGCCCTGGTGGCTTATTTTTCTTCTTCCGACCTCTCCATCAAGCAACCATCCCGACTTCTTGCAGGTTTTCCCCTCAGTTTAGGAAGTATTTCAGCAACATAATTGGGCACCAGTTCTGCACTCTTTCACATTCGAAATCATGCACTGTCAGTAGGATGACTGTAGTTCATAATTTATTATTCATATCATAGGAAAAGAAGAATTCAAAGGTTCCCAACACAAAGCAAGGGTAAGCGTTTAAGGAGGCAGGAAAACTATTTACCCTGACCATTGCATAACTCATATATGTATCAAGAACACACAACTATTATATGACAGTTAAAAGGATGCGGTGCCTTCTCATCTTTTCTGGGCAAACATTGTCACCATTCTGGTGTTCATCTCTTTGACAGTTATTATTGGTTATCAAACAAACAGTACCAGAATCACATAGGAGGTAAGCTTTGGCAATGCCTGTAAGGAATTATCTCAACTAGGTTAGCGTCTGGCCCTTGATTAGGTTCACTGAAGTGGGAAGACCCACCCTAAAAGTGGGTGGCACCATTCCCTAGGCTTGGGACCCAGACTGTACATACAGGAAAACGCTGCTGTGGTTGTTTGATTGAAAACAGCCCCCTTAGGCTCACAGGGAGTGGCGCTTTTAGAAGGTGTGGCCTTGTTGGAGGATGTGTGCCACTGAGGGTGGGCTTTGAAGTCTCAGCATCTCAAGCTAGGACCAGTGTCACTCACTCTTCCTGCTGCCTGTCCAGATGTAGAACTCTCATCTACCTCTCCAGCACCTTTCCTGTCTGCATGCCGCCATCCTCCCTCCCCGTCATGATAATAATGGACTAAACCTCTGAAACTGTAAGCCCGCCCCCATTAAATGCTTTCCTTTTATTATAAGAGTTGCTGTGGTTATGGTGTCTCTTCACAGCAATAGAACATTGACTAAAACACTAACCGAGCATGGCCATTCTGTTCCCTCTCGTTTGGCTCTGTGAATGCAGCTTAACCAGCAGCCTCAAGCTCTTTGCTCTTCCCTCCAGACTCACCCTGATGGTCGGCACCTATGAGCCAACATAGACTCTTTGCCCCTTAAGCCAGATCAGGCCGGGTGGCACACTAAGTACAGGCCAGGAACAGTCAGGACCAGCTCTTGAGGGAGGGGGGCAACCTGGTCACTGGCTTAGGGTTACTGTGTTCAGCCTGGCTCGTGGGTTCTTGGGCTTTGCTGCCAGTTTCCATGGGAGCCTCTTCTGCAGGAGGCTGACAAGCCTGGTGCTGATCTTTGGTCTGGCATAGCAGTAAGGGAAGCACCAGCTTCTCCTTGATCTACATCATGGCTCTCGTGATGTTCGACCTGTACCAGCAGGCTCATACTGATGATGTCAGTGGGGGCCGTCTGACTGACATCTATCAGTCCGTGCTCACTGCATCAGAGAACGCAAAGCATGGAGACCATGGATGGATAAAAGAGAGTCCCCCGTGGACCCTCCTGGCAAAAAACAGATGTCAGAAGGAAGTGGCCAGAGCAGACTATTACGTGGCCTTAAGAAAAAAATCACAGAAAGGGAGCTCTTGCCCACAAAGGGGACTGGCAATGATAAATGGGAAGTCACAGGGTGAGGTTGTGTCACTGGAGATGAAAAATGGCCTGAGCAAGGCTGACCTCTAGCCTCAAGGTAGCTGCAAATGAATCAGTGGGAAGAAATGAGTGGTGGAAGCAGCTCCAAGCATCACCATGGGGGAAAATGATTTGCTAGCTTGTCCCACAGCTTTAGGAAGGGACTAGCCTAAAAGATGCCCATGGGAGGAGGGCCAGGAACCACTGACAGTGATGAAGATCGGTGTGCACAAAGGGGACCATCCTAAACTGGGGCCTATGTGGTTTTTGGAGGGAACCGCCAGGGTCTTCTTCTGAGGGACCAGGTCTGAAAGGCTGTGTCTTGCTTGTGTTCCAAGTGGTTTTCAGGTCTGTGTGGTAGTCCTTAAGTTCTCTGGAAAGACAAAACAAAGATGGGTTTCCTTGTCTGTCTAAATCCTTTGTCTTCAAGACCAAACAACAGAAAACAAGCAGACCCTGTCATGTATAGAAAGCGCCCCCAGATGGACTGCATTTAATACCTGCGTAACTGGCTCTGTGGCCTTTCACGCTACTAAAGCCTCTATGCCAGAGGTACGGTACAGGAATTGTCAAAACAGTGGGAGGACTTTCAGTGCTGCCTTATGTCTGCATGCACACAGCACAGCCGCGCAGCCTTGGCTTTTGATCTGCACAGTCATACAAGCCATGGTCCTGTTTGGACGCCCTCAAGACTGGTCACAGTGGAAAGAAACTCTCGAACGTGTGTTGAGCTGTTCTGGAAAGGCACTCAGTATCGGGAAGCTTCCAGGAGATTATTGCTCTGTCTGGTGTGATGTCAGATGAGAATGTGGTGGTAATTATGAGGTTCTCCTGGAGTTGTTTTGTTTTGTTTGACACAGGGTCTTAGATAACCCAGGCTAGCCTTGAACTTCTGATCCACCTCCTTCCTTCTACACTAAATGTTAGGACTAGAGGAGTGAACCACCATGCCCAGTTTATGTGGTTGTGGAGATAAAAACCCACTGCTTCACCCATGTCAAGCAGACACTCCATCGACTGAGCAACAGCCCAGTGGCGCTTTGCGGAGTCTTAACGTGTCTTCAATATACACTCTGAAGGGCTCCTGCCTGAGATATTTTTTCGTCTCAGCTTCTCTCGAGTCGCCCAATAGAAATGGGTATTTGTAATGATTCCCTGCTCAGCTCGGGGTGACCTCTTACCACTTCTGCATTTAATAGATCCATGACGTTTAAAATATAGTCGAAATGGAGGCCCCGTGGTAGAGTAGCAATGTTAAACTTAGAATAATCTCTTTAAAGTAGGAGCCCTAACAGCCCTCAGCCCAAGGGGCCCAAGCCTGTCCCTAGAGCTCGCATATAGAACGTGAGGCATTTACCTCTCTTGCAAAATTTCCCAGCCCAAAGAGTTGAGGAGCTTTTTCTATGTGTTGTTGTTGTTGTTGTTGTTGTTGTTGTTGTTGTTGTTGTTTTGCTCTGGTTTTTGTGTTAAAGTACTCAGGGATAGGGGTGAATATGCCATAGCACATGTTGTAGAGGTCAAAGGGCAACTTTCAGGAATCAGTTCTTTGCTTCCTCTATGTGGGTTCCATGAATCCAATTCAAATTACCATCCTTGACACAAGGTGCCTTGGCCCACCGAGCCATCTCACCAGCCCCAAGGTCTCTTGGAGATTTTTCTGAGCTGATTCCCTCTGCTGTTTGTTAACAAGTTAGTAAAAATCATTTTAAAATGTTTGGGAAGGCTGAAGGGGTAGCTTAGTGGTTAAGAGTCATGGCTGCTCTTCCAAAGGACCTGAGTTCAAGACCCAGCACCCACAGTTCACAGACCATCCAGAATTCTAGTGCCAAGGGATCTGATTCTTCTTACGGCCTTCACTCACACAGAAGCATACACAACATACAAGTAATAAAAGCAAATCTTTAAAAATAGATAAATAAAATAGTATATGCTTCCTAGGCCTCCCAAAGTGAAACTTAAGAACAGCTATCTGTGGGTTAACTAGTGGTTAACTAGTGGGTTAACCAGCTTGTGCTGTGTGCTAAAGAGATGCCCCATGCACCATTTTAGTGCTTTCATAAAATAGATAAAATCTGTTCTTAACTATAATAAATGTCTTATTTTACATGTGTAAAAAATTACTTTGGAAGAATATTCAATGCCTTGAGGAAATGTTTATATTTTATGTGTAAAAAAAAACTAGGCTATAAAGCAAAAGTACCATATGAATTCAACAATACAAAAAAGTAAAATTGAAAATGCAATGTGGTCAGCTCGCCATACCTACACGCTGCACAGAAAGCCAACCGTGTGTCCAAAATACCTGGGAACAACTGCATCTGTGCTAAACATGTGCAGACATTGTGTGATTGTTATTAATAATCCTATGCAACCACCATTACACAATGCTTTACTGAATCAAGTATTATAAATAAAAGTAAATGGAAGGATGGCTGCAGACTGTATGCAAACATTATCCCATTTCACGTAAGGTGTGATTGAGCACTTGTTGGTTTTGTTTCCCATGGGGCCCCAAACCAATCGCCCAGTACCAAAGGACCACCCAAATAACCAGACGTCCACAGAAAACACTGTGTACAGGTCATTCTAAGTAGGGGAAAATGTAGCAGCTGAAGACATTTCTAGAAGTTGTGCCTCCCCGCCCAACACTGCACTTCCCTCAGAGGCACGGCGGTCTTGCTAAGCTGCTTCAGATCCGTGCGTTGGTATGGACTCACATTACCTACTTTGCTCTTCAGTTGTCTTCAGATCATAGAGCACGCACTGGAAGCTGGACATGTGGTGCTGATTGAGAACCTTGAGGAGTCCATCGATCCTGTCCTGGGGCCTCTGCTTGGGAGAGAAGTCATCAAGAAAGGCCGGTGAGACTGCACAGCCGCCCTTTGCCCTGGGTAGAGCTGTGGAGGGGTCAATTCTAGAACTACTTCCCCTTGGCTCAGGTCAAGGAGCTCTCTGCAGCTTCCTCTCCTCTAGCAGCAGGCCTGCTGTGTTGCCCTTGGCTTCTGGGAGCCTGTACCCCTTTGCCCTGCTTTGAATGGCCACAGTTCATGATCTGAGAGGAACCTTAAGGGAAGATGGTCAAAAGCAGACAGACTCTTAGGACAAGCCAGATGTGTGAGGCTTACAACTCAGCTCCTGGTCAGTTTGATGACCCTTTGTAACTTTGAAGGCTTAGGAGAGGTACAGGGAAGAAAGGGGAAGCTGATAGGACTGAGAAAAGAAGTAGAAGCACTTCCATCACATATGATAGGCGTGCTAATTAACAGGAAGCTGTAATTAACTCTGGAGCATCCTTACGTGTTTCCTGTTACTGTAACAAAATACTCAAGGCTAGATAGTTTATTAAGAAAATGTGTTTGTGTAGTTCACAGTTTTGGAAACAGAAAGCCTACGATTGATCAACTGCATCCAATGAGTCTCTTTGCAATGTCACAACATGGCAGATGGCATTGGGGTGGGAGTACATGGCAGGAGTGGGGTTGGGAGGGATCACGTGATGAGACAGGAAGCAAGAGATCAATCCTTGAGGATCCAGGCTTTCTCTCTCAGGGACTAATCCACTCCTGTTAGACCCAACTCCCAAACCCTCCCAAGAAACAGCATTAACCACTTCCAATTACCTTCCACCAGACCACACCTCTCAGACAGACTCGGGGAGTGCATGCTTGTGTGCGCGTGTGTACACAAACACACACACACACACACACACACACACACACACACACACACACACACACACACACACACACACACACATACAGAGGGGGGGCGGCATATGGAAGCCCAAGCTCTCAGTACATGGATCTTTGGGAACAAACCACACCCAGCCTTTAGCAGGAGCCTTACCAGATGCACAGTCCCCAAGCTACCCTTCTGTGTTTCAGCTGAACCTGCTTCTGTATTTAACTCTTTCACCCATCAAAGTCATTCCTCTTCTAGCTGAAAAACAAAAAAGAAAGAAAGAAAAAGAAAAAGAAGAAGCCTAGGAAGCCTTCCTGCCAACTGCAAGCAGATGCCCCTTTGGCCACACTCCGTGCTGCCATCTGCTGGGACATTTTCATAGCAACGGAATCTATACTGGCACAGTGGGAACAGCTCTGCCCAGAGTTTCATAGTGCAAGATGAAGCATGAGACAAAACGTAATCCTTCCAACCTGCTTCTAACGTCAAGTCAAAGAAGGGTCCTAGCCAGTTAGTTGTTAGACATAATTAGGAAAAAAAAATGTGTCAGAATACGATAATCCTGTTGACTATGCTCTTATTTTTTTTTTTAATCTAAAATTCTACCTGAAGGCGCCCTGCCTTCACCTGAGCCTATGTGTTCCAGATTCATTAAGATTGGAGACAAGGAGTGTGAATTCCATCCCAGCTTCCGGCTCATCCTTCACACCAAGCTGGCCAACCCTCACTACCAGCCAGAGCTGCAGGCTCAGGCCACGCTGATCAACTTCACGGTGACCAGGGATGGCCTGGAGGACCAGCTGCTGGCCGCTGTGGTCAGCATGGAGAGGCCAGACCTGGAGCAGCTGAAGGTGTGTCAGAGATGCGCCGCGGACGGAAGGCAGCCTCTGTGCGGCCATTGCGGGAGCAGCGGTGGGCAGTTCCCCCTTGAATCCTGCACAGTGTTTTCCTCAAGACCTTAGACGGGTCCCAACCCTACCTAGTCACCTGTGAAGACCCAGTTGGCAAAGGGAGAACTTGGTGAGCTGAAGAACAGGAGCAGGGAATCTGGGAGAGTGGCCATTCCTGTCCCCAAGAGCAGGGCCTGGCTCGGGGCTCTGAAATGCGAGCATCTGATGTCACATACTCACCGGGGGACATCCAGAACCAAGTAGGATTAAATTATGCCTGGGTATCGGAAACAGGGTCACCCTTGCTGGGCTTGTGTCCTAGCTGACTTAAGACACAGGTCAGGCAGCTTGAACAGCAGGCACCTGGGGCCAGGCAGTTCTGAAGGCTGGAGGCCCAGGACCATGGTGCTGGCTTCTTGTGCGGCTGCTTTTCTGAGCTTGCTGGTGGCTGCCTGCTCATATGACCTCCCATACCTATACAGAGGTAGGAGCCTCTCTCTTGTGTTTCTTCTAGGAACATTGATCCCATCCAGCAAGGGCTTCCCCTCTATGACACCAAGCACTTCCCTATAGAGTCAGTTGGAGGATTAGAGTCTCAGCATACCAGTTTGGGAGAGTATAGATCAGTCCATGCGGTAAGCATTTAATTGGGGCCGGCTTACAGTTTCAAAGCTTAGTAGTCCATTGTCGTCATGGTGAGGTGCAGGCAGACATGGTGCTGGAGGAGCTGAGCGTTCTCCATCTTCACCCACAGGCAGCCAGGAGGAGGGAGACTAGATGTGTTTAACGCGGGGCATAGCTTGAGCATTAAGACCACAAAGCCCTCTCCCACGGTGACACACTTCTTTTAACAAGGCCACACCTCCTAGTTGTACCATTCACTACGGTCAAGCATTCAAACACATGAATCCATGGATACCATTCCTATTCAAACCACCACACACAGCATTTGTGAGGTTGAGTCCAAGGCTCCCCAGAACTCTCTCCACACCATCGTTTATTACTCAAGAGACACCCTGGAGCCCAAAGCACATAACAAGATTATAGTGTAAAAGACCCAACAGAGCCCAAGGAAGACCATGAGCTGTCTACAGAGTTTATGGCCGAGCAGAGGAGCACAGCAAGTAGAAATGCAAATTGAGAAATAATGTCATTTTAGCTACTTATAAGAATAGTCAAGAAATGAAACAAGGTAATATGGAAAGCTACAGGCTTAAGCTGGCCTCAAACTCATCATGACCTACCTCTCTGTCTCCCATTTGCCAGAATCATGTATATGTGCATGTATGTCTGTGTGTGTGCATGCATGCTCACGTGCACACCAGCAGGCACAGCTTAAGGAGACTAATTTAAATAGTAGTCATCAGAAAGCTTGTATGGAAGGCCAGGCATCGTGGCACATGCCTTTAATCCCAGCACTCTGAAGGCAGAGGTAGATGGATCGCTGTGAGTTTGAGGCCAGCTTAGTCTACAAAATGACTCCAGGATAGCCAAGGCTACACAGAGAGACCCTGTCTTGAAAAACACCAAAAAAAAAAAAAAAAAAAAAAAAAAAGAGCGTGTATGAAGTGTTGGCATTTGGGCTAATTCCTGAGTCATTTGAAAGCCTCTGGGTACAGAGTGTTCCTATAAGGGAACAGCCAGTCCTAGCCTCAGGCTAGCTTGAGGTCTGTGTTTTTAAGAGACAGAACAGAGGCTGGAGTAATGGCTCAGCAATTAATAATGCTTGCTTCTCTTGTACAGGATCCAAGTCAGTCTCCAGCACCCATGTGAGACAGCTCACAAACCATCTCTAACTCCAACCCAAGGAGATCTAACACTTTCTGGCCTCTTTGGGCACCTGCACACATGTGCATGTACAGACACATATACACATAATTACAAATGAAAATAGGTCTTTAAAAAAAAGAAGAAGAAGAAACCAAAGTGAGTGAGAGTGGCACAGCTGAAAGCCCTAACTTGTAAGTTGTTCTTAACTGTGAGGCAAAAGTTTCACAGGTCAAAGATGCTAGAGCCATCTGGAGTCAACTCCGTGTGCCAGCATACAAGTAAAAAAGTGCCGAGTGCTTTCCCATGCCAAGCCTCACAATCACAAATCAAAGAGGACCTGAGAGCTATCAGAGTCCAACCCCACCCTGGCCACAGTGAGGATCTTGTTGGGACTGTGTGAGGCAGATGGGTTTGTCTTTTAAGGACTCCTTCACTGTCCATCTGATGCCAGTGAAGCAAAAGACAGAACTCTCGGGAGAACTGAAACATTACTGTACTGTCTGCCCACGAGTTCCGTTTTGTGACCTCAGCCCTGCACTAAGCATAGCATGGAGCTCTTAGGCATAAGGACTGGCAGTCACAGGTTACCAACATGGAAAGCGCATAAGCGCCAGCCCATGGTCTCCATTCTAAACCAGTGGGGGGGACTGTATCCTGGAGCCCGCAGACACCAGACCGCTGCTACTCCAGTCCCGCATGTAAATGATGTGGTTTTTGCCTAGGCATGCCCACATCCTTCCATATGCTTTGAATCACCTCTAGGTTACATCTCACATCCACTACAACGTAAATGGTACACCAGTCATTCAGACTGCTGTCCGGGGGATGGGGGGAATGACGCGAAAAGTATGGGCACGTTCAATTCAACTGAAACTTTAACAGTAGCGTCAGCCTAGGCCACTTGCCTTTTCACACCCGGAATCATGGAGGCCAGCTTCACAGGTGCAGCCTGGACCCCACTCACCTGGTCCCTTCCGCGCTGGGTCAAACGCATTCTGCCCTTCTACCCTTGGTACACTGCCGGGAAGGACTCGGGCCCCTCCAACATCTGTTTATTCGAGCCTCTCCTAGAGTGAAATGCTTTGGCGTCTCCACCTGACTCCCCCTCACTTGATATTTGCAGTCGGATCTCACAAAGCAGCAGAACGGCTTCAAAATCACCCTCAAAACCTTAGAGGACAACCTGCTGTCCCGCCTCTCTTCAGCCTCAGGGAACTTCCTGGGAGAGACAGCCTTAGTGGAGAACCTGGAGGTCACCAAGCGGACGGCCGCAGAGGTGGAGGACAAGGTACAGCCATCCACTGTGGGATGACGGGACGCCCAGGCCGGATACTCGTTTGGTTCCTGCTTTCCCTGCTCTCGGTGCTTGAGTCTGGCTCCTGTTTCCATCTTCCCAAGTTTCTCCTAAAAAGCCTGTGCACATATGGGCAGCCAGCACTACCTAGATGCAGTGGGTTGTCAAAAAAAAAAAAAAAGACATAAAGTTGGGAGGTAGACATGGTGGGAATGATACAGGAGTAATTGGAGGAGAAAAAATGGGGATGTGAATGGTCAGATTCTTTATATACATGTGTGAAACTCATAAGAATAAAGAAAAATCATAATTTTTTCTTTGTTTTTGAGACAGGGTTTCTCTCTGTGTAGCCTTGGCTGTCCTGGACTCATTTTGTAGACCAGGCTGGCCTCAAACTCACAGAGATCCACCTGCCTCTGCCTCCCCGAGCCCTGGGATTAAAGGCAAGTGTCACCAAAACTGGCTGAAAATTTATAAATGTTTTTTTAAAAAGTCGTTTTAAAAATATAGGCATGATCCTGGAGTGGCCCCCGCCCATCCTGGGTTACAGAGCTTTGCCTTCTAGAAAAGGGTTTTGATATTGCCACTTCCCAGAGCACTTATGTCTGAGTGTGGTACCCTGTTTTTTTCTGCAGGGAAGGATGCCCACAGAGAATGCCTTAGTTTATGGAATTGTCCCAAAGCTGAATAAGTCGAATGATCCAGATGTGATTGTGTCCTAAGACAATCCACTGGCCTGACCCCCCCCCCAAAAAAAAACTCAAGGTCTGGTTTTAATGAGCAAACATTAGTAACATACATACATACATACATAGTAACATACCGGGAAACTCAGTTCTCAACCACAATATCCTCCTGGGAAACAGTTACAGTACATAGCTTCTTTCCCCCCATGGAGACTAGAAAAGGACTCAGCTCCTCCCCCTTCCCACCAACCCTCCAGGCATGCGCAGGCCCTTCTGCGTTTCCTGCCTGCCCAGATCAGACCAGTTGTGAGGCTGGCTCTGGCGAGGACTCCACACATCTGCAATGGGGACCAGGAGCAACATGTCTCCAGATGAGTGTGCTGACCGCGCCCCCCCTTTCTGGGAGTCCTCCAAACAGGAAAGGCTTTGTTCAAAGTAAAAGACAAAGAAAACAGAAAATAGAAAAGCCTTGCATGCATGAGGCATGGCCAACATGTTAAAAACAGAACAAGTGAAAAGCCACAATCAGTTCAGTCATCCCACTCGGAGCTTAGAAATGGCTGATGATGATGTTGGAAAGTCTAACCTAGCTCGGTGGCTGCCCTGTGACCAAGGTTTTCTTGGTCCATCATCTTGGCTGCTACATCTGCAGATGGGGCCACGCAAGCCTGAAAGTAGAGAAAGTCCACAGCTCTGGCCTAGAGAGACCCAGATCACACAGAGGCCGTAGGTCAGAGGGTCAGGCTGGCCTTGCTGATCTTGCTGCCTCTTAACCATTACTTTCCTCATCATTTCTTTAAAATCAATGCACTACTGCCCGCCATATGCCATATGGAACATTCTCATCTGTATTGTTTATTGCCCCTTTCTTTTAGTGGGTCTTTTTTTTTTCTTTCTCATACACTTAATAGGTATTTATTTAGCAGCTGATAAATTCCAAAGTCCAGGACAGCAGTTGGGGTTACAACAAGCAGCACGCATGGAAGGGGAAATGGGCATCTGAGGAAAGACTGAACTGTCTGTCAGCAGTGAGAGGAGCTGCTTCATGAAATGGGCCTGGTGAGATCATCTAATTCAGGGTAGATGAAAAGCGTGTCAATAGAAAAATGGAGACTCAGTTTCCAGTGTCATAAGGCATAAGGGCCAAACATAAGTCTACAATTGGTCCATGGGTCCACGTGTGCGACTAGGCGGGGGCTGCAGATAATGAGAGAATGGGACCAGGCAGAAATGAAGGTAGCTCATTTCTAATTGTCTCTATAGACAGTCATGGGGGCTTAACAGCTGGGATATGTTCTGAGAAGTTTATTGCCTGGAGGACTTATGTAGATGTATGTACTTATGTAGACACGGGCAGTTAGGCTGTCAGTGGAGGCAATGACATGATGTGGGACTCCATTATACATGCATTCCGGCCTTGACCAAAAACATCATGTGGCTGTATTTTAGGAACCCAAGAGTCAATCTTACCTGCTACACGTGAGGGACAAGTGATGAGATATGAGTGTTGAGTGTGGGAGAGAGGTGAAAATATATTTATGGAAAATCAGACCAAAACTTGACTAGAGGCATAAAGATTTATGAGCAGTGCTAAGCAGTTGGGGGCACTGAAAACTAACTCTGTCATGACACTGACTGAAAATTATGTGATTTTTTTTAATGCTCTTCTGAGATCCAGCTACTGAACTTAATCAATTTATATTTATTAGCATCATTAACATGTGGTAGCTGGATTTTTCTTAAGAGTTTCTTATTAATTAGTATTTTCCATCTCAGGCATTGCTGTTTGTGTATTCTTTAGCCTTCCACCTCCTCCTAGTGAGTTTGAAATAGACCACAAATCCTTGTAGAATCTAGGCTGTCGGAATCCAGATCTACTTGTGTGGGAGTGTCTTTATCTAATACCTCTCTTGTTTCTCCCCCACTGTCCCATGCTTTGTTTTGTTTTGGCTTTTGTTTTGTTTTCCGAGACAGAGTTTCTCTGTGTAGCCTTGGCTGTCCTGGACTCCCTTTGTAGGCCAGGCTGGCCTGGAACTCACAAAGATCTGCCTGCTTCTGCCTCCCAAGTGCAGGGATTAAAGACATGTGCCACCACACCGGGCCTAATTTTTTATTTACCATGTATAGTGTTCTGCCTGCATGTATGCCTACATGCCAGAAGAGAGCACCAGATCTCATTACAGATGGTTGTGAGCCACCATGTGGTTGCTGGGAATTGAACTCAAGGCCTGTGGAAGAGCAAACAGTGCTATTAACCTCTAAGCCATCTCTCCAGCCCCTGTCCCCTGCTTCTAGCAATCACCAATCCGCTTTCTGCTTCTGTATCATTCATCTTCCAAATTAGTGGAAACACAAAGTGCTTGGGCTTCTTTGCTTCACTTCTTTTACTTGATACAGTTTCTTCCAGTTTCATCTGCTTTGATACCAATATCAGAACTATGTTGCTTGTAGTAAACTACCTCTTGACACGTGGATTTCAACCTTTAGATATGTATCCTCAAGTGGATACATAGATGAATTGTGCTGTTAGTTTTGTTTCTGTTTTTGTTGGTTTTTACTGTTTTCCATGTTAAATCATAATACATTTAAAAATATTATTTTATGTATTTGAGTGTTTATCTGTATATATGTATGTGTACTATGTAGGTTCCTAGTGCTTGCAGACTCCAGAAAAAAATATCAGATCCTCTGGAACTGGAATTATAAATAGTTGTAAGCTAACACATGGATACTAGGGACCGAACCAGGGATCTCCTGCAGTAACTTCAGGTGCTCCAGTACTTTATATACCCTTAAACCATACATAAAACTTCTCCTTCTGCATCCATAAAAAAACATTATTTTAAAAAATGTTTTATTTAAATTTTCCTTGTTTTTAAGAATTTCATATATGTACACAATACAATATGGTCATATTGTGGTATTTTGAATAAGAATGGCCCCCACAGGCTCATATAGTGTCACCAGAGAGTGGCACTATTTGAAAAGATTATAAGGATTAGGAGGCGTGGCCTTTTTGGAGGAAATATGTCACTGGGATGGGCTTTGAGATTTGAAAGACCCACACTAAGCTCAGTCTCTCTCTCTCTCTCTCTCTCTCTCTCTCTCTCTCTCTCTCTCTCTCTCTCTCTCTCTCTCTCTCTCTCTCTCTCTCTCTCTCTCTCTCTCTCTCTCTCTCTCTCTCTCTCTCTCTCTCTGTGTGTGTGTCTCTCTCTCTCTCTCTTTCTCTCTCTCTCTCTCTCCCTCCCTCTCTCTCCCTCCTTCCTTCCTTCCTCCTCCCCGCCCCCAGGGATCATGTTGGACTTCTCCTCTACTGCTCCTCCTTACTTACATGCTCCCACCATGATGATAATGGACTAACCCTCTGAGACTGTAAGCCAGCCTCCAATTAAATGATTTTTCCCCTATAAGAGTTGACTTGGTCATGGTGTCTCCTCCCAACAATAGAACAGTGACTAAGGTACCCATCTACCACCTAATTCCCCCTGAAACTTCTCCCAAATCTTCCTATTCCATCAAACCCCTTCCAACTTCATGTCTTTTATCTTTTTATAACCAGTAAGTCCAGTTATAGCTGCCCATCTGCTTGTGAGTGCAGCTTTATCCTCTGGAACATGGCAAACTAAGTAATCGCCACATCATTAATAGTGCCTCTCCCTCCCAGGCAACCATCCACTGCCAATAGCTCCTCGGGAAGAGGTGTAGCCCGGATATCATCTACTCGGTCTATGCCAAGATCAGGCTGGTTTGCTCTGTAGCTCCTGTGAAAGTACCTATAGCTACTGTGAGTTCCATATTCTGAAGACAGCATTTTGCAATATCCCTCCCCTTCCTCTGGCACTTATATTCTTTCTGCTTCCTCTTCTGTGATTTTACCTGAGCCTTGAATTGGACAGGTAAGTGTGGTGTGTGTGTGTGTGTGTGTGTGTGTGTGTGTGTGTGTGCTGTTTAGAATTGAGCACTCTATATCCTCTTCTCTGGACTAAAGCTTCTCTAACCAAGGTTGAGAGCAGCCAGGTCTGTGGGTGTAAACATAAATATTTAGAAGGCATTTTTGGTGCTGTGGCCATTCAGCAAAATCACAACAGCAGGTCTTACCCTTTGCCCTCTCTGGCCATGGATTTCGACTAGAATTAATGTAACAGGTATAAATGCGCTTATAGAAATGAGGCGGGCCTCAAATCCAACTAGAAAATAGTTGGTTACCCCCATTGACAGTCATGCCACTATTGCATGAGTAGACACATCTCACCTGGTAGGTCAATAGTGCAGGATGTAGAGCCAAACATTAAGTAACACCATTAGTGCTTTTCTCTCAAGCAGCCACATAGTACTTCCCAGTACCGTGAAAGCTGGCCAGTAAGGACAAACTTTCCTGTTTGGTTTGAGGTTGATATTTTTATGTCCTTGTAGCCATTGTGTTCTGTCATCAGCAATAGAATCTTGCCACGCAGTTGTGGTGAGTAACAAAAGCAAGAGAATAGCCTGTGTTGTTTGGGGGGGGGGGGGAACCTCAGGGGCCTCTTTGAACAAATAACTTGCAGGGAAGTATTTTATGCCTCATACTGTGATTTTCATCTGTTAACCCCTGTCTTCTGGAATCAACATTATTCACATGTGCAGAGTAATTCCGTGTCAACTCTTTTTTTTTTTTAGTTTTATTTTGAAACTAGTATACTAACTGCTGTGTTTACATAAGGCTCCTTCATACATCCTTAGTTCCAGCTAATAGCAGTTCTAACTATAGTGGGATTGTTCTTTCTTCACTAATTTTTTTTCTTTATCCTTCTTCTCATACCTTTTGATGATTTGAAAAATGCTCACTATAATTTATTTTAACTTTTTTTGCTTATATGTAAAATGTAACTCATTTTAAATGTGACTTTAATATATATGTTTCAATGAGGAACGAAATTAAGCAATATATCTAGCATCTTCCCAAACAATTTTAGAGTACTTTAATTTCAATCATTTCCTTGCTTCTTTCATTATTGTTTCATAATGTATCCTGTGGGCTATTATTGCCGTGAAGAGTTTGCTTTCAATCTAATTACTATTCTTTTATAGTTACTGTATACTTTCCCATTGTTTTTAATATTCTGTTGTCATTGTTAATGTTCTAAGATTGCACTGTATGGTGATGATACATCCATATTTATCATACTTGAGAGAGATATACCTCTTCCAAATAAAAGCTCTGATATTTTGTTGATTTTTGGAAAATTATTAACTTTAGACATTACCTCTCCTACATTTCCTTTATTCTACAATTATTTCTGTTAAATTTATTTAGATTTTCTCATCCTACCTGCCAGTTCCTATAAATTTCAGTTTTCCACCATTGGGTCTTTCTCAGCTGATTTTAACCTTTCTTTCAGTTTTATTATTCTCTTTTCAGCTCTGCTATTGATCTCATTCACTGTTTAATCTGAATAACTGTGCTATTTTCAGGCATTCTTATCCACCCTTTTTCAGGTAAACCTGTTCCTTTTTCTCTTAGGCTTTCTTGTGTATCTACTGCTCTAAGTATACTCATTTAATGTTGTTTTTAGGTTGTTTAATTGTCTTTAGGTCTTGATATACTAACCTTTGTGGGGTTTGTTTTTGGGAGGTGGGGGTTATTTTAGTAGATAAAGGGTCTTTGTTTTGAACCTTGGGCTTTTTTTTTAGGTTCACTGTTCCAGAGGGTTAGAGCCCATGGCCATCATGGGAAGGAACATGGCAGCAGGCAGGCAGGCATGGTGCTGGAGCAGTAGCTGAGGGCAGACACCCTGACCCACAAGCACAAAGCAGAGAGAGTTTACTGGGAATTGCATGGACTTCTGAAACCTCAAAACCCACCCCCAGTGACACATCTCCAACAAGACTGCGTCTCCTGTTCCCTAAAGTTCAACCAAGTGAGAACTAAGAATTCAAACTTATGAGCATAGAGAGACAATTCTCTCTCTCTCTCTCTCTCTCTCTCTCTCTCTCTCTCTCTCTCTCTCTCTCTCATTCAGACCACCACAGTGCACTTCCCAGCCCCCACAGCTTATGGCTACATCATCATAATGCAGCGTTCCTTTAGTCTGATTTCCAAAGTCCTCAGAGTCACTCACAGTTTAAAAGTCTGGAGGCCAAAATTTCTTCTGAGACTCACAGCGATGTCTCAGCTATAATCCCCCTTACATACTTCCAGGATACAGTGACACAGGATGTATATTAAAAGAGATAAAAATTGGGTATAATGATGAAATACTGGACCAAAGCAAAGCTGAAACCCAGCAAGGGCAAACTCCCAATGCTGTAGTTCTATGTCCAATGTCAAGGGCTTTTATGACTCTTCCCTTCCAGCCTTGCTGACAGCAGCACGCTTCTCTCTTCTGCTGCTGGTTCCACTTCTGTCTGCAGCTGTCCTTGGCACACATCCCATACCTCTGGCATCTTCAACATCCTATGGTCCCCAATACAATTCGTTTTCACAGCTTCACACTATGGCTACTCTGGGTCTCCATGCAGGGACTTTCTTACCACACACTTGGCCTCTGCAGCTTTTGTGAGCCACAGGAGCAGATACACAACCCCTTGACTTCTGTATCCTTCACAACCCTAAAGCTAGAACCACATGGCTGATGCTGCCAAACTCTGCTGCCTGCTTGGGATGGAACTGGCCCCCTCCTTGATTTAAACTTACATACTCTTTGATTCGTTGATGCACATTATTATTTTTTATTTTTTATTTTTATTTTTATTTTACAAACTGCAAGATTAGTTAGGTCTTGCAATGAAAGCACCACTCCCTTTGCTTCGTTTCACATCAGGCCTCCCTTTATCTTTCTAGAGCAAGCATTGGCTCCAACCTTAAATTTCCCAATTCCCTTTCTTTTTCAAACTTATCATTTTGTATTTCTTCTTTCCCTGCTTGATCCTTTACATCGTAAACCTTTACAAGTATTATTACTAATAACCAAGTGACAGAATCAATATTAGACTGTCTTGAAATCTCTCTCAATGAAATTTGTCCTATACTCTTCAGTTTAGCCTTAAGCAGATTCTTAGAACAGGGGTAAAAAGGAATCATATTCTTTGCCAAAATATCACAAGAATGGTCTCTAGCACAGGTGCTAATATTGATCTCCTCTGAAATCTTTTTTCCTTCGAAAACAAACATGGTCAGGCCTGTCTCAGCAATAGCTCACTTGATGGTACCAATTTCCTTTGCTGCGATAAGGTATAATAACCAAGGCAACTTAGAAAATAAAGCATTAAATTTGGCACCCACAGTTCCGGAGGGCTAGAATCCATCATGGTGGAGAACATAATGGCAGGCGACCAGGCATGGTGCTGGTGTGGTAGGCAAGAGCTTCAAGTTTGATCCACTAGCACAAGGAAGAGAGAGCTTGGTGAGAGTGGCATGGGCTTTGGAAACATCAATGTTCACACCCAGTGACACACCTCCCCAAGCAAGGCCACGCCTCCTAATCCTTCCCCAATGGTTCCACCAACTGGGGACCAAGTATTCAAACGTGAGCCTATGGTGCCATCCTCCTCCCGTCCACCACAGCTGCCAACTGTAGTTTGTAATCATGAGACCTAAGAGCAAGAATCGTGATCATTGCTTTCTCCTGATGGACTCTCCAGTTCCCAAGAGTTCTATCTTATTTTGGAATCTAAGGACAAATGAGTTGAGATCCATATGTAGGGACACAGTCTTACAGAAATATGCCTCCTGGAAACTTAAGTCTCGTATTACTATCTGTGACAAGAATTTTAAAAACAAAATATTCCACTAGAAGAGACTTTTCTTGTGACTTAATATAGAACTATTCTATTTAAATTAAGGAAAGAACTAAGCTTATAGCTCAATGTTGAAATGCTTTCTGGCATGAACATGACTCTGGAACCAACCCCATCACCATCCTCTCTCTCTGTCTCTCTCCCTCTCTGCCTCTCCCTCTCCCTCTCCCTCTCCCCCCCCCCCACACACACACACAAACACGCACACGTGCTCTCACAAGAATGAAAATTATGCTGTTCCTCCTTCCTGGATTCTACTACTTCTTACTTTCAAGTGATATGTATTTCTTGGTTTTCCAAGAAACTGTCTCGTTAGACATGGTGCTTAGAGTTTCCCATACTTCCCAACAAGAAGAGCTGAGACTCTCGCTGTGGATAACTGGGAGTGTATAGACTTCTTTTATACTTGAGTTCTACTAAGGACTACAACAGTGACTTTCTGAGCTTCTGCCCACTTAACCCCGCCCCGGTTCACTGCACTCCACGTACAGACAGGTTCCTATTCCATGGAAAGGCCAGGCTGCTTCCCAGAAGTCCTGATTGCTTTGAAGAGTGGACTGCAATCTGTGTTTCCAGGTCCAGGAAGCCAAACTGACAGAAGTGAAAATCAACGAGGCCCGAGAACACTACAGACCAGCAGCTGCCAGGGCATCTCTGCTCTACTTCATCATGAATGGCCTCAGCAAGATCCATCCGATGTACCAGTTCTCCCTCAAGGTAACGTTCACCTGGAGTGCTCCGCAGAAGCGTAAGTTAGCAAAACAGGACCACGGGAACTTACTCACCTTCTGCATTAGTGACGGCAGATCTTCCAGATCAAACCAGGGAAGCAGCTACATTGACTTTAGACTTGTGTGACAGCCCCTTCCCCACCTCTTTGACTTCATCTTATATAACTTACTGTAACAAAAGAGGACGCTTTTGTGAATCTCGGCCTCATTTGTTCAGCAAGCAAATCGGGTATCCATTAATACTGGATGATGTGTAGCAGAGGATACCAAAACAAACAAACAAACAAACAAACAAAAACCTGTGAGAAGTTATCCCATCCCCAAAGAGCTTAAAATGTAATGGAGAAGATCTAAAATGCATATTGTATTTATTGATGAAAGACCAACACTAAAAGTAGGATAGGCCAGCATTAAATTACTTTTCTTATTATCCTAATATTCCCAAAGCTACTACTTAGGGTTGTTGAAATACCCATAAAACTAAAGTTCTTAGCACATTTGAAGTGCTGACTAAACTTATCTTACTCATGAAAAAATAAAGACCTATAAATTTTTGGGACTCTCTGAAAGTACATCTTATCCCCTAGTGCATTCATCAAAGGGCCATAATTAAAGAGGCATTAAGATGCCATGGGTGGGGGAGTTCTGAACAGTGTCATTGGTTTGAGCCAACAAGAAGAAAGGTTGTACACACACACACACACACACACACACACACACACACACACACACGTGTGTTGAGAGAGAGGAAGGGAGAAAGAGAGAGGGAGAGAAAGAGGAGAGAGCCATAAACACAAGCATTTCCCTCACACTGGAACTTGAATGCAAACAGAGAGCACACTCAGGTCCATAAAATATTTCCACTTTAATCAATACGTGAAAGCCAGGGTCAGGGTATAGGGCTGGTGATGAATAACTGAGAAATCCTCAGGCTTCTAATCCTCAAGGCTCATTTAATTGGAAATGGCATGTCACTATTTCGCAGTCTCTTTCTTATAGCCTTGAGTCTCTGTAGCTTGGATAAACAGAAATTATGGTATTTTATAGTTTTAAAAATAAACATAGGCTTATATTCCTATCATAAGAACATGCAAGAGAATTACAAGATAGTAAAAAAGCCAGCATAAGAGTAGCATAAGCTAACGACAAGAGGACACCCTTAGTTCAAGAGTAGTTGGAATTCACTGTACGTACCAGGAACCTGCCACAGTGATGCTTTCTGAAAACAAGAAGTCACATGAAACCCATGAATAAGTGTTCAAAAATATGTTGTAAGTTGTTTTGATAACATTCTGATGCAGGGGGCTCTGAAGCGTGACCTCCAAAAAATGGAGGGGTCACCTAGCATGATTGGCACACCTGTAATGCCAGCCTTAAGGTGTGGGCCTGGGGTACAAAGACCACTTTACGACACAGAACTTGTCAAAAGAAAGAAAGAAAAAAATGTATTCCAGATCATGATATTGTTGTTAAGAATGTCAATGACAGTTGTTTACTGACCAACTTAATCTTTGCAAACAGATTTAAATGTGCAATGATTAAGTAGCTGTGAAAAGAACTTGAGAAATATAAAATAACAGAGAGGGGGGAGAGGGGGAAGAGAGAGGGAAGTCAGAGGACTTATCTGGGCTCCAGGGACACTGGGCTCAAATTGGGTGTACAGATATACATTCATATATCCATAAACAACAAAAAAAATTTAAATAAATCTATCTTTTAAAATAACTACAATCATAATAAGGAAACTTGAACCTAGCCCTAAGTCCTAGGACATACAAGGCCCTAGGTCTTATACAGAGCTCCTTAAAGCATTTAACTTTTAGTCCCTTGTCTGAGAATCCCTTAAACTTTTTATAATATCTTTCAAGCATCAGTGGATCACTGTCCTCCACTCCGTGTTCTCAGGTATCTATAACAATAAAGACATGGGTGGGATTCTGAGAAAAATGAGCCAGCCCTACTCTCAGAGTGCTCGTGTCATTTTCACACAGTGGGAAGAATGTCTTAAAATACTAATATGTTAGAATACTGATTTAGCCCCTAAACATTTCAGAACAGCTGCTAAGGATCTATCTTCGAGGGTAGCCAGAGTCAATGATGAAGCCCTCTGTTGGGGAAGCTGTAAATGTGTGATCAGGCCAGCCCCAGAGCACCAACAGGGAGAGGAGCTGGCGGCCAAAGTACACTCAGTGCAAAGTAAATGCTGAATATCGCCAGGGTTTATACTTTCTCTGAGTGTTTTTCTGGATTATGAATTGTCTTACTCAAATTCAGTAGCTCAAGGTTCTTGGCTGACCACTGCCTTTGGATAGAATTTTAGAGGAAACAGGCACTGATGACGTGGAGAAGACACGCTATCCTTCCTAACCATTCTCTGTGCCTGCCCTGTGAATGGAAGCTTCATACATTGCTCTTTGTGGCCAAGGGGACATGATCAGCCTCTAATGAGCTATTATTTCATTTAAAATCTACCAAGGGAAGGTAAACCTCACAATGGGTTGGGCTAAGTACAGGCAGAAGATCTGCTGAGATCATCAGCAAAGGAAGAAATCTTCCCAGGGCTTTGTTAATAAGAAACGCCTTGTCAGTGTGAGACAGAAGGCTACATCATCTCCCATTCTTAAAGGAAGAACCCCAAGACTCAAGCCTTACATGGCTTCCACATAGGTCCAGATACTTGATGTTATAAAGACTGGAGGGTTTTCATTTTACTACTTGGAGCCACAAAAAGAAAACTAGAGAAAGGAATAGAGGTCTGCAGAGCTAAGAATTAAGTCAAATTATATATTGGTTTTTAGTTTCTTTAATTATTTGTTCTATCTGTATCACACTTAAAATATAGTATACCTATTGTTTGGCTGTGGGTCTCTGCATCTGTTTCCATTGGCTGCTGGATGAAACCTCTCAAAAGGTGGTTATGCTAGGCTCCTGTTTGCAAGCATAGCAGAGTGTCATTAATAGTGTGAGCGGTTGGCTCTCTCCCATGTGGTGGCTCTCAAGTTGGGCCAGTCATTGGTTTGCCATTTCCTCAATCTCTGCTTTATCTTTATCTATACACTTCTTGTAGACAAGAAAAATTGGGGATTGAAAGTGACACTGCAAAAAAGGGCAGTGGGATTAAAAGATACTTACAAGGTCTTATGAAAATGAATGCAAAGCTAATAGAAACAAATATATGGCATCTGAGATTCTTATTGAGAGGAAGAGTCATAAACTAAAATAATTCTCACAGCCTACTACGTGCCAGGGTCAGTTTTAGACAGTAACGTTATTCAGAACATGTCTCTGCGCCGCAAGAATTTTGTCATCTAATAGATGACATCACTATCTCAAATAGTCATTGTTGGCTGCATCATCTTTGTATTTAGGTCATTATCCAATAAAAAAACATATTGGCTCAAGTCCTTTGGCTACAGTACATTTCTTTTTCATTGATTTCACTAATCAATGCTGAATATGCACATTTATTAAACCATTTTGTGTTGCTAACAACATAGTGCCACTGTATGAGAAAGTTACAAAGATGAGAAGTTTATTTTAGCTCATAGTTCTTGGCCCAAGGTCCAGAGGCTGTATCTAGTGCCTGTGTTTGTTGGCAGAGACCGGAAGTTGCATAGGACATCACTTGGTAGGAGGCAAGAATCATACCTCTGTGTCCTGCTCTTTCTCCCTGTCCTACAAGCTGATGACCTCATCTCCCAAAGGCCCCACCTCTAAATACCACAGTCATACTAAGTTTCCACCCTCTTAACAGCTTAAGGTAGGGATTAAATTCCAATATGAGTTTTGAAAAGGACAAACCTAGAGCTAATAACACATCTGGTGCCCTCACAAGGGTGTCAGATCCCTGGGGCTGGAGTTACAGACAATGGGTGAACAGTCGTGTAGGTGCTGGGAATGAAACCTAGGTCCCCAAAAGAACAGCCAGTGCTCTTAACCTCTGAGCCTTCTCTCTAGTCCCTAGTAGCATGGCCTCTTCTTACTGCTGCCTCCTCTTAGCAGGAAGTGCTCAGAAAACTTTCAATGGGTAGACTAGAAAATCATAATATTCTTTGCAGGGAAGAGTCCTGCAAAGGCCTATCAGTTGCCTATGATTCATCTTCTCTCCTCAGGCCTTCAGCATTGTCTTCCAGAAAGCTGTGGAAAAGGCAGCTCCCAGTGACAGTGTCAAAGAGCGAGTGGCCAATCTAATAGACAGCATAACCTTCTCAGTGTACCAGTACACCACGCGTGGCCTCTTTGAGTGTGATAAGCTGACCTACCTAGCCCAGCTCACCTTTCAGGTAAAAGCAAATCAGAACTGTTTCCCATGCGTCATATTTACTGCGCAGTCAGCAAATATTAAGAAACTTCTTTTGATACTGTTTCTCAAACAAGCTCAACCTGGCCAACACATGCACTGACCCACCCTTGTCCAACTCATGGCAAACCCTCCTAACTGACCATTGTCCCACTCGGAGCAGACATCCTTAATCAATCATCGTACCTTTCCCCTGCTAATACTATATACTCTGAGATCCTCAAAATGTCCCTCCAAAGGCCATTACCAGTCAGTCAAATTGGCACTGATCATGCAGGGTTTTCTATTGCTGTCATCACAGCTCGCTAGGAGAGTTTTCAACAGCTTTGATCCTCAGGAACTTAAGATTTCCCATGTCACTGCAGCATTTGGAAGAATCTTGATGTGTCACTTAATCCCAACATCAAAAAGCCTCAAAACGACACTTCTGTGTACCTTCCCCACCACTCAGAACTGGGCTTTTTTGAATGTGTAAGCAAATGTATAACACTGGCTATATGAGCCCAAGGGCTCCCTCCAGTGCTGAAAAAGCCAGGTGTCCTGCCAGTCATTTGTGCTGTTCCTTTGTTCCAGGGTCTGAGTTCATGGGTTCATGCTAGCGTGTTTCTGCCAACCATCCATCTTCTGTATTCCCAGCTGTAACCCAGAGGGCAGCTTGACCTCCAAAGAAACCTAGATCCCACCTCTCATTGTGAATCATCCACAGCCAAACCAAAGGCTTTCCATCCCGTGCGCGTGGCTATACGTGCCCCTCCAGGCCCCGCCCCTGTGCCCTCATTCTCCTTTCCCTGCAAAGTTCTCCCTTCCTGTTTCAGCATCCCTGTCTCTTAGCCTCACAAAGAGCCCAAGACAGAAAGCTCAGCTGGATTAATCCCTTCCTTCTCCTGCCTGCTAGTCACTCCTCTACTTCAGAGCCCCTTTCACATTATTGATTTATATATGCATTTCTATTTTGCATATATGCATATGTCGCTTTGACACTTTCCTCAAATCATGTCGTTTGTATGTGTCATCTGCTCAATTAAATTGCAGGCACATACTCCATGGCACTTGTGATTGATATATAATACTTGCTAACCAAGACGTATAGTCATCCTCTGTGTGCATTTAAGTCGCTCTGGTGTTTTGGCTGAAAACAGATGCACATAGAAGAAATTTGCATGAATATACACTTCCAATCCACCCTCTTTAAACAGCTGAAATTGATGGGCAAGCTCTAAAGCTAAAGACAGCAGCAATTACACTGAATGACAATCCCTAAGATCCCCCAGCCCGCTGTGACCACAGCTGAAGGATCTCAGGGTTATTTTTCCACATTGCAGATTCTCCTTGTGAACCAGGAAATCAATGCAGCAGAGTTGGACTTCCTGCTTCGGGCTCCAGTCCAGACAGGAACCCCCAGCCCAATGGAGTTCCTCTCCCACCAAGCGTGGGGAGGCATCAAGGTGAGCGCCAATCCAATCAAAGCCATGTTCTCGCAAAGGTTTGACTTAAATACATGTCTTCATAATATTGATAGGGTTTTCTCAGAGTGGAAACAGGGAACTGTGTTGAACACAGGGCATTTTCATTTTCTTTCTTGCACCACCACAGCAATCTCATCTTTCCCAAGCCATTAGTACATTCCGGGGTAAGAGCTCTCTCCCTTTAGGGTGGGAGGGAACCAAAAGTCCCGATGGATTTTTTTTTTTTTTTTAGCCAGCTAAACTGCCTTTCCTTTGCTGAGGCTTAGGGCTAGAATCAGGTGAGCCCAGGGACGCCTATGAGGGTGCTGTTCTCCATTTCCAGAAGTCAGGCAGCAGCAGGAGTCCTGCTAGGCGGCTCTGTTAGTCTGAACTGAAACTCTGAGCAGAGGATCCTGTCCAACCTCCGAGTCTTGGCATTTAAGAGGAGTAGCTCACACCTTCTGAGTTTGTTGGAATATACCACTTAGTTCATCATCTTGTCCATATGGGAAACAGGTCTTGTTTGTCCCCAGGCAACACGGGAATGTGCAGCACGGCTCCTACCGCTCAGAAGCAGCAAATCCAGGGCTTAAATCCATGTTAGGCGGATTGGTCTAGGGAGGATTCTATGAACGTTGAAAATATCAGAAACTATTAAGTCCTTTCTGTAGGGACTGGTTCGGAGCCAGACCTGATGTCCGCCAGGAAATGAGGAATGACTGATTCCCAGGGTCAGGGAGTCCACGCCTGCACTCTGTGCAGCCAGCTCTCCGGCACATACCCAACTGGGCACACATGAAATAGCACATTTGTAAGAAGAATCCTGCTTGTGATCTTCCATGTTTGTTCTCACATTGTGTGTCTGAAGTAAAAGAATCGGCTTTCCCTATATTTATTACTCAGCTTTCTTAAGGTAGTTGTGTATTTGCAAGGAATTGTAAGAAATGATTCACAGACATCCCACACAAGCCCGTTTCTTATAATGTTATGCTCTTGGAATATTGTCCTATGATAACATACCCAGGAAACTGACCCTGAGATGGTCCAGCCGTCTTCTGATTTCACTAATCCCAGCTGTGTGTGTGTGTGTGTGTGTGTGTGTGTGTGTGTGTGTGTGTGTGTGATGCATATACCTGAGTATATTTAGTTTTATCATATGCATTTTTTAGACATTTTATAAATTGATGATTTGGATTGCTTTTGTGAACAGAATCCTCCTTTATTTCTTTCCCAATATATTTGTCCTCTTCTCATACACCATATTGGGCTGGCATAGATTGAAATTATCACTACCATCAACATTCAGAAAGCTGCATCATTACAAAGACTCCCAATTGGCTTGTCATAACCATGACAACCTCCTCCTCCCCCCATCCTTAGTACCAACCAACCACTAACCTGTCCTCTGTTTTCAGAATGCTTATCACCTCAGGGAAACACAGTATATAACCCTTACAGATCAGACTATCCACTCAACCTAATTTCCTTAAGGTTAATCCAAGCTGGTTCACACCCAGAATGTAGTCACTTACAAACATGCTGCCCGCATCAAAGGAGTTATCTTAAGAAATGCAGGCTAAACCAGGCAGGCGGTGGCGGCGCACGCCTTTAATCCCCGCACTCAGGAGGCAGAGGCAGGCGGATCACTGTGAGTTCAAGGCCAGCATGGTCTACAAAGTTAGTCCAGGACAGCCAAGGCAGAGAGACCCTGTCTCAAAACACACACACACAAAAAAAAAGAAAAAAAAAGAAAAATGCAGGCTAATGCTGCTAATGGCACCATTGCTCAAAACACTTCATTACCTTTCATTTTAGAGAGTCTGTAATTGTATTTTTAGTCCTTGAGGACTGTTGGCTATCTTCCTTGATGCTACAAAACACCTGACAAATACACTTAAAGTAGAGTTTGTTTGGCTTACAGTTTGAGCGAACAGTCCATCATGGTGGGAAAGCCATGAGGCAGTTGTTCGCTTGGCACCCACTGTGCAGAAAATAGACGATGCTAGCATTCTGCCCACCTCCTCTTTCATATTTAGCCCCGTACTTAACACATGGAATGGTGCTGTGTACCTTCAGGGTGGGTCTTCCCACCTCACTTTACCCAGTCTAGAAACCCCTTTACAAGCACACCCAGAGACTTGTTTCCATGAAGATGTTAAGTTCTACAAGCTGTCAATGAAAATGAACCATCCCAACTCCAGTTCTTGCTGGGTTGACACCCAGACACATCACTTTCAAGCCATAATCTCCCATTACTTGTCCCCAAAGGCTCTTGGCCATCTCATAATGCAAGACCTATTCAATCCATTTCTAAAACTCCCCACAGTCTCAAGAGCCCTAACACTGTTCAAAAGAATGAGTCTCTTGTGAGACTCATGTAATCTCTAGTGAGCTCCTACAAGATAAAAATAAATAAATCACATGCTTCTAGCATATAGTAACACAGAATGAACATGCGCATCTGAAGTGATCCGGCTGAAACCCATCAGAGAACACACCAGACTCTGCAGCTCCATGCCCAGCACCTGGTGCTTGTGATATAATCACCTGGGCTCCAAATGGTTTGGGTAGCACTATCCTCTCAGGTCTTCTGCCTGGAAAAAAAAAAATATATATATATATAGTCATGTCTCTTGGGCCAGTTGTATCTCATGCCTACAGCATTGCTTGTAGACATTCCAGAGTCCTGGAATCTTCTTTACCTTCACAGCTTCACTCTCTGGCCTCTCAGCACCTTCTCCAATGGATCCCAACCTTGTCATGTATCACCTGACCCCAGTGACCCTCTGAAACCATTGTGCTTGGCTCCATGACCCTCTTGTTTGCATATCATTCATGTTGCAAAAACAGTACCATGTGGATGACACTAAAAAGTTCTTCCTCCTAGGCCATGGTTATACCAACCTTTATGTGCTAGCCCTAGGGGGAAATATCTCTAGGCTTGGGCCATGGTTATACCAACCTTTATGTGCTAGCCCTAGGGGGAAACATCTCTAGGCTTGGAAGAAGAAAACCCCTTCAGCAGGATCTAACCTTAAGCTCTCACCTCTCAAATTAATTTGCATTTTCACAAGCTAGATCATCTGATAGACGCTGAGCAGGAGGCCTTCCCCTCCAGTTCTTTCCTCTCATGCCAGTATGCAATGCCAGGTTCCTTTTTAAAGATGGCAGTCTCTTTAGTAAGCACAGCTGCTTTGGAGGCTTGCCTTATCTTCAAATCCATCAGTGTCTTCCTCCACAAACTGCAGCTTTCCTATCTCCCTGCTCCACTTCTTGCTGACCCACACCCACACCGATGAGCTGGATGAGAGCAGTGAGCAAGGAGCATGGCATGGCCTGATGCTATCCTCCTGTGCTCTCTTGCGAGCAGACAGGTTAGCTCATTACTCCTGAGTCCTCTCAAGTTCTCAGGACTTAGGCAGAATAGAACCAGACTTTCTGTTAAATAAAAAGGTAAAATAAAGCTAAAGATAGAGCTGGGTGGCAGAAAAAATGCTTTCCTCTCATAAAAGAGACCCTGGTTTAGATCTTCCAGAAAGAGAGAGAGAGAGAGAGAGAGAGAGAGAGAGAGAGAGAGAGAGAGAGAGAGAGACAGACAGACAGACAGACAGAGAGAGACAGACAGAGAGAGACAGAGACAGAGAGAGGCAGAGAGACAGAGACATAGAGAGACAGGAAGACAGAGAGAGAGACAGAGAGACAGAGAAGAGAGAAGAGAGAGGTTAATGAAATTAATTTTAATAAGGTAAAGATTTTGCTTAAACCAATGCAAGCAAAATATTGCCATTTCAACATGTAGTTGTTATATATCCTTGAGTTAGCTTTCTGTTACAGTGACAAAATATGTATGATAAAAACCTAAAAGAGAGAAATGTTCAGGGATGGCAGTATATGTGAATGGTAAAGCGCTTGCCTAATTTGTGCGAGGCCCTGGGCTCCATCCCCGGCATAGGAACAAAATAAGCTTAAAAATCAGGAGATACATGTTCAGTTCAGAATTTCAGAGGTTTCCACCCACGGTTTCTTGGCCCACTTTGCTTTCACCTTTTCTCCTGCTTTGTTTTTACTTATCGTTAGCATACAGAATAATCCGTTGTTTCATTATGGAATTTGCACACAACAAAGTCTCACTCTATAGCCCAAGCGATAGACCTCACAGTCCTTCTGCCTCAGTTTCCTGGTTGCTGGGATTAAAGATATACACACATCCATTCTCAGCAGCCTCATTGCTCTGGGGCTGTCATAAAGCAGTGCATCATGGGAGAGAAGAAGGCTCGTGGCATCCAGGAAACAAAGAGACAGAGAGGACTAGGCCACTAGCCAGGTCCAGGGTCACACCTTAGGGTGTCTAGCTTCTCACCACTGGGCCTTACTTCTTAAAGCTTCTGTCATTTTTCAACAGTCCCATCAGTAACAACATTTTTGAATATGAGTCTTCAGAAGATACTTAATGCCCAAACCATAACCATTATTGAGATATTTTGCTTTCAAACCTGGTGAATATTCTACACACTAAATCCCCAACCCCCCAAATATTAATCTTTCTTCCAAGTGTTTGTATTTAGATTTTGTTGTTGTTGCTGAAGCAGTTCACTTATACGTCCAAATTGTTTCAAACATCTATTGGTTTTCTAACCTAAATTCTAGTTTCTGCCCTTAAGTTTTTTAATCGTACAATTAAATACAGTTGAAAGTTCAGGCTCTGAACCAGGCAAGTGGGATTTGATTTACAATCCCAGCCATCTAAACACTGAGGTGGGAGGATGGCTTGGGTTCAGGAAGTCAAGGACAACCTGGGATTTGGAGAGAAGTTTCCTGAAAAATACCAGTCCCTCCATCACACTAACCACATCTCGAGTTCTCACCCTCCTCCACGACTAGTGCCTACCTTGTTGGCCTGGGAAATCCTGACTCTGAATCCATGCCTCTATGGAAAGTATGTTCTGGAAGCAGTTCTGAACAAACTTATTGCAGAACAAGAGCAGAAATGAAGAGGGATTAGTTAACCCAGGCCCTGGATCAAGACCTACGTGGGTTGGGGGCGGGGGTGGTTCTGGCATGGTATCTAACTCTTTGAAGCCTTTGTTTCCTTACCCAAAAAAATGGCCATCTTAACATCGTCCCCAAAGTGACAGTTGAGCAGTCAGACTCAGCTGACGGTTGTGCTGTTTGCTGCACAGGCTGCTGTTGTCAAACACTGTATACCAACTTTCCTAAAATGACAGAAATGTCCGGTTGTCAAGCCTGGAAATCTGAAGTGCTGATCTAAGCAGAACCAGGCTGCCTCCAAATCCTCTGGGCAGGCCTTGTCTCTGCAGCTTCCAGGTTCTGGTAGCCTCTGGCATTCCTCAGGGACCCATAGACTCAGTCTCGGCCTCCAGCTGCACAGTCAGCAGAAAGCTGTCTTCCCTCTGTGCATCTCTGTCTTTCTCCTTGCAAAGGCACCCGTCCTGGTAGACTAGGGCCCACACTAGTAAACCCACTTTTAATTAAGTACACCTACAAAGACCCTGCCAACTTTTTAAGTTTAATTTTATTGAAAAACAAACTATGCCAGAAGATAAGTATATTTTTTGATGGACACAAATCATAATAATCTTAATTATCAATTTTCCCAATATAGGAAACATGCATGCTGTGGCTATGTGGATGTGCCTCATAGAAATTGTCCATAGGAAGAAAAACTTTCAGCCACTGTGAATTGCCCAACTGGGCCAGATCTAGTCGACTTTCTCTGTATTCTTTCTCACGATGCCCTCCATGACAAAAGGGAAGAATAAGTGCCTCACAGGCTTCCATCTTAACAGCTCAACTCAAGCTAGTATGTAGACTCTCTCCATCCCCCCTCTCAAAGAACAGCCTTTTGCTTGGCTTCACTCTGCTATTTTGTTTTGTTTTGTTTTGTTTTGTTTTATGGGCTGAGCTCATCTGGCTGTTTAGAGTCTTTTGCAAATGAGCAAAGCTTTCTCTCTCTCTCTCTCTCTCTCTCTCTCTCTCTCTCTCTCTCTCTCTCTCTCTCTCTTTCTCTCTCTGTTGTGTGGTGCAGCAGATTCAGATTCATCAAACGCGAGCACAGCCTGGGATGTGTGCAGGTGAGGCGCAAAGCAATATGTGGTACACATCGCGGAAGCCTTTGATGAATGCTTTTAAAGTGTAGGCTTGGATTTTAGCCTAAAGAAACAAACTGAGTATAATTGAATAGGAGATGATAAAAAAAAACATTTTAAAGGATTCTATCTAATGAGGAAGGTTGATTGCCTTGCTTCCTTCCCTAGGAGAACTAATAAGTAGGTAATGAATGACATTTCTGTGATAAAATTTTGCTTTTATTGTTCTCCTTTGTAAAGATGTTTTTGTCCCCTCGATTGCTGAACTTTCAGGTAGCAGGCATGTTCTCGTCTTCATTAGAAAATCTCATCTGTGCTGAATTTCTTTGTTTGCCTTTGAAAGGGCCCCTCACTGCCACTCTGGTTGCCAATTTAGCACTGTTGTGTTTTGCTGCACAGTCCAAAGTAATTAGGTTAATTAGTCATTTCCATTTAGCTTATTAGAAGGCTAGAAATCCCTTTCCCCCATTTGTGAGATTAAATGTTGCAATTGTGTTCACCAAAGAGCTTCAAGGATGTGGTTTCAAACCTAGCCCTGGCAGCTGGGAGCTCTGGTCATGGTGTAGTTTGCTCTGTTTTGTGGAGAAAGGATAAGGGTGATTGGACAGTGAAGGGTTAATGATGCTGCTGACTGGGAGGGTGGGGCAGCCAGGCAGTAGAGAAGAGTGAGCTCCTCAACTCTGAGAGAAAGTATGGCATGCAGGGCCCCAGCCTTGCCCAGCCTTCCTGCCAACCCGGCCTGGGCCTGGGCCTGGGCCTGGGCCTGAGGAAGTTCTTGCCCACGAGGACTCTCAATCTTGTGGGCATTAGAGGCAAGTAATATAGCAGTCAGCATCCAATAGCTATCAAGCCCCCCTGGGAGGAATTCTCCACAGCTTTATGTCTGTGCTACAATGTAAGCTATGGCACATGGCCACCTGGCCTCATTTCTTGTATGAACAAACCAAAGCCCAAGTAAACGTCAAATCCAGTGGGCTGTGCGTGGTGTTTCCGGGACTGAACTGTCTCCCTGCACCCTGTCCACCTTGCTCACAGCACCCAATGCCACTTGTCATGAAAGGAGGTGTTTCTTATACCATGGTGGGATTGATAACCCTCAGAGTCCAGGTGAAAGGATGTGTGTTCATGCGCATAGAGGAGCACAGGCACACCAGGCCTGTATCTGTGGCCTTCTGCTGCCTTCCTTTGTCTCTGTTTCCACCAAGAATTCTCTGCTGCCTCCATGTTTCCCATGACCCCAGCTCACCCTCAAGGTTTGGGCTCATTTTTATTATTCCCACAGAATGCTTTCCCATCCCTTCTGCCTTGGGCATACCTAACAGAATCCTACATGCCTTCCAAGACTTCCGTCACCTCCCTTTTCCTTAAAACTGAAAGCTTGCTTGAAGGCACATGTCTAGTTTTATCCACTGTTGTATCCTGATGGTCTTAGGATGTAGTAAAAACATAATAAATGTTGAAAGGATATATGAGTGAATAAATGAATGAATGAATGAATGAATGAATGAATAGGCAGATTGATGGACTCAAATAATAATAATTTTTGGGCTTCTTAACATTCATTGCATTTATATAGGTGCTTTAGACCCTCAGTCTACTGTGGGAGAAACCAAATACAAAGGCAGAGTGGAAGGAAGTCTGCAACTCACTAATATAAATATCATGAGGGAGTTGTGTCAAATCCCCACTGAAGTCATTTGCTTTTTTTGTCCCTTCAATGAAGTACCTAGTAGCACAATGTCAGTGGCAATGTTAATTTGGCTGATGATGGTACAGGGCTCAGTCCATCACGGTGGGAAGGTGTGAGGGACACCTCAACTTGCACGCTGGTAGACCAGGAAGCAGAGTGAGAGAAATGTGGCCAGGGATAACATGCCCACAAATACTCACTCCCAGCAGCTAGCCCTTACCTCAAGTTCCCAAAATAATGCCACAAGCTGGAGATTAAGTATTCAAAACAAAAGCTATATTTAAACCATAACACACACCCAAAATTTTAATATCAAGACTGATACCATAGACATACTAAGACAGTATAATCATGTTTACTACTCTTTGCTCACCCTGAAGTGGAATGTCTGTATCACATCCCTTATCTCAAGGGTCAGGAATCTTTGCAGAAGAGATGGAAAGACCTTAAAAGCCAGAGGAGATTTAAGGCTGTGGTGGCACACACTTTTAATCCCAGCACTCTGGGAAACAGAGGCAGGTGGATCTCTGTGAGTTCAGGGCCAGCCTGGTATACAAAGCGAGTCCAGTACAGCCAGGGCTACTACACACAGAAACTCTGTCTTCAAAAAAACAAAAACAAAAACAAAAAACAAAAAACAGAAGAAAAAAGCCTAGAGGAGATGGTGGATAGCTGCAAATACTGTTTTCTGAATACAGCAGGGCAGCCATGCGTGTGAACTCACAGTGGCTATAGCAGCATGCACAAGACCCATGTCAACTCAAGCAGACAAAACCCCAGCACAGAGAGAAGGAGGCGGGAGTGAGTTGTGTAACAGAGGATTTATTGGCCTTGGATAGCTGCTGGGTGAAGAAGATTAAATTTTCTTCAGGGAGATAACCTCTGGTATGTTAGCCACACTCCAGGACCGCCACCATACCCTCAATGATAGAGGAAATGCAATGTGGTCTCAATTTGGGGGTCAGGGGAAGAAAACGAAAAAGAGATGCAACAAAGTTGGGTGGCAGGAAGTCAGGGGGTGGGGGGGGATCTGGAAGGAGTTGGGAGAAGGGGATAAATAAGATCAAAATACTTTATACTCTGAGAATGAGGTTTTCTGGGAAAATCGAATGGGAGCTTCCAGGTAGAGCAAAAAATGGCTTGAGATCCAGGCATGAAGACTGGTTCAGGGTGATAAGAGCTATGAATGGGCCAGGGTAAGGGCAGAGGTCACATGGTACAGGTTCCCTCCAGCTTCAGGGGAAGAAGTACCCTGTCTTACTTCCTAGTCTTCCCAAGTATGAGGAGGAAGTAGAGATAAAACATCAGGAATCAAACATCTAGAAATTGGGCTCTTGTTTATGGCGATTTCAGCTCTATGAATAGCTATCAGTGTGCTACGAAAAGGGGTGCAGACATCATGCTCTAGATTAGAGGATGTGCTGGAGTGCTTGCTGACCCTGAACTGACTTTGCAGAGCCTTAAGAAATAATAAGCATGGCCAGCATGAGAAAGTGAGGGAGTCTATTAGTGTAGAAGAGAAGAGAACCTTTAACTGAATTAGTAGTCAGGCACGCACCCACGGCTGAAGCAGGAAAGCTCAAATGGGATGGGATGGAGCCAGACACGTTGGGGAGAGGCATAAAATGGAGACTGGTAGTCCTCGCACTCTGAAGTTGATCCTTACAGACTAGGCTGTCCATGGAAATGCATTCTAGGGGCATTCGAGAGATACATGGGCAGAGTATGGTGGTTCAGTGAATGTGAGAATGCAAGGAAGAGCCTCTAACTTAGATGTTGGCGCTCTGTGGCCAGAAAACGTACAGCACCTACGTTGTAACGATGTGCTGCTGGGTGTGACCCAATCACATTTCATTTATAAGGTCTGCATGGCCCTGGTGAGAAGTGTGTTAAGGATGAGCTTGTGTATATCCTTAGTCTTTCTTGACTCTCTCTCAAGGAAGAGCCAAGACTCTAGACCAGATTATAAATGAGAGTGGTTTATGTATAGAATGCCAGCCACTTGCCTTCCAGCCCTCTACCTCTAAGGCAGTGCAAACCACAACTTTCTAGAGGAAGTGCATTTTAGAGCAAGATTCTCTGACGTTCCCTAGGCACTTTCATCAATGGAGGAATTCTGCAATCTGGATCGAGACATTGAAGGATCTGCCAAGAGCTGGAAAAAGTTTGTGGAGTCAGAGTGTCCCGAAAAGGAGAAGTTCCCCCAGGAGTGGAAGAACAAGACATCCCTGCAACGCCTCTGCATGATGAGGGTCATGCGGCCTGACAGGATGACCTACGCCATGAGGTAGGGGGTAAGGCAGAGGCTCTGGGAAGGCATGGATACAGACCACTCTCAGGATAAGCAGTGTGGCAGAGCTGAGCTTCAAGGCCATGTTCATATAGTAATGGGCACCTTTGTACCAAGACTAAAACCCATGATACCAGTTGCCTTGGGTATGCCATCTGTTTGTCTTAAAGTCTTAATAGAGAGTTTGGGAGGAAATACTCATCAATACCAGCACTGAAATCGATGCCAGTCACCTATAATGTGAAGAGAGATGGAGGGATCCAGAAAGCATATGCAAGTTCTATTTTTAGCATCGCAGAAACAGAGAAAGTGAGGTGGTTATAACTCTAGGTTGATAAATGAATGGCAGAGAATTGTAAGGATATTTGACTTCTATTTTTGACTTCTAACTTCTCTGAGAAGTAAGATGATCTTTGGTATTTGTGTGCGAGAAGATAGCAAGACTAAATATCTGAAGAGAATGGAAAAGGTCTATGGCTGGAGGGATGGTAAAATGCACCATGCAAGTGTACAGACATGGATCCTCAGAACCCACATAAAAGCTGAATGAGTGTGACAGGCTTTCTATAACCCCAGTGAATGGGAGCAGAGACAGGGACTTCCTAAAGCAGCAGTTCCCAACTTGTGGGTTGTGACGCCTTTAGGGGGGTCAAATGACCCTTTCACAGGGGTCACATATCAGATATCCTGCATATCAGATATTTACATTATGATCCACAATGTAGCAAAATTACAGTTATGAAATAGTTTATGGTTGAGGGTCACACAACATGAGGAACTGTATTAAAGGGCCGAAGCATTAGGAAGGCTGAGAACCTCTGCCCTAGAGCAAGCCAAAGTCAGCTAGTCAGAATCAGTGAGGTCCGGGTACCACTGAGAGACTCTGTCTCAATATATAAGGTGGAGAGCAATTGAAGATGTTCAGTGTCAACCTTGGCCCTTCAAAAGCACATGCACACATACGCTTGCGCACTCATATATCTGTACACCCACATGTATGTGAACATGCATACATGTACCCATACCTGACATATGTGAAAGAAAGAACAGAGATCTGTGAAAAATAAGAAAGATGGGAGAATAGAGGTGTAGTTCAGTTGGTAGAATGCTTGCCTAGCATGCATACACTCCACAGTTAGATGCCCAACACTACATAAACTAGACATGGTGGCACGCCCTATTATCCCAGCCCTCAGGAGGTAGAGACGGGAGGATCATCAGAAGCTTAAGGCCATCTACTGCTTCATAGTAATTTTGAGGCCAGCCAGGTATACATAAGACCTTATCTCAAAAGAGAGGAAGGATAGGAGAGGTGGGCAGCAGATGTCAAAGGGATGGAAGGAAGAGAGAAGTCTGTCCAGGGAAACTCAATCCCAATATTACACTTGTAGTAGTGCCAGCATCACCATTGGATATTACCTACCCTCAGATGTAGAGTCAGAGGTACATGGTTCCAGACTAAAGTTCTAGTGCCTTAAAAACAGCAAAATAAGAATTGGGAAAGGCAGGAGAGGGTATGATTAGAAGACAAAGGCCATGGAGTCCACAGAGGCAGAGAGCAGCTTAGCAGTGGATTGGGAAATATCTGAAAAGTCTCACTCATGCAGTGAGAATAGTCTAATACTGGACTTCAAGATTACACAACTTGGTAAATTTATTTTTTAAAAATCAATTGGTAATACACTTACATGAGTGAGTCATGTGCTATTTATTATACCTTAAAACATTTTTTAAGTAATGGAGTGATAAGACATAAAATTTACACTTGATAGGAAAGAAGTGAGAAGAAGAAGGTATTGATGGGAAATTATCATGGGGCCCCAAAACTGAAATTCCTCCATTTGCCCCAACACTCATTCAGGCAAAGGTTTGTTGAGATAAAGATATGGTATCAATAACTGCAAGGATTTTAAGATTTTGGTCTGAAAATGAGATATTCAGACATATAAAAAATTCCCAAGCAATGGCATGGATTGGAGGATGTCAATGATTTGGGTAGAGAAAGGGATAACGAATGAAAATGAATTGGCCTGAGGTCTGTCCACATGGCTGCTTATGTCACCCAGGCTGAAGGGAAAGTCCATGGGCCAAGAGCCCGAGTGTTGAGCAAATGGGAAAGCTGACCACGTGGGATGACAGCTAGTGTTGCTGTGCACTGCAAGTGGTGATGAAGCCAGGGGAAATGAGTCTCAGTAAAGCCACACAAGTGGAAGGGTGGTGACTTGAAGACAACCATCAGACAGCGAGTATGATGTGGCCACTACACTGAGGTTCATCTGGTGCAGGAGAACAAGGCCAGCTGAGAAGGATGTAGCCGGGAAGCATGGACAGCTCCCGTGGGGGAGAAGCTATGTCTTGGCGAACAGTGGAAGGGCCCATGAAAGTCAGGAGTTTGTCCAGACGTCTAATAGCTGGAAGGATTTGTTTAACACAAAAATGGGACATGTTGGAAAAGGCCACTTGAGGTAGGGGTGGAAGAAAACCCAGGGAAGAATAGAATATGAAAGAAGAGAGTCCTGTGGGCTTGGTGGCAAGTCACAAGGCAATGGAGTAGGACAGTTCGGCTGCCCATAACCATTCAAGGAAGTTGGTCCTTATTCTCCTGAAGGATGAGGTGGTGAGAAAGGACCCCAGGTCTACAGAGGGAGGCAGCAATGGTCTGGGTACAGAGTGGTCAAGATCCTGGATCTAAGATGCATGGCTTGGAAGTGGCATCACAGACAGTAAATGTTGGCAAGTTACGAGCGTGGAGCCAGTCCTAACTCTGTCAACGCCATGAGCTTAAATGTGCCTTTTCATTCCTAGGAGCCTCCGTTTCTCGAATGTTATGATTTTTGGACTGATAGACATGCTTGTCTTCTCCTACAGAGATTTTGTTGAGGAGAAGTTAGGAAGCAAATATGTAATGGGACGAGCACTCGATTTTGTAGCCTCATTTGAAGAGTCAGGACCAGCCACTCCCATGTTTTTCATCCTATCTCCAGGGGTGGACCCACTGAAGGACGTGGAAAATCAAGGTGAGGAAAGCTTGGTTTGAAGCCAAGGTCACACTAGTCCTGTGTTCTTTCATCCTTTGGATCTATTGCTTTCTCTTTTCTACATTCAAGGTTCACCATGTAAAACTCTACCTTTACACGCAAGACAGAAGCCAGGGTTATTAATAAAGCAAAGCCAGAGCATCGTGTAAAAGAGAAAAGATTGGATTTCTTTTTAGCCATTCTGTTTAGACCAGTGATTCAAGTTAAATTGATGCTTTTATATAGTATGAATAAGGCAGTCAATCATGTCCTTTGGTGTGGAGCTACATTGTCTAAGGACCAGCTATTGAAAAGATTGAGTTGTCTTGGAACCCTTGTCAAAGTTAAGTTCATCCAGGGCAAGAAAGATGGGTCAGTGTTAACAGTGCTTGCTGCTTTTGCAGAGGACCTGAGTGCAGATTCCAGCACCGATGTCAGGAGGCTCATGGACTGCTGGACTTAGAGCTTTAGGAGATGTGATGACTTATTCTGGCTTCTACAAGCACCACACTCAGCATACATCCTCACAGATACAGACACATAAATAAAAACAATGAATATTTAAATTTTTAATTAAATTGATCATAACTATAAGAGCTTGTTTGAGGACTATTAATTCTGTTTTGTTGGTCTATGTATTTATGTATGCCATCAGCGATACTAACACTGGAACTTTATGATAAAATTTTAAGTTGAAATGAGTCCGCCAACATTTTATTTTAAGATTATTTCAGCTCCTTGGAGTCTCCTATATTTCCATACAATTTTTAAAATTAGGTTGTTAAGTTCTGCAAAAGTGAAAAAAAAGAAAAAGAAAGTGCGTTCAGCTTTCAATAGGGATTTCTGTGATTACCATGTAGGTAAACTGACATGCAGGTCGCATATCCATCCTGACAATATGAAGTGCTTTAATACATGAACATGGGTTATCTTTCTCTGTAGTTTTTAATTTTAGTTGCTTTTGACAGTGTTGAATAGTTTGCATTTATGTTCATCCTATTGTATGTAAAATTATTTTCTTAATTTTAGTTTCATTGCTGGTAAAATTTTCTATATGAACGTCTATTAGAAAAGTTTCTAAACTTGCCTTTTGGTTCTAGTGTTCTTATGACTGAGATACTTAATATTTTCTAGATACTGGATTCTATACACATGCACACATTCAACACATACACACATACATACACACACATACACACACACATACATGCATACATACATAAATATGTATGGTCCTCTAGTGGCTAGGATTCAGTGCTTTCACCCTGGCAGCCCAGGTTCGATTCCTGGTCAGGGAATGAACATAGAAATGTCTTATAGGAATAATGCAAAAGATAAATTATTGAATCTACTCCTCAACTTAATGCTTTAGTTGTTAATCACAAATAAGGTTATTTTGTTACATTGTTAATAGAATTCAAATTTAAGGTTATGTTTAATATACACACAAACATATATGTGTCAGATATTAGTCTATTTTTATCACAGAAATTTACATTGTAAGTTTAACAAATAGATATGATTCTATAGGTTATATAAATATGAGTAAATAGATGGCCTTCAAAAACCTCAGAGACCTAAAGAAAATTATATTGAAAGATATTTTTTATTACTTTAAAGATTCTTTGACAATAAGACATGTTAACTCCTGGCAACACCCAGCCTATCTCAAAGAAGATGATGAGCATCAAAGAACTTCCTCTTGGAGAAATTGAACTCGGGTCCTCCTGCTTGCATGACAGGCATTTAATTAACTAAGCCATCTCCCCAGTCTTGAAGCAATACTTTACAAATTTTAGATACCTCTTCTTGACTTCCCTCTATATAAGCTCAGGGTTCCATTTTTCAACTATGAAGCTGTGATTTTGTTTTTTTTTTTTTTTTTACATATTCAAGGCCAAGTGTATGGTTGTTTCCCTCTGCTATTATCATTAATTCTATATTTCCCCAGTCTACTACATTCACATTCAAACTTGAAAATAATAACTAGCTCTATCCCAGTTAGTAGAAAAAAGCCCTCTCCGAGACTAACAAGCCCATGCACATGGTGTTGGGGAGTGGGCATATGGGCCACTGGAGTGTGTGGAGGCTTCACCCCCTAAGCCAGCTCACTGACCCACTTAGTTAGTTAGGGTCTTTATTCTGTGTTGGAATACCATGGCCAAAAGCAACTTTGTGGGGAATAGATCTTTTTTACTTACTCTTCCGTGTCACAGTTAATCCTCGAAGGCAGCCAGGGCAGGAACCTGAAGGCAGGAACTGAAGCAGACCCTGTGGGAGAGTGCTGCTTACTGGCTTGTTCCACAGGCCTTGCTCCCTTTGTTTTCCTACCCCATCCAGGACCACCTGCCCAAGGGTGACACCACGCCCTGTGTGATGGGCTCGCTCAAACCCATCATCAATCAAGAAAATGCACCACAGGCTTCTCCATCGGCCAATCTGATGGTGGCATTTTCTCAACTGGGGGACCTGTCTTTCAAAATAACTCTAGCCCGTGTCGAGTTAACATCAAAACTAGCCAGCACGCCCACATTCTCTACCTTGTGTTTCAATGTCATGATCTCTAGCTGTCCTCAGAAGAATTTTCTTACAAGAGTTCAAACCCATGTGAAATTCCACTTTGTTTCATATATAAATGAAGATTTTCTTTGAAAGCTTCCAGTTTTTCCTCGAGTTACAAATTCCCTTCAAAAAAAAATGACATTTATAATTATCACTAACTTTTTACCCATTCTATGTCCTGAAAGACATTCTTTTTTATTCTAGAAGGTGTCCTTACTAGAGTTATTAACATCCTACTACAACACGAATGAATTCCCTTTTACGAAGCTGATATCCCTGGGTTTATGTTCTTGACATTCTACCTTAATATTTTGTATTATGTATTTAATCCATCTTATTTCCTGTCTTCTATCTTCATTTTGCTGGGACACATCATCAGAAAGGAATCCTAAGATGTAACATATCTGCACCCTTGTTTGATCTCAGATTTGTTAGATAGTTTTTCTGGGCACAAAATGATTTCTATTTAGACCTTTGGTTGTAGAAGCCAGTTTTGTTTGAGCGTGAGCGTACGTCATTTCCTTTGTAGGCGACCCATCTTTATCCCCTAGGAACTTTGAGATCACCTGCTCTGTGCTCTATCTCATGAGCTTTGTTTACCTGTGGGTCCTTTACACCCATCTGTTCGGCTCCCAGCATGTCTGTTCAAGGAAGGGTCACACATTCATCAGCTTCTATTACTTTCAGTAAATGCCGCCTTTAGACGGGGTCATCCTAAGCAGCCTTTCTCCCCTGCCCCATCAAACTGTTTACATTTTTGTTTGGATTCTGCTGAACGGCCATAGTCTCCCACTAGACTACCATGATTACCTCCCGGCCCCTCTCTTCACTCCTCCCCTAAAATCCTTTGCTACTCTGTGACCAGAGTTCCCTTGCTGAATCTCAAATCCTGAAATATCATCCTACTCCTTAAAACTTTCTCATGGAGGCCAGTGGTGGTAGCACACACCTTTAATCCCAGCACTCTGGAGGCAGAGGCAGGTGAGTTCGAGGCCAGCCTGGTCTAGAGTGAGTTCTAGGACAGCCAAGGCTACACAGAGAAACCCTGTCTTGAAAAACAAAAGCAACGACAAAAAGCTTTCTCATGGACTCCCACCAGCATAAAAGCTAAGTCAAGCATCCTTTACATAATCCATATAACCTGGAGGGCCTGGCCTCTCTGTCCTACCTAGCATCTTACCTGTCTCCCAGACTCTCTTTCAGATTCTTGGCCATTTTGGCAGGGGACATTCCAGAAAACAACTCCTTGCATCTGAAATGTTTTCAACAGCGCAGTACTTACTCATCCTGCAAAGATCAGCCTATCCTGACCTCATCGCCGCATGACCATTTGTTTCCACATTATGTATTCTCTCGGCACTCTATATATTTGTGTCACAGCACTTAATACAATTCTAATTTAATCATTCTCTCAGTGCTGGGGTTTATATTGGCCTGCCCGTTTGTCACTAAGGTCCTTGGGGGTCAGAAACCATGTCATCTTGGTCCTTATCTTACAGTGTGACTACCACAGAAAATGTACTCAGTAATATTTGTTAAATAAATTAATGGGTGGATATCCTAAGACCTTCATCATAGCTACAGTATCCCTGGCTTCCACATGTTTACGGAGCTCTGCACTCCTTTTATCCACCGGGGCTTTGTTGGTTTCGCATGAATAACTTTAGCTTCCTCGTTTTCATTCACTGTTCTCCCTTTGAAAGGTTTCATATACTCTATATTTATGAGCAATTTTGTTCTTAGCCAATTGACCTCCAACCATCCCAGCATGTTATTTGAACAGCATGTCATCTCAGGCAGCCGGGGCCCCTCCTTGATCTACACTGTTTATCTGTCTTCGCATTGCCTTGGCCCTGCCCTTGCTTTCATCTTACTGCTGCATACTTCTAGAAGCATATTGCTGTTCATAAACAGGAGATCACTTAGGCACCTGGGCCCCTCTCTCTGACTTCTTGATGGTTTGATTTATATCTTAATTTTCCCCGTTTAGACATAGAATCTGGGAGAATACATATTTCCCGTTTCTTGGATGTAACTAGTTTGTCTGATGAGCCCCAGTTCTCATTTGGAATCCACAGAGATGGCCCAAGCAGTTTGCCCAATCACCCTTAGTCCCGGCATATTAAGCACTGTCCCTTTGCTTCCTTGTGTATCAGACAGTTCATCCTATCTTTCAGCTTGGACTCTTAAAATGTCAGTAACCCCTTACATCCTTAGGCAGCTGGTTTATACTCTTAACTCATTCACTGGTTTCCTTCTTTGCTTTACTGTGACAGTTACTGTCTGGGTAGGTTTTATAAGGCCCTGAAAGTCAGCCTAAAGATTTGTTTTCTTGTCTCCGTCCACTCCTCTGCCAACATGCATGTGCCCTCGCACGAACAGAGCTATGAGTCTGCTCAGCAGCCAGAGCTTCCCTCCGATCCTCGGCGAAGAGTCTGTGCTGTGCTCCACTCGGACTCCTCCAGGGTGTTCCCATCCTGAACGCTGTGGAGGAGGAAGGGGAGGAAGGTGGAAAGAGTAGGAAGAGAAGGGGAGGGAGAGGAGGGGGGAGGGGGACAGGAGAAGGATGAAGGACTAAGAGGACAGAGAGCAGGATGGGGACAAGGACCAGGAAGAGGAGAACATTGTATCCACACTTCTTGGCCTGTTTGAACATGAACTCTCTCATCCTCTCCGCACCTCTACTTGTGTGCTCTCACACCCTGACTAGCCCCTCAATGACCTGTCCTCTCTCTCTTCTCGCCACTTTCTTTGCACATTTATTTTTCTCTCCTTCCCTTGTTTTCTATCACCCAACATGCCTTTCTAGCCCCTCGGGTAACTGTGGGGATAAAATGAAATCTCTGATGTGAAAGGACTTTGAAAAGTTAAAAAGCAAAGCAGCAGGTTCTGTACGATAATGACGGCGACACAGCTTCTGTTCTCCGACGCCACGCAGTGTGCGTCTTCCTTAGCACCCTGTCGCATCCTTCAAAGCCGGCTTCATCCTCTACCTCACTCAGGCCTCTCCTCTCGTCTTTCACACATCTGTAGCACGATCTTGCTCAGTTCCTTATCTCCTTTGTCCAACTACTTGGCTTTGAGAAAAATGAGTTTGGCTGCTTCCATTTTGTGATCAGGAAGCAGCTGTCTGTCTCACCTTTGGCTTCTTCTGCCATAAGGTAAGTTCAAAGAGGAGGTTTCCATCCAGTGTCTTTGTAGCCAGATTATCACTATGTTGCTTAGGTCTCCCTTCTGTGCTCCTAGTCCCCGTTCTTTTTCCTTTGAGAGGCAGAGAAATGCGGCTTAGACTGGTGAAGACTGGTCTCCAGTGGGCAGTGTGAGAACGGAGGGGGTTTTTTGATGGCAGAAGAATCATTTTGTTTATGTGCCAAGGAGGAAGGTGAAGAGGAAGAAAAGTTGAAGCTACAGTAAGACAGAATCTAGAGAACAGACTGATGGGCAAAAGGAGGGCACCCCTTCTGTTAAAGGGGAAAATGCACAGAGGAAGATAGCGTGGCAACCAGTTGAAGGAGTTCCTGCCAGAGGGGGCATAGGAGATAGGAGAGAGTGAAGCAATTTGCTGACCACAGAAAGGAGGCCTGAAAACAAAGGAGTGGTGACACGGCCAATCCGTGAATACACGAAAAAGCTTCCTCAGTAGCATTGAAGCCAAGAGCTCCAATTCACCACATTGGCATTGTTTAATTTTCTCTTTTATGTTTGAGTTCTCGTAGAGCTAAGGTGTCTAAAAGTTCCATAATGAACATGTAGAAGGAAGCGGAGGAGTTGAAATTTTTATGAGATCGATCCATATTAAACGAAATCAAAACGGTAAAGGTAAAGATTAGAAAACCAGATGGAGGGCCCAGTAACCTCGGCCTTTGATTGGAGTAGGGTGGAGAGGGGATCGGAGCAAGCCTGGGAGTCAGCTGCGATAGTCGTTAACAGTGGCGTATGCCTTTGATCCCGGCAGAGGCAGCCGTATTTCTGTGAGTTCAAGGTCAGCCTGGTCTACAGAGTAAGTTCTGGGACATCCAAGGCTACACAGAGAAATCCTTGGGGAAGTGGGGGAGGAATAATATCTCAGCCATGCAACAGTTCTCCTGGTGCAGCCCTTGGGAGGGGTAGCAGCAATGGTGCCAAGGTAAAGCTCTCTTAGGTTGCAGAAACAAACATGAAGGCAGATGAGTTAGCCAACTCATCCATAATGACATTAACAACAGTGCTGAAACAGACAAAGTCAAGATGCTCCTAAAAGTCAGTCTCATCAGGAAGCTAGTAGGAAGCACAGAACATAAAAGTTATCGGCCAAAAGGCAGATGTAGAAAGTAGCAGGAGAATTCTAGAAAAACCTTCCCCTTTCTCAGAGCATCATTGGTACATGGCACTTAAGAGTGGGCTGCTGGAGCTGTGGGATCCTCACAGAGACTGGGGGGTGGGGGTGGGGGATGAAGTACCAGAGGAGAAGCTAAGTAGAGTCTGTAGTACTTGCAGACGACATGGCCATCTAGACAGACAGACAGGTCAGGAATAGGAAAGTGGGTCACACACAGCCAAGTGAGAGCACGGAGGCCATATTACAAAGCCGTGGGAATGTGAACCCCCCCCCAAAGAACACTGATACCTTAAGAAACTTGCTAATGACCTACACAGTGTCTATGAGCCTCACAACTGTCAGTGAAGGAACTCCACAAGTTCACCTCACACACCATGAGGCTCATGTCTGATAGTCATAGTTAGCTGAGTGTGGAGGAAACAGAGTCCCATCAGCTCTCCCCATTCCTATCACTTATAAGATCCATCTCTTTCTTGTCAGCCTGGATTAATGCAGATTGATCCCAGCTGGCTCTGCATTGCCAGGATTTGCCTCACCACGACCCCTACCAGTCTGTAATTTTCCAACTAATCTTTATTAAACACCTCTTTCCCCATATCCTTCTCCAGCGAACAAAGGAAACAAATAGGTTCCTTTGTGAACAAAAAACATCACCAAAGCCATCTAGTAATCCCCACACCTTTTATCCTGCTGTTTGCTCTGGAGTTAGTTGCTTATCTCCCCAGTTCTAAAGCTGACATCAAATGCTTGCCAGCTAGGATTTATTGAGTTTAATAAAGGTATTTCTTGGGTTCATCTCAGTCGAATCCATAATAACTATTCCTCAATATAAAAAGTCATCATCCTACGTGCACACGGTTGAAGAAGAGTACACACACATTTTAGTGTTTAAAAGGAATATCCAATATTAGCTGCTTTCTTTTCAAAGCTTTCTTGCATGAGTATCAAATTATATCTGTAATTTTAATTCTTCTGAAAGTAATTTTTGTACAGCTTAAGTATTCTTTTTCTCTTTTCTAACTTAGCTTCTTTCTCATATTTTACCTTCCCAGAAAAAAAATGCAATGTTTCCTTCATGGTATTACACGGTTTTATGATCCTTTTGTGTAAAGAATGGCATACGCCTTTCTCAAACTTTATTGGATTGTGCTAATAGCTAATGTGTAAATAGAATTGGTCCTCTATATTAAGGTCATTTTTTAGGTTAACTTTTTTTGGGAGGAGGGGGTCTTGGAGAGCAACACCATGGCATTGGCCTTGCTTCTGTGGTATGGCTAGGATATTTCATTACTGTCATTATTGAATCTTGTTTCTTCCACCCGCAGCACAATATAATATTCACACCAAACCCCATCCTTGTTTTACATCTTTCTTCTCTCCATGGTCTTATATGCAAGAATGACACGAAGCTTCCCATGTACTGAGAATAATAGTAAGGGAGGAGGCTGATAGGGGAGAAGCCAGGACAGACTGAACACTGCTCACACCTCCCTGGAAAAGTCCCAAAGAAGACCAGATACATAAGCAGAAGAGATCACACTCACACGACTGCCCTTAACTTTCTTATGTCAGCACTTTGTAGGTAGTGGACCACTGCCCAATCTTCCAGTAGGGGCTGTGTAAGGGAACACAAATAATCCCAAACCGATCCTGAGGATAGCTGAGGAAGCAGGGGTGGGGAGGTCCAGATGTGGACAAATGTTTCCTTTTATCTTGGATTGCATATCTGAAAGATTTAGCCTCCTGGGAAGGGGGGAATATAAGTCTTGGGTGTGGGTCCAGGCATGGCTAGGTCTGAGGGATGGCAAACAGGCAACCCCTGAGCAACAGAAGCACAAGATGAATAGACACAAGAAATGATCCTAACAATTCCATGCTTGCTTTAGGAAAGAAACTTGGATATACGTTCAACAATAGAAACTTCCACAACGTGTCTCTGGGGCAAGGACAAGAGGTAGTTGCTGAAGCTGCACTAGACCTGGCTGCCCGGAAAGGTCACTGGGTGATTCTGCAGGTAAGGTCCCTTGGTGCAGATGTAGGGCAGCCTTGCCTTCACGCCTGTTTGGGCTGCATCCCACAGACTCTGGGCTTCCTGAGCCTCTGACCCTCCTGCACCTGTTCCTCTGCTCTAACCCTCCTCAGTCTCATGGCCTCTCCCCAAGGCCTCCTCTAATCACTCTCCTTCCACCATATCCCCTCTAGCATGGTCTCCAAACAGTTCTGAGTTCCACTCAAAAGAGGAAACAGATCCCACTCTGGTGCAGGCTCAAGAAATTGGCATTTGATTAAAGGTATTAGGAGCTAGATTCTCAGCTGCTGATCTCGTCCATGGATATTATGCACTTTCCTCTCTGGTGCTCTTCTTTTGTGTCATATGTTCTGAGTTACCTCCCTGCAAGACGAGCCCTTAACTGCTTTGTTGGGAGTTTCGTTGGGGGCGCAAGTTGGTATCTGGAAACACAGAGCCCTGCGACTGTCAACTCCATGGAACAAGGAGGAGGTGGGAAGCTACCATTCTTTTTTCTACCAAAGCCTGTCTCCCCATGCAGCTCACTTAGAAACTGTGATGGAGCCAGATGTGGTAGCACACGCCTTTAATCTTAGCACTCAGAAGGCAGAAGCAGGCAGGTCGCTGTGAGTTCGAGGCCAACCGGGTCTACAGAGAGAGCACCAGGACAGCCATGGCTATAGAGAGAAACCCTGTATCAAAAGAAAGAAAGAAAGAAAGAAAGAAAGAAAGAAAGAAAGAAAGAAAGAAGGAAGGAAAGAAAGAAACTATGATGGAGTCAGAACAATGCACGCATTATTCTTTTGTCTTAAAGCACTCTGCAGTCAGTCCTATCAAGGCATCCCTTTCATGTTGACTGTTTTCTTAGGACTTGTCCTTTGCCAAACTTTGTTAGAGAAACTGATGATTCTTGTTGACTTTCACCATCAAGATCACTGCCTTAAACTGCTCAATGAAAGCCTGGGGTGGGCATGGGGTGGTGGAGAGATGATTAAGTGGTTTAAAGTGCTTGTTGCTCATCCAGGGGGCCTGAGTTCCAGTAAGGGGCCCACAGCCACCTCTTCTGGATTCTACAGGTGCCTGTGTAATGAGAATGGTACTTATGATTAAAGCATATCACTCGCTTTTTTAAAAAAGCCTGTTGGGTGACAAAATTAATGAGGAAACTAAAGAAAGAATAGTGCCAAAAGCCATCCATCCATCCATCCCGGCTTCATTACCAAGAACTTCAATCAATCCCCTGCATCTCACTGCAGACTCCTTAATTATCCTTTTATTTATGGGGAGCCAGGCAGCTGAAAGATCCGCCATTCTCTGGAACTCCTTTTTCCGGGAGCAATAGGAATCCCAGGAGAAATGGTGACAACAGCTGGAGTCCCTGCTCCTTCCTGCCTCCCCAACTCTCCCAGCCCCCACCCCCACCACACTCCTTTACCAGGCAACCTGCTCCTTGCCACTGACAACTAAGGGAACCAAGGCTCCAGACCTGGTAGTCAGAAACACCATGTTCCTGAAACAAATGATTCTGCCTCTAACCAGGGTCCTCAGAGTAGGAGCTGACTTTCCTTCCTCAGCAACCACTGGCTACCCAGTACCCCCACAAATCTCGTGTTGATTCAGTCTCTGGGCTCATAACTCCCTCTTTAATCCATAGCAAGTGGGAACCTTGCCTCTCTCGATAAGACCTAGCTATCTTCAGTCTCTCCTCTTCCTCTGAGGAAACCATTGAGAGTGTTTACTATACATGATATGTCTGAACTGTAGCATGTGGTGGGGGTGGAAGAAAATGACGTCTCAAAACGTTTATCTGCCTAGGCCTCCTGGATAGTCTGGTCTTAATGCTTACCCTGGTGTCGCCCAGCATGGTGGCACTCACATGCAACCTAACAGTCAGAAGGGGGATGTTCAGGGATTCTGAGTTTGAGGCTAACCTGGGCTACCTATCTGGTTCCAGGCCAGCATGGGCTTTGTAATAAGAACCTGTGTCAACACTCCACCCCCCAAAAAAAGTTCCTGAAAAGGGAAAACCAAAACCAAAACCAAAACCCAATGAAGTTGTTCCTCTTTCAAAACTTGTAAATGGAATAATAGTAGTCCTTTCCAGAAGAGCTGGGCATCAATAGTCCAGTGCTTCTGAGAACTTGTGACACTGCACTCTTGTTCCTGTCACTGTTCCTCCACTGGATCTAACAACTGTTACATGCCATGTCACAAAAGGTCCCAACTGAAGAACAGCCAGAAGAGCTGGTATCCTTGGCCTGTCAATCAGGCCAAAGCTCAGGACGCCCTACTCTCCCTGGTTATAAAAATTGTGTGTTGTTTCCCCAGTTCTGGAAGTCCTAGGGCTCCTCAAGTGGCCCCCAGAGTTCCTCCCACAGGAAACACGTCTCCTTCTCCACCCAGCCCAGGTCTGTGAGGACTTGGAGTCTGAAGCACCTACAGAGTCACATACTGCTGGCTTGCTGGTATTACCACCCAACAGGACCCCTGGCTCTCCAGAAAGCCCACTCAGCTTGGCTTTAATCATGTGGTTCCAAATGAACAAACCTTCATTTCACTGCCTGCTACTAACCCTCACATTGCAGTTCCCAGTATAAAGAGCCCTTTCAAATTCCTTGCCTATGGGTCTTTGCAGCAGCTCTGCAGTGTGGCGAGCATGACTGTTACTTCTCTTTCTATAGGAGAGAGAACAGCACAGGCCAAATTACTGCAGTCCTTGTACTGTGTGTTTAAGTGATCTGTGTATTTAAGGCTCTGCAAGCCTACCTGATCAAATATTGATTGAGGAGCCTTTATCTGTTCATCATAATGAAATATAGTGCAATGAAGCCAAGGAACCTACTTAGTAAAGGGGAAAGGTGCCTTCTCCAAATGAGTGAGGAAAACTAAGTACTGATCTTGATTTTTTTTTTAAAAAAAAAAGGGGGTTTCATGGTCTCTGCTGAGAAGTCAGGTGTAACATCGAACCACTACTCTGATCTAGCCAATAGACAGGAAATTCTCCACAATTATGTGGGGAGCGGGGACTAACTCTGGCATGAACTCTGGTGCCCAATATTTGATGGCATCCCCTTTGTGGGGAGCCCTGGTGGCATTCAAAGAAAGAATGGGCAGGCTACCAAGATGAGACTTGATAGCCTGTGACCATAAAGAGGGGGAGGAGATCCCCCTTGGTCATGGACCTAGGGGAGGGGATTAGGGTTGGAGTGGAAGGGAGGGAGGAACAGGTGGATACAAGTGATGGGATGACAATTGAGTTATAATCTGAGTAAATTAATTTAAAAAATGGAAATCAGATTCGGGAACGAAAGACAGGCTCAAAGGCTAGACTGTGATGAGAGTAGGGACCTTCGTGGGTCATTGACAGCAGTGTCCCCCTGTGTCTGAGGTGGGTGTTTTTAGTGGCAGTTAGGAGAATGCTTTGGTGAGGTTGGAGCTTGGTCGGGAGAGTTTGAATGAGTCAGTCCCTTTCAAACTTGAACACTCATATACCGGTATAGAGGGTCCCACTAAAATGTTCTGAGTCTGTACGTCTGAGCAGGGATCTGAAATTCTGTTTCTGCCCACCCCCCAGGTGTGGCAGCCATGGCCACCCCTTCTGGTTCTCAGGGGTTCAAATAATCTGGGCACCAGGCAGTGGAGAATTGCACTTTAGACTCTAAGTATAGACTTTGTACCCACAGTGTGGTACCATCTGGGAGCTTGTTGGAAATACAAATAGCCAGGCTCTACTCTAGTTATTGAATGAGAAGCTGTAAGGGATGTGTGTGTGTGTGTGTGTGTGTGTGTGTGTGTGTGTGTGTGTGTGTGTGTGTGTCCCGAAACCTGTGCTTTAAGCCATCCTCCAGGGGATGTACATGCCGCCAAGTCTGAGAGCACAATGCTGGAAGGTCTATGATTATCAAAGGATGGGGTTGAATTGCATGACGCTGGGAGGCCACCACTACTGGGCATCTCCAACTCTTCCTGTGTTGTGATTTTTAAACATTTCTCCTACCAAAGGCTATGAGTTACATGGCTGTCTAGGCGTACATATTCCTCCGAGTGCTTTAACATGTATGTTCTAGGTCTGGGGCACAGCTAATTAGAAAAGTACTTGCCTGGCCTGAGTGGGACCTTCCTTCAATCCCTAGCCCCATGAAAATCAATGACTGTACACTCAAAGGTGGTGGGTATCACATTATGTCTATTTTATTGCTAAATCTAAGCAGTGACAACCACAATAGTCATGCCAAGACCCCTAGACAAGAAAACTGTAGGTCACTAACCACCGCTGAGACAGAGACATAGACTTCTCCAGGACAAGCCTACACTAACTACCAAGTGGTCAGCCTTGAAATCATGTACCCACGAGCAGCCCTAAACAGACTCAGCGGGTTGTCTTTATATGTTTGTGCATTTGTGTATGTATGTGTGTGAGTAACAAAAATAATCATGGGGGGGGGGAGAAGATCATGGCTTTGAGAGGAAATGGAGGGGGCAGCATGGGAGGTATTGGAAGGAGAAAAGGGAAGGGGGAAATTATGTCATTATATCTTAACTAAAATTTTAGAATTATCAAAAAGATTTGAAGATAATGAAAGGCCAGGTGTCCCCTCTAGCGGCCCACCTGATAACTGCTCATGGCTAAGAGATATAAGGGCATGTCTACTTGGGCCTCCTTCCTTCCCAACAGAACATCCACCTGGTGGCCAAGTGGCTCAGCACCCTGGAGAAGAAACTAGAGGAGCTCAGTGAGGAAAGTCACCCAGACTTCAGAGTTTTCATCAGCGCCGAGCCTGCACCGTCTCCTGAGGGCCACATCATTCCCCAGGGCATTCTGGAAAACTCCATCAAGATCACCAATGAGCCCCCCACAGGCATGCATGCCAACTTGCACAAAGCCCTGGACAACTTCACTCAGGTACTGACTGGGAGGGAAGGCAGAAGGAAGGCTCCACCCAACAAAGGACCAACTCAAACCCAGTGGGGGTAAAGTGCGTGGGCTCTGGCTGCCTCATCTTCCTCCAAAATGAACAGAAAGAATCCCATGGCAGAGAATTTTGGTTTGGTCTTTTGTTGTTGTTTTGTTTTGTTTTTTACTTCAGAGGATCCAGAGACTGCCTCCTTACTACCCTTTTAAAATGCAGGCTTACCTCTGTCCCCCATAACCAACACCCTCCTTAAAGTCCACCAAGCAGCACCTCACCAGCTTCCTCTGAACCAGCACCCGCCTCTTTCCTTCTACTGATCCTTTTTTTCCTTTCGGCCCGGGTCCCTCATCTGCCCCTCCTTGTGCTCTGCAGCTGCACACCCCTCCATACTGTGCTCAGGCTTATGGTTGATCACTCCTGCTCAGGAGAGGGGAGCAGTGGGGAGCAGTAAGGACCATGGATGGCACCGCATCCCCCATTGCTAGGGGTCTGGTTCCCGTCTTCTCCCTCCTTTCAGAAGCGCCTCAATACAGAAGCCAGAGGTTCCTTACCACAAAGAACAAAAACGCGTGTTCTTGTTCCGTGACGGGCAGGAAAGGACAGTTTCTAAGTGAGGCTGTAGGGGTCCCCACCTACATGGGGCACAGGGCATTGAGAGAATGGATAAGGCGTCCATACCCACAGGCCCTCTGCTGCTGTCATCAGCTAGGCTTGGGTACCTAAATAGTTAATCCATGTGCACAAAGTTATATCATTGACCAAACACCTGTAGCCTGAATATAAACTGTAGCTCAAATGCCGGATGGAAACCCATCTCTTCTGCATGCCTGCCTCCAGCCTGGACCCCGACCTGGCCTCACCTCAGTACGATCACCAGTCCCTTCACTGTGCATCGAACCCTAAACACGACTTGCCATCATACCTTGACGCAGTGTGAACCCAGCTCTTCACCACACCCTTGTGTCAGTGTTGTTCATGAGGCTTCCCTTCCAGGACACTCTGGAGATGTGTTCCCGGGAGATGGAGTTCAAGAGCATCCTCTTCGCTCTGTGTTATTTTCACGCGGTGGTTGCCGAAAGACGGAAGTTTGGGCCGCAGGGATGGAATCGGTCCTACCCTTTTAACACTGGGGACCTCACCATCTCTGTAAACGTGCTATACAATTTCCTGGAGGCTAACACAAAGGTAAAGCAAAGGGGTATGGGTGTCGGTCGTTATCATATGGCTTTCCCACACACAAGGGTTGCGTGGCATGAGGAAGGTCTAAGACCCTCACACAAATGAGATAAGGAAGTTCCAAGGCCAGGACCAGCCTAAGGCTGAGACCTACTACTAAGATATCAGAGCTAGGAAGCAAAGGAACCCAAACTGTCAGCCCCATAGGAATCTTCCAAAACCAATCAGACCACTTGTATGTGATCACATCATTGCAGGGATTTGTAGATTGACAGGAAAAGACTCCCCGCCCCCCAACCCCATACTCACCTAATTTAAGTTCTCAACCCAACTTGACTGGGCAAAGGGGCAGAACTTTCATCGGTACACACAGCGCTTCCTGTGGATATGGTTCTGCCACAGGCAGAGAAAAGGCCAAATTCAAACTATAGCAAGCCCCCTCTTTGTTAATTCCGTTTCAGAAAAACTTACGCTAATGAAGTCTTCCATCTAAAGGGCTGTTCATACCATCAAGGGCACCATGGGTGTTAGATGCCCTGAGAAGTCCTCCCTGTAGCCCTGGGCCCAGGGGAGCCCGGTCCCAAGGCTTTGCCCCCTTTGTTGTTTGGCTTGTCTCAAATGGTTTCCCTCATTAACTCATACTCCAGCAGCCTTCTATCCTGCACTGTGCTTACTCAGAAATTAATGGCAGAAAGGTCCTCACTTCCTCCATTTGGCATTCACTGCCTATGTGCAGGGCTTCTAGAAAAAGCCTGGTATAACACAGAACACACCCAATCACCAGGTTCTGGGGGACACAAAGTTTAAAAGGGCTTCACTTTTAATCTGAAACAAAAGCCTTTGGGGGTTTGCTTCTTTTCCTGCCCTCTCGCCTCTGGTGCAGGTGCCCTACGACGATTTGCGCTACTTGTTTGGCGAGATCATGTATGGAGGCCATATCACAGATGACTGGGACAGGAGGCTCTGCAGAACCTATTTGGAGGAATTCATCAGGCCAGAAATGCTGGAAGGGGAGCTGTCCCTGGCCCCAGGGTTCCCACTCCCAGGCAACATGGACTACAGTGGTTATCATCAGGTGAGGCACTGCTGTGCTTCATAGCACTGTGATAGTCTCATGGGGGTTGTTGAAAACTCCTCCTGTCTGTCCTGCACACCTCAGCATGCCCACGTGCACTCTGAAACAAGACTGGAGTCCAGGAACGGATGGCCCCAAGGTCTGAGCCTATTTCAAACGTGCTCTTTGCCCCAAGCTTGATTTGCTCAGCCCAACAGACTCAGGATTTCCAGCCTCAAATTAATGATGAAATTAAGCCTGGAGATCTTGTATGCTTGATTCCATAATTCCACTTGTCAATCTTTCCCACAAATAATATCCAGGGCAGTTATTTTCTTGTTTTTTTAATCAAGATGTTGACAAAAACAATATTAATGGGGAAATTAATATTATTGTGGAAATTAATTTTGTTTTTAATTTCCCAGGTAAGAATTTAGATACCTTTGCATAAACTTTATCACTAGCTTCACAGAAAGTGATCAGGTGACCTCACATTTCCTCTTGGTTGCTATGGACACAGGCATGTATAAAAGAAAACGTTTTCTTACTAGCGTTTCAGTTTTTCATGTGCTACTATTGCATTTATTTTTAAAGCATTCCGTTCTCTTTTTAAATCTACTGAGAACCATTTTGGAGGGGAAGGAAAAAGATTTTTAGGCTTTTCAACATTCTTGAAAGAACTAAAGCTTACCAAAGCTTATAGTATATTTAAGGCGAAAGAGTGGTCATAGAAACTTAAAAGAAACTTTTAAGAACTTAAGAATCATAGTTGTAGAAGCCATTTGACCCACAAGAGTCACACTCATAAGGAGAAATTCAAAGCGAGGAGACTCCTGATGAGAAGAAATAACTTTCTAAGCACATGAGCGGCTTTGCCCAGGATCGCAGTGCAAGAGCATCCCCTGGTGTCTGTGGACAGTCCACCAGCCGGAGCAGCTCTCCCGAGGAGGCTTGGCTGTTGGATCCCATGGCGGGCCAGCGATAGGACTTACACATTTCCAAAGAGCCGAGGTAGACTCCCTTCTGCTTACTTCCCTGAAACCTGCCAGATCAGAGGTGGATCTTGGGCACCTGCCAAGGGCCCAGGAATGGGCTGGAAGAAATACAAGGATGAGAAATATTTGAACTAGTTGGTAACACCACCAAGAAACTGCAAAAGAAAGCCTCTTTAGGAGCTTAAGGTGGACGTTAGCTTCTCGCTGTTATAAAAAAAGAACCGTGAGGGAGTACGCAAAACAATCAGTGAAGAAAGTGACCTCTATACGCTGGGTAAGATTCTTAGGCAGACTGGTGACTACCGGAGTTAATCAGAGAGGTGTTTATGTGGCACCATGTTTTAACATGCTTCAGTTCCGGTTCCTTTTCGGGGAGAGTGTGAGCCCTCCGGTTTGTAGCCAAGCTCACGGCTTCCTCCAGCCCAGTCTCACGTTTATTTTGTTTGGGAGTTGTGGGGAACTGGTCTAGTGTGAGAAGAGGAGGAGGTCAAACCAAACAAGCCAGCAGGAGCCATGTCTGGTCAAGTATGCAGCAACCCACAGCCAGGGGAGTGGTGCTGTGTTCCACAGAGGACCTTGCAGAGGATGGGAGACAAGTTGGTTACTCTTGGTTTCAGTATATCGACGCTGAGCTGCCCCCCGAGTCTCCCTACCTGTACGGCCTCCACCCGAACGCTGAGATCGGCTTCCTGACCCAGATATCGGAAAAGCTCTTCCGAACCGTGCTGGAGATGCAGCCTCGGGACAGCCACAGTGGAGATGGAGCTGGCATTACGAGGGAAGAAAAGGTACGTGGCGGGCATGGCCCGAGATGGTTTGGTGGGCCAAGGCTAGTAAGTAGGCGCCTTTCTGTTAATAACATTGGCAGTGGGTAGTGTGTATAACACACACACAAACCATCGTAGACACTGGTCCTTTGCCTCAACACTCCCTCCTCACCCACTTCAGCCCTTTCCTGACACTCTGGTTAAATCAGAGGAAAGTCCTTGCCATTAGGACTGGCAGATGCTTTTGCCAGTCCAGAGCCAGATTTTATTTGACTTGTCTGCCGAAATGAGGGAGGGAAGGTTAGGGCTGAGCAGAAGAGACTGGGGGTTTTGATACCAACTTCCGGATTCTTTGGCAAAGTAAATCAAGACACTGCAGAACTGGCTGCAAAACACCTCTCCACTCACCTGCCAAGCAGATCCCGTCTGGATAAGTCACTCTGTCAGTGGGAATGACCTCCAGTCCCAGTGTCAATAGACACAAAGTGCTTCAAGCACAAGGCCAGGAAATGCCATGAAGCTGGTAAGAAATTACAGGATAGAAAGCAGGATTCTATTCTTAGAAATCAGCCAGTGAAAGCACTCGAAGTATGCAGATTTTATGATGTATTTACATTTACTTACTTATTGCAGAATTTTTATGGTGTAGAAATCCTGAATAGAACAATTATTTATCAATAGAATGACAGTAAATTATGGGCAACAGCAAAATAATACACACCTTAAATGAAGAAAGCAATTCTATAGAGGAGTGCACTCCACATCTACAGGAAAGCGAGCCACAGTGGCACATACCTTTAATCCCAGCCCTGGGGAGGCAGAGGCAGGCAGATCTCAGTGAGTTCAAGACCAACCTGATCTACATGGAGTTCCAGGACAGCTAGGGCTACCCAGTGAGACCCTGTCTCAATAAGTAAATCAATAATAAAATATTTATAGGGACAGGCCTGTAGCTCAGTGGTGGAATGCTTACCTGGCAGGCATAAGAACCATGCATAAACTGGATGGATGCGTGTGTGTGTGTGTGTGTGTGTGTGTGTGTGTGTGTGTGTGTGTGTGAGAGAGAGAGAGAGAGAGAGAGAGAGAGAGAGAGAGAGAGAGAATACACACATTGTATGTATGTATGTATGTATGTATGCATGCATGCATGTATAGAAAAAGAGAGGAAGAGAGACTAATGGACCTCTTGGTGGTTGCATGGGTGATAATGCATAAATGGTAATTGTTAAGTGAATGCAGTTGGGTGGCTGGCTGAAAACAGAAAGTGTCCTGCACATTGAAGGAAACATGCCAAACCCAACCAAATACTGGCAGCTTAACCATATTTTTTTTCCTCTTATCTGAAGAATAGATTCTAAAAAGGTGTTTTTCCTGATATTTCTGGTAAATATGTATTACTTTCTCAAAAAGAAGGAAAAGCAGAGGTTTTGCTTACGGAGATGAAGTTAACCTCATCCCTTGGAACCCTCCCTTCTCCTCTGCAGTACTGCTGGGGCTCCCTGAGCAAAGAAGAGGTCCCCACCCACCCACCCATCTGTGTCCAGCTCCTCCCACCAACAGCTTCCCTCTCTGGCCTCCAAACTCCTCCTGACTTGGAGAGGCAGAAAGAACTCTGTGTCCCCATCCTCATGTATTTTGGAGCAATGCCTCTAGACCATCTTTTCATCTCTTTGTGAGTCACAGCCAAATGGCCGCTCACTGATACAAGACTGTTTCTTCAGTTCCACTCCAGAGATAGAAATATAATATAAATTTAGCCATTTGTCTTCAGCTCTGGCAGCGGCTTTCAGGTACCATTAAAATTCCATTCCACTTTTTGCTATGACAGCAACCAGAGACCCATTTGGCTTGGGGTGATGGGCTCTTGTTTTTTTCTTTTTGTTCTACCATCAGCCCTTTTACTTGGGGAATGGATTGTGTGTTAGCGATTCAAGTCAAGGTGAATATTAATCACCTTTTACATTTACATAGTCCTTTAAAGCTTTCAGATGCTGCTGCATCCATCAGCTCATTTGATTAGATCTTCAAGTCAACCCTGGGGGCTGGGGGAGGGGAGCCAACCAAGAAAGACTCTAGTGGATATGTTTACTGATGAAAACCCCCAGTCCTAACTGGCTTGTTTGCAGAGACTAAGAAGCCTGTAGGGCTCTTAAAGAACTCTCCATCCTCCCACTGGCTTTCATGCCCCCGAGAATATAATCTGATTTATCTTGAGTAAGGAGAAGTTTGTGCCAGTGACTCTCTAAAAAGGTGGGGAAGATAGCTGTCCTCAGGAGAGACAGAGGCCTCCTCTTGGAGGAAGACATCAAGATGTCAGAGCTGACAAAGCCCAGGCATGCACAGGCCTCTGGAGCTCTGCTCTTACAACTTGGACAGGCCGGCACTAGCTCACACGCGCCCACCTTCCTGCTCACTCCAACCTACTCTGCTGGCCATATGGTCATGATGTGTGCAGAGCTTCATTTGTCTTTCTCTGCGAGCCAACCTCCCAGGCTTACTCATTTACTCCAACATGGCAGGCTTAGCCTCCAAGTGCTTGCCCCAAATAGCCCACAATTTTCGAACCTCGGTTCCAATTTTCCAGGAGAGAAACCCAGGTTATTCTAGCTCCCCTGGTCTAATTAGCTGATAGTTCGTATGAGAAAAGAAACTGTGGGAAGAAAGGGCCTAAGTGATAGATGACCATGCCTCTTTCAGAATTCACAAATAGAAAACCACAGTATCACTTAATGGAAATACAGAAGGGAAGGGGTCTGTCACTATCCATGCCCCCTCCCTAGGGATGCCAAAGTCCCAAATGCCTTACATCAGTGGCTTAGGATCTGCATGTAAGCTAGGCACATCCTCTGGTATACCTTCACACAGTGCGGACCTCATGCACGCTGGGCAAGTGCTTTCCTGGGGTATCGTCCCATCCACTCAATATACCTTACTCACCCCTAGATTACTTACAGTGCCTGAAGTTGTGCAAACAGTTTCACTGTGTTGCTTAAGGAATCGACAAGGCATGTTTGGTTTTTGATCCCTGGTTGGCTGGATCCGAGAACGTGGGAACCATGCACTTGGAGGGCTGTCAATGTGTACATATGTGCTTCAGCCCCACATGGCCCACATGGGCATCTTAGGTCAAAGTTTTACGTGTTTCCAACTTACTCCCCATAGTTAACTGGGTCAGCCTGTGAGGTTTTCAACATCAGTTCTTAGGAAGGTGGTCACACAAGTCACAGGTAACTGGCCAGCCTCTGAAGAGAAGTGTCCTGAGGCCACGCCTCATCCCTAACCTAGCTGAATGAAGCAAGCAAGTCAGAGTGTGATGAGAGGAAGGGCAGCAGGTGGAGGTGGCTGTCATCTAGTGTCCATTACAGGATGGAATCCCTTCATTTAAAAATATTGTATCAATTCCTTGAGAATGTCATACAGTGTAGTTTGGTCATACACACACACACACACACACACACACACACACACACACACACACACACACAATTTTCCTAACTCCATCCAGATTCAGAACTCTCACCTCCATATACCCTCAACTCCATGGGTTTTGTTGTTGTTTTGTTGTTTTTAATCAACTGTGGTAGCTAAGGCTGGGAGCCTACTGGCTTGATCTTTTGCACACACCACAGATGCTACAAGTTTAAAAACACAGCCGTCTTGCCACGTCCCAAGCCTGTTTTGGTCAGGGTCCTCACCAGCTTCTGGCTGTTGCAATCTTTCTACCTCCTCTCCTGCAATGATCCTGATCCCTGGAGTGGAGTGATATAAGTGTCCCATGCGTCACTTTGCCTGGTCTTGAGTTTCTGCATCCACCCTCATCCACTGAAGAGATCTGAGAGCTGTACTAGTCTATGGATGGAGACATGAATTTACAAGGCAGATTGGCACTGTGTCCACTTAGCAAATCCATACAAGAAGGAACCTCCTAGACCTGGCGCTTGTGAGCTCCCCAGCTGCTAGGTTCTTAGCCAGATTTACCACACCAGGTAGGGGTTTCCATGGAATCCCTTTCTTAACCCGGTATTTTCTGTCATGGAGCAGGTCAGGTCCCTTCTGGAAGAAATACTGGATCGGGTGACAGACGAGTTTAACATCCCAGAGCTGATGGCAAAGGCGGAGGAACGCACCCCTTACATTGTAGTTGCCTTCCAGGAGTGTGAACGCATGAACATCCTTACCAGAGAGATCCGGCGCTCACTAAGAGAGCTGCACCTCGGCTTACAGGTGAGTGAGAGGGACACTGCCAGACCCCACAGACACAGACTGACAGGCACCAAAGGACACTGAAGGGCAACTGCCCCAAAGCCACCTAAATGGCTGAAAAGTATCACTAAGCCAGACTGGCTGTGAGGACATTTGAGAGAATCTGTACAGTGCCAGGTCCCTACTCAGTGCAGTCTTCTATGTCCGTGGACAATGAGTTACATGTGCCTACAGTGACATCTTTGGTAAAAGTGCTATGAGCTCTGGCTGGAGGCACAGCTCAGAGGTAGAGCTTGCCCATCATGCACAGGGCCCTGGGTTTGTTGCCCCGTATCTTAGAAGTGTGTGTGTGTGTGTGTGTGTGTGTGTGTGTGTGTGTGTGTGTGTGTGTGTGTGTGTGTGCGCGCCTATAATCCAGAAACTGATTTTGTAGCTTACACTGAAAGCTCAGCTGAGCCTCCAAAGTGCCTAGGTCTGGAGTCTGCTGCCAGTGCTGCCATGGCTAATCTTTGGAGTTATACAACTGTGTGTGTGTGTGTGTGTGTGTGTGTGTGTGTGTGTGTGTGTAAACAACTGAATTTTCTACATGTGGACACCTATAGAAACTACCAACAGCACAAAATCTAGGGTTGCTTTAATTTTTCTGGTTTTAATCTCCACCCTGACACACATAAACACACATAATATGGGCAGAGGGAAGTAATATAGAAGATGAGATAGGAATGCCTATCCTGTTGAGGACAGGCAGTGCTCGATGGCTTCCAAAGTCTGTACCAGCAGATAATCAGATAAATGCAAATTACACATTAGTCTCAAATGTGCACCAAGCCCTAGCCTGTCATATTTTGCATCTCCATTCCTGGATAAGCAGGTGTACAGTAGCAATTATCTTGAGTAGGTTTGCTACAGTCGTAGCTTATTGAGGCCATGCAATTTGGTGCAGGCTATTTACCCATCTGACTTCCAATTCGTTCACTCGTTTTTCTTCTATGAACCTTCACTGTGGCTCTGTGTAGTCAATCATGAAGGATGCCTCAGCAGAGAGGCGGAAGTGGTGTGGAGTTTCTCTCCCTTCAGTTTAATTCCCACAGTGTTGATTGATGGGCTCTGTGAGGAAGGATGCAAAGAGGCTAAAGCAGAGCCTTCCCTCCAGGACAGCCTGCTAGAAGGTGGGGTTCATAAACAGAAGCTAGAGGAGGAAGAAAAAGGGGGGCAGAGGAACAGTAGATATGGATAGATGAGGACAGAAAGGTAGGGCTGCTGGAGACAGAACAGAGGAGCCCAGAGCCGCCTCCAGCAGTTCACCCAGTGTATGGTGAACTTCTCGGTGATGCAACAACGGCTAGAAGCAGCGAGGAACCTGTATGAGCTGAGGGGTATTTTCCAATCAGAGCCCTCTCAGGAGACAGTTTCACGAGGATGGTCCCCAGAGTGTCCTGGTCACCAGACTCACAGCACCACTCTGCCATCTCCATCCTCCAGTCCTGCTGTCTGTCCTCTGTGGTGACTCTGAGGTGAGGCCCTGTAAGCATCGGCAGGTGACGCTGGCAAGTGAATCAGCTTCTGTGAGAGAGGAAAGGCAGGGGACACCCTCCATGGCAAAAGGAGGCAGAGCTCAGAGCAGGGAAAGCATTTAGGGTTAAAGCAGAGGTGGGCAGCCGCAGCACATCAGAACCTGCTAGAAGGCATGGTGGAAAAGTCCCCTTCCAAACTGGGCAGGGTCTTAGGTGACCTGCTGACCTAACAGGGAGAGGAAGAGGAAGTGCTTCTGACCTTTTTCTTTATCTTTACTTCTCTTCAGCAGTACTTTGAGGTTGCTGCTGGTTCAGTGTGGGAAACAGTGGGCATCTCCAGTCCCCCAGCACATAAAACAAGCCAACAGCCACCCCAAAATAGGCACCACAGTTACAAGACACCTGACTCTATGAGTTACTAAGCAAGTATTCTTAGCTTTTTTGATAAAAATATTTCTATTCAGAACTGACTGGCTCTGAGACCCTGTGTAGCCAGAAAGTCCTAGCTGAACTGTGAGATACAGCCCTGTGAGCCTGTAGCATCTCAAAACATACAGAAGGTGGGTGAGGGAAGAAATCTAGGGGAAAGCCAGCTGGCCACAGACATATCCCACAGAGAGAATTTGTCTTGGGAATTCACCACCGTGAGACATCTGGCTCCCGCCTTCCTAGGTGTTCCAATTCCCATTAGCCAGATGCACAAAGGCCTGATCTACAAAATTCCTAAATGCCAATTCTTTTTTTTTTTTTGACATTACAACTATTTGTAATTTTCAAAGGAGCATATACTGATAGAAGGCTATCTAGAAAATTCCCTTTTTACAGAGGTAAGCATATATCGGTGATATAATGTTTACCTAGAATGTGTGAAGGCATCAGACTCAGGCCCCAGCATAGGGTGTGGGGCAGGTGAGAGAAAGCTACTTACGAAGACATTTTCCTGAGAAGAACGGATAGGGAGCTGACCTTGACCCTCAGCACAAGGTTTGGCATGAAACCCTGAAGTGAAGTGCTATCTCCAGCCAGCACTCTGTGAACTGAATGCTGCTGGGGGCCATGACTACTGACAACCTTCCTGGGTTCACCTGCCTCCTCTGGTGGTTGCGTCCTTAGTTATGCAGTGGCTTTAGACTATGAATCTAGCTTCCAACACATTGTGACTCAAAGGAACAAGGGCCTATAGTTAAAAATAAGGTTTTCACTTTATTGTACCAAAGGAGGATTATGAAAGCATGTATTCATAGGGAAGAATAAAATAGATAGGGTCACAGACAAGCAGCCTTCATACCTGGGCAAGGTGCCACATGGTGCCACATGGACTGTAGTGTTCTCCCAGATTCCCCATCAGTGCAGAAACCAAGGAGGTGTGTCACAGGACCCTGGAACAAGCACAGGACTGCTGAAGAGAGGGAACAGCCAGATTTTTAAGTTTTCTTTTTGCTGACCCACTTGTGAACAGGTAGGCTTCGATATTAAACAGTGCTGCTCAGACCCAGGCCAGGGAATGCTAGGAAACCATTTCCTTTATGATATCACAGTTCTTAAGAAGAGCCCTAGCAGGGGCTGGGGACAGCCCATCCACTAAGAGCACATGTTGCTGTAAGAGAGCTGGGTAGCTTGCAACAGACTATAACTCTAGCTCTAGAGGAGTTACCACCCTCTTTTGGCCCCTGTAGAGGCTGCACACATGTATACAATCCTACATATAGACACATTCATACACATATACAACTTAAAAATGAAAATAATCTCTTAAAGGGCCCTGGTGCCCAGACTTTGGCCATGGACTCATCCGGTCCACACCAAGGCAGCCTCGACCAACCCGGCTACATGTTAGGAAAACATCTTTTTGTTTGTTTGCTCTGAATACCTTTCAGGACATGATGTTGGTCTGTACTCCCCTAGGCCTAAGAAGGCAACACAGGTACACTTGAGTTGGGGAAAGGCATGGCTGCCTCCCAGCTCACTGAAAATCAATCCTGGGTTCATAAACCAAACTACAAGGTGGCTTCAATTGCACAGTAGGTCATGCTCCTGTGGGAACGTAAGGGAACCTAGGAGACAGTAAGTACATCCTTTAGGTTGCTTTCACTTGCGTGCTCATTTAAGTCAGTGGAAGATCGTCAGAATAAATTATAATATTATATAAGCCTATGTGAGAAAAAAGTTAAGGCATTAGAGTACATGTTTTATGTTCCCTTGCTGTCATGAGTTTAGATTTTCAAAGGGAGTTAAGCATTAAGTATTGCCTTTTAAATTTTCAGCCTTATTTTTCTAGCATAATTTTAAGATCATAGCAATTACAGGCTCACATCAAGCCCCTGTCCCACCACACAAAATACTCCTAGCATCCCCAAAGTCTGCATTTATTACAACTGATGAGTCCACAGTCCACTTGGGGACCTCTCTTGGTGTTGTGCTTCCTATGTGTTTGGACAAATAAGTCTCAGCCCATAGTCACAATCATAGTTCCACATAGCATGGTTTCACTTCTAGTCACATTGGTGTGGCACGGAGGTCTGTTTGTCTGGATGCATGTGTGTGTGTGGAGGGGTCACACACACACACACACACACACACACACACACACACACACACACACACACACACACACACACACACACACCAGAGCCCAACCTTGAATGATGTTCCTCAGGAGCTGCCCATCTTGTGTGGGTGTCTCACTGGCCTGGAACTCAACAATTAGATGGTCAGTGAGTCCCAGGCATCTGAGTCTCCACCTCTCCAGCACTGGGACTGAAAAGCACACCCCACCATGCCTGGCTTTTTACATGGGATCTAGGAAACAGACCTCGGGGCCTCAGGTTTGCCTCACAAACATTTTTACCAAGCTAAGTCCCCAGGCCATTGCACTTATTTTAATAATAAGCACACCGTTTCTTCTTATTTTTATAACAAAACTCAGACTTGGTTTCAGGCTTCACGGAGACCTGATAACAGAGTGTGTATTGACTTAGGCCAGTGAGATAACCAGGAGCAAAGGATGGCAGTAGGCACTGTCGGATGACGTAGAGATTTCCCTCACTCTGACACAGTCCTCTGTCAGCCACCTGAGGACCAAGCCATTTTCACCACACTTGAAAAACACCAATGGCTTATGAATTCTGTGGGGTTACAGTATGGAACAAATCCAGGATGGGGCTATTCTCCGTCAGTTCACATGACAGACTTCCCTGTATACAGGAAGTAACTCCCACAGATAAACCCAAACTTGATAAAGCACAAAACAGTTTTGTGGAGAAGCAAACTTGATTGCATTGTTTCCCAGGCATGGTGGTGCAGACCTCCAATCCCAGCACTTGGTTGGTGGAGGCAGAAGGGATGTGAGTTAGAGAGTTATAAAAATCCTTAGTTATAAAATCACACACACACACACACACACACACACACACACACCTACCTCATTTTTTCTTGTTGGCTCTGTGGTACTTTGTTTTTTGTAATAATCCATTACTTTTGCACATATCCTCTTAACCAGACTGGCAAGCAAATGGTGATGCTATAGTCACATTCGACTTTTTTTAAGCTATAGCATATACAATTTTTAACAAGACTCTGTACATACATTCTACAGTCTCCATCAGTAGTAAATATAGTCTTCCCATTAATGGGGACACTCTGAGAACCCCACTTAGCACCCAGACTCATTATCCTGTACATCTCTGCTGTGCAGAACAAACTAGGACATCAGCTCTACCCCACCCACCTGTCTTTCCTCGGCCCCTTTACTCATTTCATATTCACAAATGCTCCTGGTATCCAGGAAGGCCAGCTTAATATTTTACCCCTGCTCCCTCATGAATAAGAACCTCCCACTGAAGACCAGCCTCTTGTTCTGCACCCCTTGCTGCTGTCTGACTTCCTTACTCTCACTCAGACTGAGACAGTAAGACCAAGCAAAAGGGTTGTGAGTGTTGAGACGCCTGTGATGCTGGGGCCATCCATGCCTGCCAGGCCACATGTGCCTACTGGGTACATGCAACGCAGCCAACAGGACTCAGAAGAGTCAGCCAGGAAAAGGTTGCTGAATTTGCATACCTATTATGGAAGCCTTCATTACCAAGCCCCAGGGATTCTGCTCCTATCTGTGCTGCCCTTGCCTCGTGGAGCGGCAGAGCACTGCAGCAGCAGCAGCTTTCTCTTTATCACTGCCACTGCAAAGTGGCAGCAGTGGGTACAAGGCACTTTCTAAAGCACCATCCTTGACAAGCCAAATTTTGCAGAACAAACCCAGGACAGGACCACACTCGTAGCCTGTATCACTGGAGTCAGCTCTCACCTATGAGCCAAAGGGCACAGATGCTACTACTCCCTGAGACTTCTGCCTCCTTACTCTTTTCTCTCCTCCTCCTCCCCCCGGCTCTTGGTCTTCAGGGGGAGCTGACCATGACCAGTGAGATGGAAAACTTGCAGAACGCCCTATACCTCGATGTGGTCCCAGAGCCTTGGGCCAGGCGAGCCTACCCTTCCACTGCAGGCCTGGCAGCTTGGCTTCTGGACCTGCTGAACAGAATCAAAGAGCTGGAGGCCTGGACAGGCGACTTCACGATGCCCTCAACTGTGTGGCTGACAGGCTTCTTCAACCCTCAGTCCTTCCTGACCGCCATCATGCAGTCTATGGCCCGCAAGAATGAATGGCCACTAGACCGAATGGCCCTGCAATGTGATGTGACCAAGAAGAACAGGGAGGAGTTCCGGAGCCCTCCTCGGGAAGGGGCCTACATCTATGGTCTCTTCATGGAAGGTGCCTGCTGGGACACACAGGTATAGTCTGGGGACAAGCCAAAGGACACCTTGGGGTGGGTTTGATGACACGCCCATGGACTGCCCAGTGTGGTGTTCTGGGATCTCCTTACCTAGGTGGCCTATTTTTTTATTAACCCATCCAAGAATGATGGGAGAGCAAAGGCTCTGAAGGGAGAAAGTGTGCCTACAGTGAGGCCTGTGCAACCACACTCGCTGGAGCTGACCATGTGGCTAACCATGTTTACTAACCATGTGGCTGTGGTCTAGTGTTTGCTGTCAAGAGCCCCATAGACCAAACTGTCAAATGGGAGACGACCACTGTGAAAATCAAATGGGTTACCACCTATGAGAATTGGACTGCATCTGGCATACAACCAGCTGATGATGCCACTGTACCGAGGGGCACGGGTAATGGGCAGTGCGTTTCTTCTTAGAGTAGTGAACATAATCTGAAACTATCATATTATTAGTAATCTCTAAGAACACTCAGTCATACACCTTTAAAGGGCTGGCTTTACTGTGTGTTAAAAACAACAGTGTAAGCACGCCCTGCTCTTCCTCTGCATGAACACTCTGCTCTAAGGATGGAGGAGAGTCCCATTGTTGACTAATTCTGTCACCCACCATGCCTTCCACCAGCCTCTGAGAGAACTAGAAAAACACATCCTTTCCTCGTTAGTTAATACATTCCATGAAAATAAACCAAATTCTTCTATCCATAACAGAAGCAGGTCAGGGTCACATGGGTAAAGGGATCAGTTTCCCACAGGGCTCTGCATGAAGCATTCGGCACTCCATATGGTAAAAAGTGTCCTATGGCTGAGCAGAGCCAGGAAAGCAGCAGGCTAAATAGTTAAGTGTCTTCTGGACTTGAGAACATCCCATTATTAGTGGGCTTGCTGCAAGTCCAAATCTACCTGGCTAAGGACTCTTGTTCCTGAAAACATCTTGGAATCAGTATAAATTTTATAGCCAAGTAGACAGTGGTATAGATAAGTCTGGTGAGCCATCCCAGAAGACCATAAGACAACCATATCTGAAAAGTTACAAAATGGCCAAGGCCCTTCCTTGTCCCCAATTACATAAAAAAATAAATAAATAAATAAATAAATAAAGTACCTCCTTTCCGCAAAAGGAAGCATTTTCTGGCAGAAATGGAACACTTTTCCTTCCTAGATCTTTGGCACCAGCATGCCATCGGCCAAATATTTGCCCTTCATATTCTGGTGAAATGGATGTATGAAAAAAGTGAAAAGGAGGGAGATTCTACATGGAAATGGATTAATCTCTGCATCAGCAACTGACCTAAAGCCAGTTTTGGTATCACATACTTTTAACCCCACATTCAGGAAGCTGAGGCAGGAGGATCATTAGTATAGCCGTGGCTACACAGCAAGACTACCCTCTTAAACAAATTAACAGCAACAAAAAGATGATTTATGCTGAGCAAATAGAAATGTATTTTTAAATAGTTTGTGGGTTAATTGTGGGTGAGTGGGCGAACCCTCAAGAGTGGGCAGGTTACCTCACTCGCTCCTAAGGTTCTGGCAGAAGCACACTGCCTGACTGGGCTCTGGGACTAACGTAGCTCTCTCCACGTACTTGTCCTCAGGCTGGGATCATTACAGAGGCGAAGCTGAAAGACCTGACACCTGCTATGCCTGTGATGTTCCTCAAGGCCATCCCAGCAGATAAGCAAGATTGCCGAAATGTTTATGCTTGTCCTGTGTACAAGACTTGTCAGCGAGGACCCACCTACGTGTGGACTTTCCACCTGAAGACTAAAGAGAGCCCATCCAAGTGGGTTCTGGCTGGGGTTGCCTTGCTTCTCCAGATTTAGCCTCCTGAGGAGCCCTTGGGAGAACAAAGGAAGGTGATGGCAAATTCTTACGAAGAAACCATAAGCACCAAACTTCTGTAGAATTTCGTTGGGGGACCTGGGTGCCTGGAGTGAGGCTGAGGTCTTGGAGAGTTGGGCCAGCAACTATGGGAGAACTCTGTAGTGGTGAATTTGTTCTAATAAAATGATTTATTCTTCAACTCTTCTAAGAATTGTTGGGTCATAAATGATGAAGAGACCCCAAGAATCAAGCTGGGGATGATGCCCAGACCTTTTAACATAGCACAGCCCTGAACCTCAGTGCTCCGGCTCCTAGACACCTCACACACATGGGCAGCATGCATCGACCATGTCATCACTGTTTGGGAAACACTGCCCAGGATCTGTAAGTACTCAAGGCTTTGCAAGCCACAGTCTTAGCTAGGAACCCTCTATGTGGCCATGGCAGCTGTGGCCCAAAGCAGCCTGGACAACATGTAAACAGGTGGGTGGGACTGCATTCCAGTAAGACTCACAGGAATGTCACCTCTGTGGTAGCAGCTGTCATGCAATGCCTGTCATAGTCATCTGTGATGACGACATACATCTACTGACACTTTTTGCATGCTGTTTGCTAAGGATACAACTAGAATCATGCTGTTATAGCTCCTGTAAGCTCTGCTACTCTGCTTATGAGAGACCCAAAGAGAAGCTTAGCCCATACAGCTACTCACCTGAAACCTTCCACATCCCCCACTGTGGACTCGCCCACTGTGGACACGCCCACTGGAAACCAAAGTGATCTGTGGTTTCGATGGGTTTCGCACAGCTCTTCAAAGTGACTCTGGTAAAGGAAGTCGGATGAGTGGGGAATCACTCCTCCTTGTCTTCGTACCCTTGCAGCAGTAATTAAAAACTAATTAGATAGTGGTTCATGAAATAGAGAAGGTACCAGAAGCCCCTGGAGGACTTGTAAAAGCAAAGCTGGAGATCTACCCCGCAGAATTTCTGACTCGGCTTGTAAAGTTTAAGAAAAAATGGGAAAGGGGAGTTCTTTAGTGATGGAGGAAGGAGGAAAATCCAGAAAATGGGAGAAGAAGATAAAACAACAATAAGGATAGCTGGAAAAAGCCACAAAGAATCATACTATTATTTAAAAACCTGTGTTTATATATGTATTTATGTATATAAATATGCATATATAGTTTTCATGAACTTTTTTTGTCTGGTCTGGTAGTACTCCCTCCAAGAGCCAAAGACCACCTAACAAAAACCTCAGCACCAGACATGAGAAATTGTCTTTTGAGTTGGTGCTCAGGGGCCACCCAAAAGACTTCCAAAACATATAGCCTATTGTTACTGTTCTTAGTTACCCACCAGAGGTGTAAGGTAAGTTCCTATTGCTGAAAATACTATGCACATCAAAAATAGGGCCCAAAGATGCCTGAGCTGTAACTGACCTAAACTCCCCCTCTTTGAGAACCAGTTTTCATGGTACCACAAGGCTCCATGCAGGTTTTCAAGGAGAAAGACAACCAACAGTGCTACCCAGCTCTAACACCTATTGACACTCCACCTACGAACCACATCAACAACCAGCATGGCACAATAAACCCTAAGGGCGTGGCTGTGGAAGGGTGTGGCTGTAGCATGCATACCTTGACAGTAACCAACAGCTCTCTAATTGGACTTCAGATCCACTCAACAAGCTGGGTGGCGGTGGTGCACGCCTTTAATCCCAGCACTTGGGAGGCAGAGGCAGGTGGATTGTTGTGAGTTCAAGGCCAGCCTGGTCTACAAAGCAAGTCCAGGACAGCCAAGGCTACACAGAGAAACCCTGTCTTGAAAAACCCAAAAGCAAACAAACAAACAAAGATCCACTCAACAGAGGGAGACCATGGCCGTACTGGAAATCTGGCTAACTACTCAGTGCTAGAAGTCATGGTCACTGGAAAAGAATCTACAACCAACAATTTACTAAACCAGGATAATACCAACAATAATCTATAAACAGCTGTCCCATGGATAAGTGTAGTCTTCACTCTTCATCAAGGAAACTTCTTTGCAACAGATAGAGACTACCACAAAAAAACAAACACACACACACAGTCAATATATTGAATTGTGGAGCCCAGTCCCAATGGACCAACCTACAAAACACTCCCACACCCGAAGGCTCAGGGAACACTGGGAAGAGGGAGTACAAAAATTGTAGCTGGGCGCTATGGCAGCACCCACAATCTCCAGCACTCAGGGAGGCAGAGGCAGGTGGATCTCTGTGAGTTCCAAGCCAGCCTGGTCTATAAAGCAAATCCAGGACAGCCAATGTTGCACAAAGAAACCCTGTCTCAAAACAACAATAACAACAACAACAACAAAAACAAAAACAAAACAAAATTAAGAGCCAGAAGATCAGGGAGTTTTCTGTGATATTATGTCCCCTAAGAATGTCAGAAGCTACACCCATAAAGTCTCACCGACATGACCGCCCAAATATGAGCTGAACAAGGACACCAACCAACATGCCAGACTGGAAGAAGAAAAGTGCACAGGCCTCGACCTTAAACAGAGAACTGCAGGCAGCTGAGTAACGGTGGAGTGGGCGAGGTGGGGCTCCCAGGCAAGAGCACACCAATCAGCTGTTCAATGCCAAACGGTCCCCCTGAAAACATACATACAAGTGTCATCCACAGACTGCGCAGCTTACATTTAGGCACATGTATGCATGCATCTGAAGGAGAGTGGGGAGGGGGAACGGGAAGGTTTGGAGGGAGGAAGGGGAAGGGAGGAAATGTAATTACTTATATTCTCAAAATAAAAATGTTTACATCTACCAGAGAGAGGTGGGGAGAATGAACATTAGCATTTCTGCTGGCCTGGGAACCGCTCTGAGCAGCCAAGCTAACACTCAGACCTATTGTCCTGTATCCCTCTGTAATGCAGAGTTTACTCCAACACCAGCTCCTCCCATTCTCCTGATGGCATCCCCTTAGCATGCTCGTGTTATAACGAGCTAACAGGGATCCAGGAGACCAAGCTTAAGTTTTTCCTGTGCCCCTCGCATTGCCCTGATTTCCTGACCCTCACTCAGAATGGACCAAGGAGGCCAAGCAAGGGGATCTGAGTGTTGACAGTCTCACTGTACCAAGGTAGGAAACTTTGACCCGCAACTTGTGACTACAAGGACAAATGGACAGGTTACACATATACATGTTAATAAAGTCCTAGGCAGTAATAAAAACCAGATCGATAGTATTGAGTTCTTCCTAACACCCTACAGGCAAAATAAGGTAATAAAGAACATTTTAGAACATAAAACACCCTGGAAAAAATAATAGCCCAAGAAGGGTGCCATGAGAGAGAAGGGATATTTGAGGCATGCAATCAAGTGGCAGGCAGGCAGACTCCAAAAAGACTTACCTCAAACTGAGTTACCTGAGGTAGAGGTGTGCCGGCACAGACCATGCTCTCTTTCTGGTCACTTTCTGCTACATTACAAACCTGATCTGTTTTCTAGGGGCTGGCCCTAGAGCTCCATCCCACATGGGCTCTGCTGTGAAAGTGGTATGCTTGGAGGTGACAGTCAACACACAGTGAATACAGCAGACACAAGGAAGGCAAAGACTAACTCTCCTGCAGACCAGCTCCGGGAAGAAAGAAGAGAAAGTCTTGGTGGTTCCATGGTAGGGAGAATGGAGCAGGCGGTAAATAGCTGGTTAAGGGAAACCAACTATTGGCTGAATAACTAGTGAAAGGAACTAGTTGTTGAGGAGAGGTCGAGGAACGGAGGAGAAAGGAAATGCTGAGACTCAGGCATAAATTGCAGTTCAAACTGAAAGGTCTTCCAGCCCAGGAGAACTTTTATTTTTCTTCTGCTTTTTCCTTGTCTATAACTCCCTTGGGCCAACCCCAGTACTTTATTTAAAGTGAAGTTCAATTTTTTCATTAAAGATTACATCATGATTTTCTCATCTTTTACAATCAATAGAGCATTTAAAAATCAACAGAGCAGGAAAACAATCTAACAAAGAAATACATACAGTTCTGTATAACCTACAATAAAGCATATAGCAAAAATCAATTTCCAAGCAATGGTCAGCATGACCTGATTATTATTTCTTAAACAATACTCAGGAAAAGTGTAATCATAAATTTCCCCAGGTTAAAGTCACTGTGTTTATATGATTGTCATAGCAACATAGCTTGAGCTAAATATTCTTAACACAGAAAAGACTTTACTTACTTCCAGTCCCAAACCAAACAGGTGTGCTATCCAAGCCAAGCCTAAATGCCAACGGGTCCTCTACTGTAAAATATCTGTGAAGCATGAGGCTCCAAGCCCACCTTCTACTGCCCTCAGAGCAGATTCTGAAGAACTTTGTCTTTAGCTAACAGTATCTATCCAGGTACTGTTGTGTCAAGGTCCTAACGTTCTTTCAAGTAGTTTCTACCCGACTGCGCACAACAGTCAGAGCCAAGACTCTCACTGTCTCGAGCATCTGGCCAGATGCCTTCTTTCAACATTTTATGTGGGAAAAAGTTTCCCACTGTAAATTTCATTAGGGCTGAGGAAAAGAGAGAGAGACAGTTTTAGGAGAAAAGGCAGATTTCAAAGTAGTTGTTAGACAAAATTATACCTGGACTATACATAATATTTAAGGGCAGTGGTGATCAGCCACTTTGGAACTTTGTCAAGCAAAGCCTCAACAGTTGTTCTGGATATCTGTAGACCATACTGGACAGTGGGAGGTCTTTGGAACTTTTGTCAAGCAAAGTCTCCGTGACTTGTCCTCTGACAAACTGCGCTCAGTTTATTTCAAATAAGGGGCAGTTAAACAAGAACTCTGTCATCTGTCTGACAGAGACGGCATGCACTCACAGGCCTCCCTACCCCTCTTCTGCAATAGCCTGCTCTAGAATTTTAGTTCTCAGGCTGTGATCTGAACTTCTCTCTGCCAGCAGCAAGTGTGACCATGCTAGCAGGCTTTCATCAGAGAGAACTACAAAAACCACTATCTTCAGGACATGTCTTTCCAAAGAGGTCAAAAAAAAAAAGAGGCCAGGTGAAACAAACAAAAACAAACCAACAAATTTCTTTTCTTTCCTGGTGGAAAAGGAAAAACTAAACCAAGAATTTCAAGTCGGAATAATATCCCCCTCCATGTCAAAACAGTGCCCAGCTCCTCAACCTCCAACCTACAAACAGGAGGAGGTCCTTTCTGGTTGCAGTTCCTCCATGCCGAGCTGAGCAGGGCTGCAGTGGACTGGCAAGCAGCGCCTGGGGGTGTGTGGCAACGGGCACGGCTTCTTCCCCAAGTGTGATCTCTGATGCTTGTCAAGGCTGGAGCTCCAGCTGAAACACTTGCTGCAGTCGGTACATTTATAAGGCTTCTCACCTGTATGAACCCTTTGATGTCTATTGAAGTTTGACCTCTGAATAAAGCTTTTCTCACAGATGAAGCATTTATAGGGTTTCTCTCCTGTGTGGATTTTCTTGTGGTGGCGCAAGCCAGAGACGTCACTAAAGCCTTTCCCACAGTAATCACATTTACAGGGCTTCTCTCCTGTGTGAGTTCTCTGATGTTTCACAAAGTCTGAGCTTCGTAGAAAGGCTTTTTTGCAAATGAGGCAATGAAAGTATGTCTCTCCCGTATGAGTCCTTTGGTGAAAAACAAGCTGTGAATTCCGACTGAAGGTTTTCCCACACTCTCTGAAGGTGGGCAGTTTCTGGGTCATGGGGGCTCTGGCCTGTCCCTTCTGAGCAGCCTCTCTCCTGTCCTCCAGCCACAAGGCAGACAGCTCTCCTGAAGAAGAGCTCTGTGTGTGCTGACCCAGCTGTTTGCCAGAGCCCCTTTCATGAGAAAAGAGCTGCCCCACTGTTCCCTCACCTTGCAGGCTTTCCAGAGCCTCAGGGACGACGCTCTCTCCTCCAAAGCGATGCAGCTCACTCTCCCCTAAGAAATCACTCAAGGCAGTCTGCGGCGCTGCCCCGCCTGACGCCTGACAGAAAGCATCCAGGGATCCCTGGTCCCTGTGATTTTCCAGGTTTAGGTTCTCCTTGTCATTTTCTTGCCTGTCTTCTGAAAAGAAAAGGAAGCCTTAAATGGCAGTAGCTGCTAGGCCCATTCTCCAACTCACGCAAAGGTGGCGCCAGGCAAACATCAACTTTCTTTTTACTGACAGGCTATCAATAAATATGGAAGAAATCTACCACCTGGATGACTGTGCACCCCAGACTCACTCCGCCTGTGCTGGGTTCGAAGCTAAATTGATTGGCTCTGGGGCTGAGCCATTCACTGTGAATCGCACAGGCTCCTAGCGGGCTTTTCTGACCCCTCCACAAGCAAACAGCGTGCACTTAAGGTCCAAAAAGTCCAAACACTTCATATGCAAGCAGTGCTTGTTCAGATAGTTGGTGTTCTCTTTGAGATCTGTTTCTATTATCCTTAATTATGTGTACACGCATATGTCTGTGAATATATGCACAGGAGTGCAGGTACCCACAGAGGAGATGGGCGGATGTCTGTGAGCCAACTGGCATGTGTGCTGGGAACCAAATTCAGATCCTCCGCAAGAGCAACATACATGCTCTCAACTGCTGAGCCAGCCCGCCAGCCCCAAGATTCTTACTTGATTCTATGTAAAAGATAAACACAATCAGAATTTAGAAAGAAAAAATAAACATGCATGAGAAAACCAAATCAACTCCAACAACCACTACCACACATGCTGACATGTTTCCTTCCAGTCTTTGCTTTGAGCCTGACTCTCACTATATGGCCCTGACCAGCCTTAGACTCACAGAGATCTGCCTGCCTCCGTCCCGACTGCTGGAACTGAAGGCGTGTGCCACCACCATGTCTGGACTTCTAGTCTTTCTAATTAACTTGCATGTACATATGTATAACTTATTTTCAGATATAACTGATGTCATATTGAGCACAGTTCTATATCTGGTTATATAACATTTATATAGTAACTACTGACACTGGTCTATTTAATATTTAACATAAATTCTCTTAAAAGAAACAAAACTTGGGAGAGAGGGAATTCAAGACAGGGTTTCTCTGTGTAGCCTTGGCTGTCCTAGGACTAGCTCTGTAGAGCTAGCTCCTCATCTTTAAACAAGTCTTTATTAACAGCAACTTAAAAAGCCAAGTAACAGCCACCATGAAAGAGTTAGAATAAATACAATGTGAATTTAAGAATTTCCCACTGGAAACCTATGTTGTTAATCATGTATTTACTACAATAAATACCACTGTACTAAGCAATTCTCTTCCTAAGTGTTTGCCCATTTTCTGATTAATATCTGAAAGGAATTCCTCAGAGCACAGCCAGTGTACCTATGGCATGAACATAACGGTTCTTTAAATAATATACTGTCTTTAGATTGGCTTACTTTATGCGTGTGCCTTAGGGTAAATATGTGCATCACATACACACAGGAGCATGTGTCAGTGAGAAAAGGGTGTGGAATCCTCTGGGATTGGAGTTACAGGTGTTTGTGAGTTGCCATGGAGATCCTGGGAACCAAACCCAGGTCCCCTACATGAGCAGCAAGAGTCCTAAACCACTGAGCCACCTCTCCAGCTCCATGGTCCTTAATGCCCACTGGCAGCCTAACTTCCAGAAGGGCTCTCCCATCCTCTGGTGCCTTGTTAAGTGCGGGGAAGTGGGAGGGGCTAATACTTGGATACTGGATGCTTCTTCTACATATGCTATTTAGACCAGTGAAAAATGAATTTTTGTTATTTTAAATGTTAATTCCTCTGTGATGAAAGGATGAATTCTCTTTCCCATATCTGGGAGCTATTTTTCCTACTCCAAGACTGCTGTCCAAATTTTGCTGAGAAAGTAATTTGTTCTCACCAACTTGCTTTAACTTTCTCTATTTTAAGAAAAACAATATAGACCATCATTCATCTATCAAGTTCCCCTAATGTCTTACACCAATTTTGTTGCAGTAATTTTGTTGGGGGTTATTTGTATTTATAGATTTGGGTTTTTTTTTACTTTTTAGGTATGAACATCTGTTAATCTTTTCCTCAAAGGTTTCTTTTATCACCTCTATGCATAGAAAAATGTTTCCAATCTAAACAGGATGCAAATGTCCACTCCTTTTCTTCTTTGTGTCTACTTTGCAAATTATCTTTTTAAAATTGATTTCTAACTTACTTTGTTCAGCAACACAGGCAAAACTCTGCACTGGCTCCCTTACGTCCCTACCCAGAGCAGCAACTCCTGCCCACAGACCCCTGCTTCCTCCCGCTCGCCTGGCTGCTCTCCAGGGACACTCACAGCCATCTTCCAGCTTGGCTCACTAGCCTTCTCTGCTGCTAAGGTGTCTACTTAGGAATCACACAACTGGTTTTGGTTGGCTTTGTTTGTTGGGACAGTTTGGTTTGGTTAACCCCTTGGGATTGACTGCAAATCAAGCATACAACTTTTTGAGGCTGACCCCTGCCAATCTGCTTTCATTCACTCTGAAGTGTCCTTCCATGTGGTCAAAGAAAACAGCATTTCTCTCTTGTGACTTCTGTACTTGGTCTTACTACATATCTGACAGCCTGGGCAACTGTTGAGTTTTCCAACTGGCCCCTTCCTATCTCGTCACTGCAGCTTCTGCCACGGTTCAGAGTCTCTTCCCTGTGCCCCTGGACCCCGCTTCTGCCTGCACAGGCTTCTCTCTCCGAGTGGTCTCATCTGTCCTCATCACCACCAAATTACTCCTCCCACACTTGTTTCTAATGCGCTTCCTCGCAGTTCTATCTCTAGCTACAAAGACAGGCTTATGCAAGGCAGAATCTCATGTGGTCAAGTCAGCAAGAAGAATGGACTAAAACGACAAAACAAAAAGGGAACAGTTGGGACATAGTGAGCTGAAAATCACAAACCAAATCCTCCTGCTACAAGTGATAGTCAAGCTCTGTCCTTTACTCATGTTTATGGAGAATATAAAACTCTGCCAAAATATCTAACAATAATAATTACATAATAATAATTGTAACAACAATAATAATGGGCTCAGTGTATAAGGCATTTACTGTTCTTGCAGAGGACCTGGGATCTAGCCTCAGCACCCATGTTGCAGCTTACAACTGTCTGCAACTCCAGTTCCAGGGAATCTGAGGGCCTTTTCTGGCTTCCTTGAATACCATGCATGCACATGGTGCACAGACATATACAGGCAAAATACCCATACACACAACATTTAAATTTTTAAAATTGCAGTATTAATCCCACTAAGTGAAACAGACAGCCCCGCTCTTCCTGGGCTCCATTCCTGGATTAACACTCAGGAAGCATCTTCTCCGACTTGGCTCACCACTCATCTCTGCTGACATGACACAGTTTGAGATCGATTGCTCCAAAGGAACCCTTGTGAAATAGTAAATATATTGCTTCAAATTAAAATCAGAATAATGTGTGCTTTGTATGTATAAGATTTGGCTCGACTCCCAGCACCAAAAAGAATTGATAATAAAGCCATATCTATCCTTTCTTGTTCTCTGTAAGACATCAGCAAAGGAATATAAATACATTCCATTAGGGAAAGGGTAATTTATCATACAGTTTCTACCCTGAGTCCTTTTCCTTCTCCAAGGTTCTAGAATTCAATGCAGGTGTACATGGGCACATGTGTACACAGGAATGCAAGTAAACTGTTATGGTTTCTAAGACTGACATGTTTTAGAAAGACCATCCAAGGCAGAGGGATGCTCAGTGCAAAAAAATTCAGATTTATTCCCAGTCTTCAAACATGTTAAGTAAAAGTTGACACTGCTATTTCATGAAGTCCAGGTACCTGGCAACTAAATATACCATTCTTCTGTTTGTTTATCTTCCTGAGGTTAAGTGGTTACCACTGATTATAATTAGGGTAGAAAAGTTTAGTTTTGGGCCAGCAAGATGGTCCAGTGGGTAACAGAAGTTGCCACACAAGCCCGGTGACCTGAAGTTGATCTCTAGAGCCCATATAACAGTGGAATAAGCTTGCATAACGCTGCCCTCTGGTCTCTACACATGCAATGGCACCACACGCCCCTACACCCAGATCATAAACACAGGTTAATAATAAAATAAAAGCTGGATGTGGTTGCACACAATTGTTATTCCAGCACTCTGGGAGGCAAAGGCAGGTGGATCTCTGTGAGTTTGAGGCAGCCTGGTCTACAAAGTGAGTACAGGACAGCCAAGGCTACACAGAGAAACTGTCTTGGAAAACAAAAATAAAATAAAATAATAATAATATAAAAATATTTTTTAAATCTAAAACAGTATTTTCTCTGAATTTCTTTGTGAGTGTAATTAATGGTTATTACACAAAGTCTTTATGAGGAAATTTTAACTACCTATATTGGCCTGAATATTAATTCTAAGAAGGAAAACTATCAAAATAGATGAGACTGACAGTAGATCCGACATGTGCTCCTCCTTCCATGGCTAAATAAACACACCAACATCCCTGTAGCCACCAACTTGTGGTATTCAAGTCAGATCACAGTTAGCTATAACTAATGGAATAAACATGCTACCCACCATTTCCAAATTTAATCTGAGGAGGTCAGAAACAGCTGGAGCTCAATGGCACCCACTGACCTTTGCAGGTGGGTCTTGGCATCTTCTCAGCAACATGAAGGTGCAGCCCCGCCAGCTCCTCTCCAGACTCTGCTAAGTTAGTGAGGTCAGGTTTGGAGTCGGAAATGCCTACTGCTGAGACAGAGAAATGTTGTGGCCTTAAATGAACAGTGACGTCGGAGAATTTTCAAACTGTGTATTTTAAAAGAGAACCCTAGATATGGAGTCACTTAGAAACACTCACCTGAGAACTAAGTGATAAGGACACATGGTGAATGCCATGAAAACAAATCTAGGCAGGTGACAAGGGCCTAGGGGTTACTGGCAGCTGGTGCAAAGATCAGGACAGGAATCTTTTTAAGGTAGTCCAGTTTGGAAGGAAAAGAGCATGGACTCAAAGCCTGTCACAGCTGGATCCACCTTAACTCAGCCCGGGAGCTGAGGAAAAGTGAGCAAGTCCTTGATCTGCTGCTCACTTCTTTAAAAGTAGTATGCCACCAGCTGGGTGAGGTGATACAGGCCTTCAGTCCTAGCACTCAGGAGGCAAAGACTGGTGGATCTCTGTAAGATCAAGGGCAGCCTGGTCCATAAAGCAAATTCCAGGCTATATAGTGAGATCCTGCCTTGAAAAGGGAAAAATAAAGAGTGGAAGGAGAGGAGTAGCATCACTATGCCCATTTTTTATATATATTAAAGGTGTTGCTATATGTGACACAATCACACAGTTCCTGACAAACAGAACACTTCCGTATAGGGATGTTCTCACTGATAAGCCTGTCATCTCTAACTCAGCAAGTTCCTAGAGTAGCACCAGTGACTCTGTTTACCGGCAGGTGTTGAGCAGGTGTCTCTAAATGCACAGAAAATACCTACTTCACCTCCCCCAAGTCTTTTCACCTCCCCTATCAGGTGGACCCATGCCCTCACCTCCTGAGACCATTTTCCCATAGTTCTCCAGCATGAGATCCCAGTACTGCTCCTTCTGAGTAGAATCCAGCTGTCTCCATTGCTCCTGGAGGAAAAAACACGGAAGCATCATTCCAATGAAGGTGCTTAAACCTGCTTCCCAAACTACAGAAATCTGAGAGGTGGGCTTGGTCAGTGGGAGACCTTAGAGTCAGGGACAGGCGGCCAACGGGAAGATGGAGGCTTCAGATCAGCATTCCGAGCCGAGTTTAGAAAGCCTTAGGGGTGAATTCCTGTTTCTATGCTATATATATTTAGGAGTGAAGAACACACACTCTGACCCTTGCTCTAATCTCTTTCCAGAGCTGCAGTGACACTCTTCTGACACTGGGTATCTGCTATCGCCACTACTGGACAAGGGAGAAATTAAAAGGAAACTAGTGAAAACGTACAGTTAACAACCGCAAACCCTGATGCTGAAACAAAAGCTGGTGGCTTTGAAAGCTGCACACATCTGGAGCCCTCAGTGGTTCACAGGCATCCTCGCATGAAGCTGGCTTTACCCCCAGTGCTCCCAAGCAAGGTGTTCCCCCAAAGTAGCCTTTTTTCTCTTCCTGAGCTGCCAGAATGGGGGAGGCCACCCATCGCCAATCCATCTGCTTTGCAAACTGAGATTTCAGCCTCCCCCACAAGAGGCTGGCATTAGCAACCCACAGTGACCGGTAGTGTACTCTGTGGGTCACACACGCTGGAGCCCAGGCTCCTGACTGGCCACTTTCTAGCTAAGTGACTAGGTTGGGCAAGCTGCTTAACGTGCTGGAGCCTCTGTCCTCATGTTCTTAGCACTGAACTCAAGAACTTGTTGAGAGGTTTGAAAGAAATACTACAAGTGCCAACCACAGCTACAGCAGGCCGCTGCACATCTCACCCTCAGTTCTAAAGCAAGCCTGCCGCCTAGTGCCAGGAATGTCTCCAGCTGACAGTAAATTAGGTGCTGAGAGTTGGGGAAAGGAAGGAGATGAAAGGGGAAAAGAACTTTTTGGTATGAAAAATATCAGAATGCTGACAAGTTGTCTCAATATACTTAACTATATTTTAGATACAAAATTAAATGTAAACATATTCTGTTACTGTTACATGAATGAAACTCCTGGAAACAGCCAGCCTGAGTAAATATTGCTAACTACAGGAGTCCTCGGCTGGAACCCAGACAACTCTCATTTGGGAGCTGGCAGGAAAAAAGAAAGATGTCACACAAGCACCTGACAGGATGCCAGCCTTGCTGGACACTGGGCATTTCCCAGTGCTGCTAAGTTGACAAACAAAAGAGCACAAGCACCAGACGCTCAGCCTGACAGCCCAGGGCAGTGGGTCAGGGCCGCTCAACGACGCACCCCTGGCTGAAAGCCCCACACTCCAGAACTGCCAAGAACCTGAGGCCTGGATGTAGCCCTCCTGGAGATGCAGTCCTAAAATTCCACTCCAGAGGACCTTGTGTGCTCTGATGGAAAATCGTGTTCCGTGTGGAAAGAGCGCCACCTTGTGGGCTTCTGAGCTATGCCACCTTCAAGTCCAAGTAGTGTAGGAGTCCTAGCCAGTCAGAGCTTCTGATGATACACTATGCAAGGGTAATCACACCCCTTCAGCATTCTGAAACGATTAGCAAAGTTCCCAATTTACAGACAAGACTGGAGAAAGGGGTTGTTTATGTTTAAATTTCCCTCCCTTTTCAAAGGATTCCATTAAATATAAGGGTTGTGCTCAGCTGATGATGGTTGGGGTTGGTGGGTATTAGGATGCATAAGGATGACTTTTCATTTTAGTGCTAGGTGGGTAGTTGTCAGCTAGCACATGCACTGTGCATATTTATAGTTGCCAAATGGCTAACACAGGCACTGTATGTGTGGGTAGTCACCAGCTGGCTAACACAAATACTCTGTATGTATAGTCACCAATCGGCTAACACAGGCACTGTGTATGTGTGTAACTACCATTAAGGAGTGGTGCTGCTGAGCATTTTGAATATTTGGTTTTTGTTTTATTTTGTGACTGGCCTCAAATTCTAACCCTGTTGCCTCAGCCTTTTGAATGCTGGAATTATAACCAAGAGCCACCATGCCCAGCCTTGCTCATTCAAGTTATCCAGAACAGCTGATGGCTTCTGTACTAAGTATATTAAGCAATTCTCTGGGAGTGTCCCTACATACTCCAGAAATAATTCTTTGACAAAGCAACAGGGACAGCTTGGTGCTCCCATAAGAACAGACAGGTAGGCTAATGAATGATAGAATAAAGGCTCTGAAAATAATATGACAACACTATGTGCACTTAATTTTTCCTCTAGAGGCAAAAAGTTACATTGGAAAAAAGATAGCTGCTCAACAAATGGTGGTGGCAAAAGCCAGTAATCTACCTGAAGGGTAAAATGAGATTCTTATCTTTCAGTTTATATTAAAAAAATCAATTTAAATGAACCAAAAATCTTAATTTCAAACCTTAAGTGCTGAAACTTCTAGGAAAAAACATAGGGACTACTCTTTGAAACAGTGGGGTAGGCAAGAACTTTCTGACTAGAACACCAACAGCACAGGAAGTGGCAGTGACAAACACAGGACCAAGTGTGAACAGATGGACCACAGGAAGATGAAAACCTTGTGCACAGCGAAGGAAACAAGCTGCAGAACACATGACAGAGCCCACAGGATGGGAGATCTTTATCAGCTACACTTCAGGCAGGGACTAATAGCCAGAATGTACAAAGAATTGCAGAAATTAAACACCATGGAATGAAACTGCTGGTGCTATACCACAACCCTCCCAATCTACATGTTCACAACTCTGGTTTCAGTTACCCACTGTCAACTGTAGACTGAGAACATCAAATGGAACTTTCCAGAAATAATTCCTAGGGGTTTGGTTTGGTTTTTTGAGACAAGGTTTAGCCCTGGCTGTCCTGGACTCACTTTGTAGACCAGGCTGGCCTAGAATTCAGAGATCGGCCTGCCTCTGCCTCCCGAGTGCTGGGATTAAATGCATGCACCACGTGTCTGGCTCACTTCCTAGGTTTTAAATTGTACACTATCGTTTCATTTATAATTTGTCTGCTTATTTGTTGTTCTTTGAGACAGTGTCCAGAAACTCATTACGTCGTCTAAGATGGCCTAGAACCTGTAACACCTCCCCTCCCCCCACCGCCTACTTGATTCTTTAATGTGCTAGAACTGAGGTACGCCACCACACCCAGAAACTGTGCATCATTCTGAGTGGGTGACACAATTTCAAACAGGATATGAGTCATCAATTTAGGCAGCACACCCACCCTACTTACACTCCCTGCCCCTGTCATTTGGCAGCTCTGTTTGCTGTCAGACTCCCTATTGCAGGATCAGGGTGCATCTGCTCAACTGCCCCTTATTTCACTTAAGAGAGACTTCAAAATACAAGAGATGGTGGGCATGCCTGAGAGAGGCCATAAAGTGCTTACTGGGTGCAAAATGAAAACATTTTCTACTCACGAAGAAGCCATACACAGAAGCTGCTCAATCTGTGCGAAGAGCAAGTCTTCTATAAAGGTATGTACAGCAGGAAGTGATGATGGAAAAAAAAAGGAATCACACTAAGCTCTTCCCTTGGGCATGTTCATGTTTCACATCCTCTGGGCCTTGAATAAAGTTTAGCATCAAAAAAAAAAAAAAAAAAAAGAAAGAAAGAAAGAAAGAAAGGAAGAAAGAAAAGAAAAAGAAAAACAAGTCCTCTATCCATAAAATGGTGAAAAGGAACAAAATTAATACTAGTTTTGCTGTCACATCATGAATTGGAACGTTACGGCCACAGAGGCGGGTGCTATCGTCCACCTCACTCCACCTTGTCACATGGGCCTGTGCCATCTGACATCAGCACCTAAAGGATGAGTGGATTGTCACACAGTAAGACACACTGACACAGTAAACCACACTACTGTCACTCTCATTACAGAGTGCTACTGTAATTACTCCATTACTAGATGTCAGTGTTAATGTCTTACTTTCCATAACTTACAAATTAATCCTCATCAGAGGACTGGTAGGATAGGAAAAGCCTGCTCTATGTACAGGGTGTGAGTGAGTCTATCTATAGTTTCAGACATCTACTGGGCTCTAGAAAAGACACACACACCTGAAAAGTCTGCACAAACTACAACAAACTTTGTCCAAACAACTGCCAAGCTCAAGGATATTCATAAAAAAAAAAAAACAAAGACACTTAGCAGATGTCACCTAACATTCATGGAGACTCGGGTGCCATCCCTGGAACGGACAACACAAAACCAGTGAGAGGACATTTTAAAAATAGGAAATAATACATTTAATGTAGGAAAAAGGAAGATGAACTATTTGGTAGAATTCTATTTTACATAAAACTCTAGAAAATACAAACAAATGTGTGCTAGTAGTTAGCAGGTATCTCAGAACGGCTGGGATACTGAAAATGACAGGAGACAAGAACTCAAAAGAAAGGGGCTGGACAGACAGCGCAGCAGTCAAGAGCACTGGCTTCTCTCCCACAGGACCCGGGCTCATCTCCTAGCATCCACGTGATAGCTCACAGTCACCGTAACTCCATTTCCTGGGGATCTGCCCTCTACTGGCCTCCATGGGCACCAGGTACTAACCTGGCACACACCAGGCAAAACACTCACACACATAAAATTAGAATTAAAAAATCCTTTTAAAGAAAAACTTAAAAGGTAATTGAATATGATAGAGACATTTACTCTTGATTGTGCCTGTGTTTTGAGCTGCGTACATACATTAGAACTACATGCTTACAGTTTATATGACTTATATGAGTATGTACAGTCTATCAACACTACTCCTATGATGCCAGAAAGGAAAAGACTCACCTGTCACACATGAGAAATAACCATTCCAAGTCTCTAACAGACCCCTGTGTGGGCAGCTCATACTAGGAAATGAAATAGCCCTTTCTTCAAGGCCCTTTTCTCAAAGTAATACTTTTTTTAAAAGCAGAAACTACCAAGAGTCTTGGGCAAAGACTCTTCCCAGAGGCCAGATTCCATTAGCCATTAGCCAAGATGACTGACTAGAGAAGCAGGGGTCACACACACACACACACACACACACACACACACACACACACACACACACACACATATACACACTCACTCTCTCTCTCTCTCTCTCTCTCTCATACACACACACACACACACACACACACACACACACACACACACACACAGAGCAACGGTTAAGTAACTGTTATGTAGCATGCCCCATTTCTGCTCCTCTTTGAGTCTGTGTCCCCATCAATACTCCTGGGCCAGGGGAGGCAAGGAAGAGGGCCAGGCTCACCTGCTGTAGTGCTGTTCCCACATCTTGGTCTCTGATAGGCCTCTCCTCAGGTTGGGCAGGAAGCTGGGAAGTAGCCAGAGCTTTGGCAAAGAAGAGGAGGCTTTCAGAATTCAGATGTCTCCCTTAACCATTCCCCAGGGGGTGCCATGAAATTCTTTACAATTAGAGCAGTTTGCAGTGTCAATCAAACTCAAAGGTTCATGTTCACCTCCTAACAACTACGACCCCTCCAACCTTCCAAACAGTCTCATCCATGTTTCTCCCTGTTTCCCTCCAAAGAACCAAACCCAAATGGCATGGCCCAGCCACGGAATAGTTTAACATACAGACCCTGGGCATCTCCACACCTCTCAGGGCATTGTGTTCATTCAGCACACACCCAGCGCTAGCCACAATCCCCAGAGTTCTCCCAGAGGCCACCACGCAGCACAGCAGGTAACTGCTCCTCACCTAATTCTGGCTCCATGTCTGATTCCTTTTTCACATCATGGCTCAGCAGCTCCCTGGATGCTGAGGGTGACTTCTGAAGGGGCAGGTCCTGAGGCACCACTTCCAGCGGGGGCTCCACCTTGTCCTCTTGGCGGTGTGCCGGCTTTTCCTTCTCAGATGGGATCTCTTGTCCTAGAACTTGGATATTGATCTAACACCAAAGAGCACTAGTTAGCGCAGGATGCCCAGTCAAGATTGCCAAGTGTTAACAGAACTGGCCTTCTACAACAGACCATGAGATATTGCCAGTCTTATGGCCATGGGCAGAGGAAGAGGAAAACCCTCTGTAACCCCGGGGTAGAGGGAGGTAGACAGAAGCTGAGGCCTAAAGCACATCTAGGAGATCTTCCAATCATAACACTAATATTCTGTTCTACTACATGGCTTCCAACAATTAAAACTCAGGGCTGCTTTTTAGTAAATCATAATTCCTAGGGAGGTGTGGGTAGAGACTAAGTTGCAAAAAGTAAGATAAGAGACTAGAATTTAATGTAAGCAACGTGTGCTGTGGTCTCTGTTTCCTCTTCGAGGGAGAGCTCCTTGACGCCCTGTTGTTTCAGCACAGGAATCTCCCATTATGCTCCGAGTCCATGCTGAGCAGCTAACTCTTGGTGGTACTTAAACAGCGGCAGGATGGGGCCTGGTTGCCAGCATGAGCAATCATGGGATTCCAGGCTTAAAACTGTCAGCTGAACCCACCTCCAACTCCAGAGAAGGAAGAGGGATCAGTGGCATTCAACCACTGATGGCAAGTAAGTTAAGTGAGTGTGCCAGCGAGATACACAATGGGGTTCCAGAGGCGCCAGTTGGTGAACTCAGTGCAGTCCCGGGGAAGCAGCATGCTGGCAGAGGACTGGGGAGTACCCTGTATCTTTCTTCACTTGTCTGCTTGTGAGGTTGACTCTACAGAGGAAACTGGTGAGCGTAACGAAAGCATGTCCCTGAGTCCTGTAAATCATCCATCATCAAATCAGACAGCCAGTTTGTTAAGACACCTGGTCCACGGCACGTGTGAGTGGCATCTGAAGTGTAAGAGCAGCCCTGTGGGATTTGGCTCTGGTCCTGTGTAGACAGCTGTCACCCCTGGACTGACGTGGTGACACTTGGTTTATATCAAAGACTCAAAGGACTGATTATCGGTTTGGAAAACCCTACATATTTGGTGTCAGAACAACTATTAGGAAAAAAAAAATGGAAAAGAAAGTGAAGCAGAGAAGGCGCAGAGGAACCTGGGCTTTACTCGCAGACAAGATACTGTGCTTACCCACTGCCACAGTCTCCAGGGGTCGCCCTTCAAGCTTTCCACAAGGGTCGCTGCCTCTTCTCCACTGCCTGGACACTGTTTCCTCACCCACATCTGGATCTCCCCGGGGAGGATGTTCAGAAACTGCTCCAGCATGAGGATGTCCAGGATCTGCTCTTTGGTGTGGACCTCTGGCTGAAGCCACTGGAAACAGAGCTTCCGGAGCTGTCTCAGGGTCTCCTGGGGCCCAGACATCACCTGGTAACGAAACTGCCTGAAAAGCTGGCGAGCAGTCTCGGGGTCGGAGAGCTCTCTTTGCTGGGCAGCATCTGGCCCAGAGAATGTGGCTTCCTCAGCCCTGGCCAGAGAAGGCAGCAGGCCTAGGGCCTGCCCCAAGTCAGCAGGCATCATCTGGCTTCACAGGGCCTTTTAGGTGAGGGGCTTCCAGAATAGGGCTGTCTCTGCAGAGAATGGTGTCTTCTAGGGAGCTGAAGAGGAAGAGCCGATGCTGTGGAAGAACAACACATAGTCAGGAACAGCACAAGTGAACACTCCCCTGAAAGGCCTGCAGGCTTGGAACTGTCCAATATGTATACGAGTCTATTTTGAGTCATTGTAAACTTGAAGCTACAAAGCAAACTACACCTTTATCCTGCCCGTATTTATATTCTCCGTTGATCGTCAAATGCCCATAGACTATAGAGGGATGGAATGTACCATGGGTAGGCATGGCGGCACACACCTGCAATCTTAGCACTTAGGCTGAGGGAAGAAGATGGTGCGTTTGATGCCAACCTAAGCTCTATAACAAGTTCAAGGTATGTAGCAAGATCCTATTTCAAAACAGAACAATAGGAGGCTGCCATGATGGCTCATCAGGTGAACAAATTTGCAAGCCTAATGACTCAATTTTGATCCCCAGAGGCCAGGGAAGGAGAGAACCACTCCACACATGCAATGTAGCATACAAAAAATTTAAACTTAAAAAAAAAATGACAGAAAGGCACACATGAATCATTTCTCTATGAATCTCCAAGTAAACACATACTTCCATATCTCTGTATCTGTAAGCTAACACATAACACTACTTAGGGTTGGGGCTGTACATCAGAGTGGAGTGCCTACTTGGCATGAGCAAAGGCATAGGTTCAATCCCTAGCATCCTTTTGTCACAGTGACTTATGACTGCAATACTAGCACTTAGGAGGTGGAAACAAGAAGGTCAGTAGCTCAAGGTCATTCTCAGTTACACTGTGAGTTCAAGACCAACCTGGGATACATGAGACCCTGTCTCAACATAAGACTAGATTAGATTAGATTAGATAGGTAGACAGACAGACAGACAGATATGGACTAGGGCTATCAGTGCCCCAGGAAAACAGGCTAATGTTGAAAGGGTGATAGGCTTCTGCAACAGATGTACAGCTCTCCTTTACTATGTATTCCTGTCTCAACATAACATGTTATCACAATGCAACAGGGCCAAGAGACCATAGACCACAGCCTATAGTTTATAAGCCAAAACAAACCTCTCCTCCTTAGATCTTATTTGTCTCAGGTATTTTGCTAAAATGACACAAAGCTATCTAACAGGGCATCAGGATTTAGAAAACAGCAAATGAGGCAGTGAAAGGGGAAACAATAAGTGCCAAGGTTATTACTAAAGTGTTTTCAAAGGATCATTTCTTCTGTTAATAGCTAACTTTATTACAAGTGCTCATAACAGTGAGTCATTGGACTGGCCCTTAAAATGCCATGTAGGTGCTAATGATCACCATTTCTTTATAATACTAATGGTACACACATGCACACATGTACACACATGTATGTACACACTATATACACATGTACAATGATAATAATAAATTAAATCAAAAGGATAAGAAGGAAGAAGACAGAACGGAGAGGGAAGTAAAGATGGAAAGGAGAGAAAGGGGGGAGAAAGACAGATAAGTATAACATGCAAAAACCAACCAGGGCTGTTTTTGTCAAGGATGCAAAAAAGGAGAGACAAGAAGAACTTAATGATGTATGTTTTTCACATGGACCTCACTAAGTTGATGGCTTTTATTTTTTGTTGTTTTAAAGAGCCTACACACTTCATTCATATACCCAGGTAGAATTCAGTGGTACTAAGGTAACATTCCTAAAGTAAAGAATATGTATTTAGGGGATCCCTTTTCTGGCCCTGGCAAAATAAGTGATAATACAGACTAGTCAGCCAGCTACAACCAGCTTCCAAACTGGAGAAAACATCTAAGACAGCCAGTTTCAGGCATTCCACACAGCAGGTGAGAATGCAGTCCTGGGAGAAATTGGTGAGGTACGCCACGACCACACTGGATGGCTATGTGAGGACACCTCTGCAGCCACAGTGCAGGGAACTCAGTGCCAGTGGAGCACAACGGTCTCAACAAGCTGATGCGACAAGAGCAGACTCGATAGACTGTGGCGGGAAGGATCGCTGGGGATGGGGACAGGTGTCTGTGTGGGGTGTGCCCTAAGCCCAAGTACAAGCTTGAGATGAAGCATCACCAGGATGGAACACCAAGATTTTTTTTTTATACACTAAGATTTTTAAAAAGATTTTATTTACTTGTTATTATGTATACAGTGCTTTGCCTGCATGTATACCCACAGGCCAGAAGAGGGCATTAGATCACATTTTAGATGGCTGTGAGCCACCATCTGGTTGCTGGGAATTGAACTCAGGACCTCTGGAAAAGTAGTCAGTGCCCTAAACCTCTGAGCCATCTCTCCAGCCCCTAGAACACCAAGACTTAACAGAGAGCATAACACACACACACACACACACACACACACACACACACACACACACACAGAGCCAGTCAAGAACAAGGCACTGGAATTTTTAATCACTCCAGGACTACACAGAGAGACCCTGTCTCAAAACCACAGAGAGTGACAAGCACTCTCACCTTCCCTAACAAAACCTAGAGCCAAGTTGCTACTAGATCCACCGGTAGCAGTTTCATTCATCAACTTGGAGAGCTGTGGGGAAGCACCAGCTCCTTCCAAAGATGTGCTCAGTGGAGTGTAAAATAAAGCCTAGAGTAAGTGGACTGCCTGCTCCAACAAACAGCAACATCCCTCAAGAAGATAACTGGCCTTCTGCATCACTAATGCTCCCACTGTAAGACAGAACGCAACCAAGACGACTAGACACACAAATTAATAGGAAAATATGACTCAAAGGTAAGAAGCAGTCAACAAAAAACAACTTCAAGATAGTCAAGGGCTTAGAGAAAAACAACTCAAGTCCAGCATAAAAATCCTTCAAAAATTACAATTAAATACACAGTTTACAGGGGCCAGGTAGAACGCATGCCTAGCATGTATGAGGCTCTAGGCTCAGTCCACAGAACCTTAAAGCATGCACACAAACACCACATACACACACACACACACACACACACACACACACACACACACGCACACACACAAGAGGGGGGAGCGGGTATGTGAACAGATGTTTCAAAATCAGTGAATGTGCTACAGGAATAAATGACATTCATTCCTCCAACTGCTAAAAAAAAAAACTCAGATTTTCGGAAAAGGATAAAAAGGAGCAGAACTGGTTAATGTTCGGTGAATAAAAATACTATACTATTTTATTCTGATAGCTTCCTTAAAAGGCAGATGAGTACTGGTGAGATAGCACAGAAGGCCAAGACACTTGCTGTCAAGCTTGACTGTCTGAATTAGCTCTCTGGGACCCACACAGTAGAAGGAGAGAACTCAGTTCCACAGTTTGTCCCCTGACTACCACACATGCACTGTGACCTGTATATATCCATATACATGTACAAATAAATAAATAATGTAATTTAATTTTTTAAATAATAGTATAAGAGATATTAAAATTGCATGGGGGAGAGCACATTTAATGAATCTGTCATGTTAATATATTTGTGACTTGCCAAATCAAAAACAGAAAATGCGACGCAATTGGTGGCGGAGTGCCAGGCGGGAAATGGGAAGTGTTAAGAGGTAAAATATGGCAGATCTGAGCTGGGAAGGATAAACGGGTTTAAAGCAAAGGAGACTTTGACAGGTTAAACCCTACTTAGAGTTTAAGGGTGCATACTGTCAGCATTGGCTGCTCTTCCAGAGGACCCAGGTTCAATATACAACATAGCCATCTGTAACTCAAGTTTAAATGGATCCAACAGCCTCTTCTAGCCTCCTCTGCTAGCACCAGGCACATACAAAGGTGCACAGACATGCATGCAAGCAAAACCAAACCATACACACAAAAAATAGCCTACTTTTAAACTTAAAACAAAACAGAAATGTCATAGGAAATGAGGAATGATCAGAAAAAAAAAATGTAGTGGAAAACAAGACAATGCCGTAAAGTAAAGCACAGCCACGCCAAAAACTACATTAAATGTAAATGGAATAAACACTCAAACTACAAGGTAGAGCTTTCATATTTTAAAAAGCCAAGACCTAGCTATAAGCTATCTGAAAGAGACATTTTAAATATAAAGACTCAATAATCTGACATGTAGCAAAGTGGTTAAAACACTTGTCTAGCCTGTGTAAAATCTTGGGTTCCATCCTAGCACCACAAGTATTAACTCGTTAGGTAGAAAAAATAGTTTAAAAATGAAAATTTAAGAAAACTATATTCTATCTGAATATATTTCTATTTTAATTACACTAACATGAATATATTTCTATTTAAATTACATTATAGTTGAAGAATACATATTTGAAGTTTTCAGTTGTATAAAACATGTGCCTAGGATTTGTTTTGATTGTTGTTTAAGTGCTTGAACTGAATATATGCAGCTGTTGGGTCTAATTTTGACTGCAACTACTAGGAGCTGGCATAGTACATAAAAATAGTATATGGCATAAGCATTGGAAAGTCGATGTGGCTACTTTAGTATATTTGGCCAAGCTGACTGGAAGACTTAGTTTCTCTTCGTCTGATGAGACACTGTGACCAAAAGCAACTTGTGGAGCAAAGGGTTTCATGCACACTTTCCGTCCAACAGTTCATCATTGAAAGTAGTTAGGTCAAGAACCCCAAACAAGGGAGGAACCCAGAGGAGGCCGGAGCTGATGCAGAGGCCAGGCAGGTCGGCTTAATTGGCTTGCTCGGCCTGCTTTCTTATAGAACCCAGGACCACTGGCCAAAGGGTTGCAGCACTCACAATGGGCTGGGCCCTCCCTCATCACTAATTAACAAAATGCCCTACAGGCTTGCCTACAGCCCTAACTTAGTGGAGCCAATTTCTCCTTTGAGGTCCCCTCCCCCCAAGTGACTATAGCTTGTGCCAACTTGACTTAAAATTAGCCAGCACAAAGACAGAAGGGGGGGGTCTGATTTCATTTTGAGAAAAGTGTTGATTCATCACTAACAGTGTGGCTATAATAACATTGACAAAAAGGGAAAATAGAGGTCATGTTATTAAAACAGATAGGTCAGATCATCTAGAACATATAACCCAAGTGTACACACACCAAGAATCAATTTTTTGTTGATTTTTAGTGGGTTTTTTTTAGAGTGTGTGTGTGTGTGTGTGATGTTTAGGGTAGTTGTTGTTGTTTTGAGATAGGGTCTGTCTCTGTAGCCCAGGCTTGCCTGGAACTCGAGGCTGCATGCATTAGCCTCTTCCTGATAGTAGATGAGTGAGGTACAATGCCGCTGCAATATGTTTAATTCAAGTCCATAAGAAACACTAAGGAAAACAAACCAAATATGTGCGTTCCATACAAGCGGAAACATCAAGTATGTGTTCTGTAACCGTGGTGTCCTAGTCAGGGTTACTACTACTATTATTATGATGAAATACCACAACCAAAAGCAAGCTGGGGAGGAAAGAGTTTATTTGGCTTACGCTTCCACACCATGGTCCAGGATCAGCTGCAAAAACAAGGTACAGCCTTGGGTCACCTCTGGAACACAGCTTCTGTTTACTGACTCTAAGGAAACACTCTCTAAGGTTTCACATCAGTGATATGGTCTGTTCTTAATCACGGCTGATTTCTTAGCTCCAGCTGACCAGACTTTAGTCACTCTGGTGTCTTGTTAATCACAGCTGGTTCTTCAGCCCCAGCTAACCAGAACCACAGACTCTCAACTGAAAATACCCAACAGCCTCCATAGTCTTTAGTGAACACTCAAACTTCCTTCTGGAACTTCACAAGCCAGGCCTCTACCGTCTGCATTTCTCTCAACACTTTGTATCTTCCAAGCTCCCACAAAACAGCTCACCAAGAAGCCGGGTGTGGTGGCGCACGCCTTTAATCCCAGCACTCGGGAGGCAGAGGCAGGCGGATCACTATGAGTTCGAGGCCAGCCTGGTCTACAAAGTGAGTCCAGGACAGTCAAGGCTACACAGAGAAACCCTGTCTCAAAAAACCAAAAAAAAAAAAAAAAAAAAAAAAAAAACAGCTCACCAAGCTGTGAACACTCAATGGCTTTTCTAGCCCAAAGATCCAAAGGCCTTCCACAAACCTCCCGAAAACAGCACGGTCAGGTCTGTCACAGCAATGCCCTGCTCTGCTGGGACCAATTTCTGACCTTGTTGGGGTCACTGTTGCTATGATAAAACACCACGAAAAAAAGAAACTTGGTGAGGAAAAGATTTACTTGGCTTACACTTCCACGTCATACATAGTCAGACACTGAAGGAAATCAGGATAGGAACTTAAGCAGGGCTGGAGGCTGGAGCTGGAAACCGAGGCCACAGAGGGCTGCTGCTTACTGGCTTGCTCTTCCTGGCTTACTCTGCCTGCTTTCTTTCAGAACACAAGACCACTAGCCCAGGGATGGCACCACCCGCAATGGGCTGGGCCCTCCTCAATCAATCTCTAATTAAGAAAATGCCCTACAGCTGGATCTTATGGGAGGCATTTTCTCAAATGAGACTCTCTCCTTTCAGATGACACTAGCTTGGGCCAACCTTACATAAAACTAGCCAGCATACAAGGCAATTAAAATAGAAATCAATACCAATAAGGGATCTTGAAATCCCAATTTGTAGAAACTAGTAATCAGTAGTCAAAAGACATCATGGTGGAAATTAAAATAAATTTTCACACATTTTATCATGAAATTACAGTTTACCAAACTTTGTGAGCTTAGAACTGCAGCTCTCAACCTGTGGGTCCCAAGCCCTGGGGATCAACTGACCCTTTCACAGGGGTCACCTAAGACCATGGGAAAAACACAATTATTCACATTACAATTCATAACAGTAGCAAAATTACAATTACTAAGTAGCAACAAAAACAATTTTATGGTTTGGAGTCACCTCCATGAACACATTAAAGGGTCAGAAGCACTAGGAAGGTTAAGAACCACTTGCTTAGGAGGAAAACTTTCAATGAAGCCTCTGTTATAGAAACGATATCTACAAAAATCCTTCGCTATATAAATGGATTGCTTCCTGAGTTTAAAAAAAAAAAAATAGAATTTCAGGCAGCAAAATTTCCACCTGTAAGCTTAGTCAGACTTAGTTCCGAAAACTTAATTTGGAGAAAATTCAAGAAACGTTATTCTGGGAACTTAAACCTTACCTGTTTAAATCTTATGATACTGCTGGCTACCCCCCACCCCAGGCATTTGTGACAAGACATCCATTTAACTCAGAATCAAATTACTTTATAAAGGGACTTATGGGTTTTCACGCTGATGAGGACTTGCTTCTCAGTGCTCACAGAAGAAACTCATGATTGTCAGTTACATTTGTATTGCTGACGCTTTAACAAATCGAAATGAAGTGCGCAACTAGGTCAACATTCTCCTGTACACACTTAAAGTACACACACAGCTGCACATGTAGGCAGCCCTTCATCAGTTCACGCTAGGCTTTGCTCCTAGGTAAGTATTAAAAGTATCTGGTTCCACGGGGCACTCGGGAGGCAGAGGCAGGCAGATCTCTGTGAGTTCAAGGCAAGCCTGGTCTACAGAGTCCTGGACAGGCAGGGCTGGTACACAGAGAAATCCTGTCTCGAAAAACCAAAACCAAACAAACAAACAAACTAATAAAAACCCAAACAAACAAAAAAAAAAAAACAAAAAAAAAAAGGAAAGAAAGAATCTGGTTCCTCCAAGGCTCCCAAGCATCAACGGCTCGCTAAGGCGGACTTCTGCGGGGTTGCGGGGCGCGTCTGCGGGGGTTGTCACTGAGGACAGGGTGACAAGCGGCTGGCCTCCAGGGTTTGTACAACCTGAGCCCAGGGGCCTCACCGTCCGGTCCCCTCTCCTGGGGCGGGCAACCCGGAAGAGCCCACTGTCTGTTCCGCCCGGAGTCCCCTCCCCCGCAGGCGCCAGTCGCCAGCGAGCGCTCCGGGCGCGGGGCGGAGACCGCCGTCCCCGCCGCAGCTCGCTCCCGACAGTTTTCAAGCTGGAGCCACGACAAGCTTGACCCCCCACAGTCCGCGACCCCGCTCGCCCCGGCCAGCCTACGCGCTTACCTCAGCCCTAGTGGCCCGCTCTGGCGCACTTCCGGAAGCTGGACAGCTGCGGGCCCCGGCGGCCTAGGCGACGCGCAGCACCGCCGCGGCGGAGGGGCGGGGCAGCTGAGGGGTTTTCCCGAAGCCGGCTTTCCCATTGGTTTCCGGGAAGCGTCAGGGTTCAAGGCCCGCCTCCCGTGGCGCGAGCTTGCGCTTCCGACCGTCACTCATCCAGTCTTAGCCTCTGTTCTATCCCAGGATGTGAGCACTGCCTTTTCTCCCATTTTCAAAGCGTCCGGGCCCCAGCTGTCACTTCGTGACGCTAAACAGGGTTGACAGAAGCATCGTGTCCAAATCCAGGTACCCAGTCTCGAATAACTGACATACAGGACAGCATCGGTATAGAGATGTGTCCTCCCTGTCCCATGGCAAAAACAGTTGGCATCTCCGCCGGGGGAGAGGGGAGCATGGTATGGTCACACGCCTGAAAATCTGATCAGTGGGAAAGGGGCTCGGCGTGTTCTCCAAGTCCTTGGCGCTGAAAGGCCCGCAATTCGTGAGAAAAACATTTCACAGTGCTGGTTAAAGCAGTCATTGACTCAGACAGACGTCAAGAGACTTACATAGTTGACAGGTTAGTAGCCTGGCAGAGGCGAAGTTTCTATGACAGGAGAGCTTGGCTGACTGATCAGACATTTAGGTAGAGACCCGACCTGCGGGCTATTTTCAATTCTTAGGAACTTGATTTCCAAGATCCAGTGGTTTGGTCAGGACCTTGATAAGGTGCCTGTTAAACGCGTTGGGCTTTAGTTGAACAATATTCAAGTAAGATTAGAGCAATTCAAAGTCTTGAATTGCGCAATACACCTATGAGAATCTGAGGGAAGCTGAGGCTTTTCCCACGGGAAATACGGAGACATAGCTACACACATCACTTTGGAATCCACAGACCTCAAAGTGACAGTTCTAAGAGCATTGTCCCTTTGGCCGTTTATTATTATTATTATTATTATTATTATTATTATTATTATTATTATTATTAATCTGGCAATTGGGAAGAGGCATGACACTTTTTGAACAGACTGAGCAAGAAAAACATTTTAAATAATAAAAAAGTACCATCTATTTTTGTTTCATAAATATTTACCTGCTGCCTTGTCTGTGCCCAATGCTATTCCATTAGCCGAGGATATAGCAGTGAACTACACATGCAACGCTCTGACATAATACTATTTTGTGAAGAGAGCTGAACAACAGATAAATAAATGTACAGGTACTAAGTATGTTGGGTAACGATAAGTGGAGAAGATCAATTAGGTAAGACAGGTGGTTTTCGGGTTGGATCGCAGCTTATGTAGTTTAGGCAGGACTAACAGCTAAAACAACCTTGAACTGAGACCTGAAGTTAAGGGGTTAACCTTGTGTACAGGGGAATTTTTCCAGGCAGAGGAAATAACAAATGTCTAAGCCCTGAGACAGTAAGTGAAAATAAAAAGGTATGAGGCCTAAGCCCTGGACCACAGCAACAAATAGCTCCTATGAGAGAGCCATTACCAAGGGAGAAGCCGAGTACCACGAGGTGGTAGAGTGCTTTTCTAGCATGCAAGAAATCTGGTTTCCCGGGGACCAAGCATAATGGACTGAGTAGGCTCCTCTGTTGAGCAGTCTTGGGAGACTGTTATAACGGAAAGGGAGGCTCTTCTTGTGGAACAGGTGAATTCAAGGCCAGCCTGGGCTACATTGGACCCAGCCTCAGAAACAAAACAACAACAACAACAAATTTGCTTGTTCTAAGACAGACACATTGACAGGTATTGACTTCAGGAGGTTTGTGGACTAAAGTACCTGGTTTTAACTAAACCCTAACAAAATGCACATGTAATGTTAAGAGTTCCCTGGATGGTAATGTCAGGCTAAAGGAGTGAGTTCTAATACATGTAAAAGTAAAGGCGAACATGGAAGACTACATTTCTATTTTGTTGTTGTAACCCAGGCTAGTCTTGAACTCACTTCTGACCCTCCTGCTAGAATTACAATCATGTACTACTAAACCCAGTCCTGAAGTTGTGTGTGTGTGTGTGTGTGTGTGTGTGTGTGTGTGTGTGTGTGTGTGTGTTGTGCATCTGTGCCAAGGCCTGTGGGTATGGAGGTCAGAAGGCAACTTTAGGGAATCAGTTCCTTCCTCCCACCATGTAGATTCCAGTATCAAACTCAGGCATTGGTACCCAGAGTCACCTTGTCAGCTTGGAGCCTAGGATTTAGTACATGCTAATCAAGCACTCTGCTGACGGAGAAGTCACATCCCCAGACCCCAAAGTACATTCATCATCAAATACTACTTTACACACATGGTACAATCAATAGCAATGCTAACTCAGTCAGATCTGGCCAAGAGGCTAGGAAATAAATATGTGATACATATATGTCTGTAAATTATACATACAGGTAATCTGTGTGAAGTGTATGGAAAACTTATATGTGTGCATAGTGTGGTGCTTGTGTAGAATGTGCGGAAAGAATCTTCTTAGCAGCTTGCATTCACATAGCATTCTACCCAGTAATTCATGAAATGTCATTAAACCTAATGGACAGATATTTGGTAGCCTCTCTTTGGGCCCTAATAGGCAAGAACAGCATATAAAATCCTCCACAGGAAACATTTTAGTGCCTTCATTGTAAGACTATTGGTTACAATTATGAAAAATTAAAACTAGATGATGGTTAATTTGCAAGAGCTACTGACTCACATGAGGCACTGGAAATTAATAGTCACAGATGATATTAAAAATAAATGCGAACAATAATGTAATTTATCCACTTGGAGTTTTTGTGAGGCGTGTTTTGCTGTTTTTCTTTGACAATGGTTAAAACCATCAGAAATAAACTAAACTTAAAAGGAGAACTTAAAAGTCTCCTTGTCCCTGAAGAGCAAAACAGCATTTTCTCAAATCCAGCATCCACTATGCTTTAATGAGAACCTTGTTTAATAAGTAACATGTGTATTTTTTGTTTTTACCTCTTCTTTTTATTTTTTAGCTTTTTGGATATTTCATAGTACATAAAAGCACAGGAGAGAAGATTAGACTAGTTTAGCTTTAAAATAATTTAATTGATTGAAAGTGCATGAACAAAAAATACAGACTCCTGTTCTAATTCCAATCTGGCCATGCAGCATTCAGTGGGAGCAGGTTAAAACCATGTTATTTATGCCTCTCCCCAAACTGGAGTCTCTCAGAGGCAGAGCCTGCAACTGGATCTTTTTAACAAATGTTTTAATGCAGTCTGTGGTCACTGATCTGGGGAGCAATACCACAATTCATGACTTTAAAACCTCACACATGGGAGCTGGGAGATGGTTCAGTAGTCCCCAACACACACTGCTCTTGCAGGGCACCAGAGTTCGTATCCTAACACCAATCTTGATTGTTCACAAGCAAGGGTTCTGATGCATTTTTACTCTGAAGGAACCCTCAAAGGCATGCACAAGCACACTTGCCCCCACATGAACACACACACACACACACACACACACACACACACACACACACACATTTTTTTTTAACCTATTGAGCCACACGAGGTGGTACACACCTGTAATCCCAGCACTTGGGGTGGCAGGCAGATCTCTGTAAGTTCGAGGCCAACTTAGTCTACAAAGTCCAGGAAAGCCAGGGCTACACAAAGAAAACCTATCGGAAAAAAACAAAAACAAGAACAAAAACAAAACTATTATCTCAGTCTTCAGAAGACAAATACATGTGATCATTTGCAGTGCTGATGAGTTTTCAGGTACTGTAATAAATACCCTAGAAAACTTAGAAAAGAAAGAAATATTTGGTTTGCAGTTTGGGTTGGTTTTAGTCCGTCATGGTTTGGTCTTGTAGCTTTAGAGCTTGTGGCAAGTTGGTACTTCATGGCAGAAGAGTGTGGAGAATAAAACTGCTCCATACAGCAGGGAAACGAAAGAGAGGTGTGCTAATGGCCAGTATTCCACCCGAAGTTAGAACCCTTAGGGGTTGGACAGATGGCTGACTCAGTGGTCAAGAGAACTCACTGCTCTTCCCAAATACTGAGGTTCAGTTCCCAGCAACCATATGCTGACTCTCAAAGGAGTCCAGAGGACCCACTGCCCTCTTCTGACCTCCAAGGGCACCAGGTTTGCACGGGGATAGGCATACATGCAGGCAAACATTTATTCACATACATGTAAAACAAAACATTTTTTTAGCCAAAACTGTGTCCCCAATAATTCAAAGACCCTCCATCAATAATACCATCATCTTTTGCTTGTTGGGTGGTTTGTCTTTTTAAATAGAATTTATCCACTTTGGCCTAGAACTCATAGCTATCCTCCTGCCTCAGCCTCCCAAGCAAGCCCTACCTATATAATGTGTTGTGGTGGTTAGTTTGGAGGGCTAACTGGAGCTAAAGACCTAAGCCCTTTCTTTGAGGAGAGACCAGGACTTGAGACTGTGTAAGATCTCTGAGCACTGGGAATGCTGAGGCAGGAGGCCGTGCTGAATTTGAAGCCAGCCAGACTGCAGCGCAACCATGTTCCAACAAACAAAAATGATCCAAACCCCCAAAGCCTGTCCCCTCTGAAAGTCTCCACAAACTGTAACAACAAAATAGTAATCTCAGATGTGTTAGGACTCTAAAAAGACAGAAATAGCATAATGCAAGTTTAAAAGAGAGCTTATCATAGATGCCTGTTAAGTGACAGCTAGGCCCCTCAATGAAGCAACAGTCACTTTTCGAGTGAGGTTCAACCTGGAGGTGTTTGTCTGGAAGTGTAGGACATAGTGCAGTGGGTATAACTCAACATAACTGTCCACTGAGACTCCTATGGTGTTAATAATGGTCACTGTGAACCTCACCTTTCAGTGTCACGTTAAAATGCCATGGCAAAAAGTGTGATAAAATAATATATAGGCCCGGTTCTAGTTCTTGCTATTATTATCCACAGCAATCTCCCTTCCAAAAACAGATGCCACACAGGCATTCAGTGAATTACTACTAGGTTTCATGGTAAACCAGGTACAGTTTGTTCTCAGAATTTTACATCCATTTTCTTGTTTGATTTTTGCAATAATCCTGAGAGGACGATGAATTGTTAGCACTCATGTTACCAATGAGAGCATTGAGCCACATCAAGATAGCCGAGTGCTTCACTCTTAAAATGTCTGTATCCGTGGGTCACTTTTTGAGCTTCCTTTCTCACTCAGGAAAGGGCAGCACAGCCTTGGCGCAGACTGGCCAAACTGCTAGCTCTGCAGGTGGTCCCTATCTGTGCTCTCTGGTGGTTAGGTTTGCTCTCTGTGGATGGACAGAAAGCCTGCGGCTCAGCCCGGGCCAGCGCTGTGCTCTGTTTCACCCAAGCCCCTAATGTGCTTTTTCATCTCATCGACTCCCCTGGAGTCCTTGAAAGTTGGGCCTAAATGTCTTTAAAGTGCTTCCTTTGCTTTAAGGTACCTAAATCCTGGAACTTGGGATAGGCAGACTCTGCCCTGCTGTGACATGAATCTCACCTTGAAAACCAGGACTCTGAAGAAAAGTCTTAGCAGCGAGCAGTGGGCGGTCCCATCTGTCCCTGCTGCCTGTACTGGGAATGCTTGGACGCCTGCCCAGGCTGGAGTTCTGTCTGCATTTGGTTTTTCAGGCTGAATTTGCCTCCTTCCAACAGAAGCCTCCAGGCGCATGTGGTGGCTCCGAAAGGTCCCTTGGTCAGTGGAAAAGCAAGCTTTTTTCTTCCCCTGGGGTGATGAGAAGACTGAGCTATCTTGTCTCAGATAATCAGCACACCCACCCAAATCCTGGGGAACACACCTCGAGAAAAAGACGGGAATTAACCAGACTCTGGGCTGCTTCTCTTTAAACTACTACTTCTCAGAATGTAGCAGATCAGGAGACGAGGAAGAAAATGAAAAGTTAGTCAGGAAAATGGGTCTGCTTTTATTTTTTGTTTTATTTTATTTTTTGGATTTCCAAGACGGGGATTCTCTGTATAACCCTGACTGTCCTGGACTCTTTTTGTAGACCAGGCTGGCCTCGAACCTACAGAGATCCACCTGCCTCTGCCCCTGAGTGTTGGGATTAAAGGTGTGTGCCACCACGCCTGGCTGAGATCTGTTTTTAGAAAGTCTTAAAGACAGATGCTGCAGGGAGTTTTGGGTTATCCACAGAGATACATGTGTAATCAAGGCAAAAAAAAAAAAAGTCCATTGTTGAGAGACACTAGTTAGCCACAAGTAAGCAAGGAATGAACACTTTAAAGCGTACACAATTTTGGGCTGGAGACATGGGTCAGCAATTAAGAACACTGGTCACTCTCACAGAGGACACAAGCTCAGTTCCTAGCATCCACACTGATCAGCTCACACCTCTTGTAACTCTCACCTTCAGGAAATTCAATGCCCTCTTCCAGCCTACTTGGTACTACATGAACATGGCACACACACACAGAGAAGCAGACAAATACACATGAATACATATGAATAGTTTTAAAATATTTATCTTTATATGATGTATATGAGTGTTTGCATTTATGCCTGTGCACCACATGGGTGCAGTGCCTGCAGAGATAAGAAGAGGGCGTCGATTTTCTAAAACTAGAGCTACAGACTGCTGTGAGGCACCATATGGGTGCTAGAAACAAAACCCAGATTCCTCTGGAAGATCAGGAAGTACTCTTAACCACTGTGCCATCTCTCCGTATCCCCATCAGCTATGTCTGAAAATGTCACTTGCCCATACCCTCATCAACGTGTTAATAAAGTTTGCCTGTAAAACATCATATTTCACTGTGCTTTTTAATGTGAAAGTCATTTTAGTATGACTAAGTTTTTTTCCCCAACACTCATCCGTTGCTGGTGTGAGCACAAACTTGTACAGCCACTATGGAAATCAGTGTGGGGTTCATCAGAAAGATGCGACTAGATCTACCTCAAGATCCAGCTATACCACTCTTGAGACTATGCCCAAAGAATGCATCATCCTACAACAGAGACCTTGCTCAAACATGCTCATGTTGCTCTATTCATAATAGCCAGAAACTGGAAACAAACTAGACTATCTGTCAATAAATAAGCGGATAAAGAAAATATGGTACATTTGCACAATGGAATAGTATTCAGCCATTAAAAAATAAAATCATGAAATTAGTAGGTAAAGGGATGAAAAAAAAATCATCCTGAGTGAGGAAACTCAGACCCAGAAATACAAATATGCTATGCATTCTCTTACATGTGGACATTGGCTGTTAAGTCATTGATAAGCAAGCTACAAGCCATAGAACCAGAGGCTAGGTAGACAGTGAGAGACTAAGGGGAGGGATAGATGACCCTAGGAAGGGTAAACAAATTAGATAGTTATGAATGGACAAGGAAGAGGGAGGGTTGGAATGTGAGGATGAGATGGGAAAGGGGATGAAAAGGGAGGTGAGGAGGGAATACAGGGAGAGACAGCTAAAACTAAGGGCATCTGAGAAGGCACAATGGAAACCTAATACAGCAGAAGTGACCTATAATATGTACATATATGAAGGCAGACAGAGCCCTAGCTGGACGTCACTTATCACCAACTGGACCTTCCAGCACCAGGAAAGAGTTAAAGCTAATCAGGTGTGTGGCTAAAGAGGTCCCCATGGGAACCACCAAACAACCCAGGCTATTGACAAGGCTGGGGGTGGCTCTTCACTAGCTGACAGTAATGCCCTGCGGCTGAAGACAACACCTATACTATGCAACTCATTCAACACAAAGAAGAGAAGCTGGTGTCTACCTAGCGCCTCTTCCCTGTGGTCTAGTATTCACAGTACAGGAAGGTGCTCATGCTACCCAGGGAGAAAGATAAACACCAACCCAGCTGCAAATCTTTCAATGTACATGTGTGACTCACCTGCAAGACATGCTAGCACAACAGTGGCACAGAGCTTGTGGGAGTAACCAACCAATCCCTGCTTTGAGTTAAGGCCTGCTCCACACGATGGAACACATTTTCCAACACTGCATGGGTGGCCAAGAACCTGAGACTAGATAGGCCAGGGGCCCAGGAGAAAACCAAGTACTAGTGTTCTGCTAAAGGAGCCTAACAATCGAATGAGTCCTAATGACATTCTGCTCTAGTCATGCCTGCCTGCCATGCTCAGCCACCATCAGGGAAGCTTCCTCCTGCAGCAGATGGGACACACAGCCAGACAACATTCAGAAAGTGAGAGGATGTGGAACCCTCAGCCCTACAAGGGAGGTCTCCATCAAATCCTGCCCCTCAGGGCAAAGGGAACCCTGTAGCATAGGAGGCAAAAAGAGTGTAATAGCCAGAGGGCCTGGAGGACGCCAAGGAATCGAGGCCTTCTAGTCACAACAGGGCTGGAATACATATGAACTCACAGAGACTGTGCTAGCATGCACATGGCCTACATAGGTCTGCACCAGATGGGGCCCTAGAGCTAAAACAGGTGAACACACTTTGTCCTCAACTGAGAAACTATCTTCAATTGATAGCCACTTGCAAATGAAAAGCTAATTTTTCTCCAAGGGAATCTAACTGGGACAACTATTCTTAAAAGTAGGCTGTGTACCCAGGAGTAGATGGACAAAACCAAACGAACTCAGTGGCATCTTTGGAGGATCTTTGTCTCATAATATTAAGTCATGGCATCACCATCACCATCACCATCATCATCATCATCATCACCATCACCATCATCATCATCATCATCTTTACCTTAAAGTTCTTTGAATACATATTATAGCTTTTGTTTTCGAATCCTTATAGGGTTCTTGTGTATATGAATGTTTGTGACTCTGCATCTATATGCATTTCTTGTCCTTTTTCCTTGGCTCTTTTTCTTAATAGTTTTGTCATATTATGATTCATTTGAACTTGGTTTGTCGTGTTTTATTTTCTTATTAGTCCTTAGATGCCTTTGTGTTTTCTAAGAAGCAACAGAAGGGGTGAGGGTCTGGATGGGAAGGGAGGTAAGGAGAAAAGAAACTATAATCAGAATATATTGTATGACAAAAATCTGTTTTCCATAAAAGGAAAGTTTTTCCCCATTCTTCTTTATTTCTTCTTTCTATTTCCTTCATTTATTTTGTTTTGGTGTGTGTGTGTGTGTGTGTGTGTGTGTGTGTGTGTGTGTGTGTGCATTGTACTGGGGCTCTAACTCAGAGCCAACTGTGCACTTCCCTGTGCTATACCAGTCCTGTATGAAATTCTAATAAGGAAATTAGCTCTTTGCTGTAAATTGAAGAATACTTTCCTTGTCCTTTGTTTGGTTTTTCACTTGTTTACCATAACTTTTGCCAAAAAGCATTATTTTATTTCTCCTCTACAACTTTTGTGCTATCCTCTGTTGTATTGATTTCTTGAAGTTTCTGTTTATTTGCTTGGTTACTTTAGTTTGGTTCCTGTGTGTGTGCACTAAAATTTCCTATATTGTTGCTAAATTTCCTTCCCTGGAGGAGAGGTAAACAATGTCTACCCCTCTCAAGGTCCCAATAACAAAGCAAAGCACGACTCCACCAGAGTTCACTGGGGAACCTGTCTTAATTACTTTTCCATTGCTATGACAAAACTCAGTGACCAAAGCAACTTATAGAAAACTGAATTTTTTTTTGACACTTTCCAAAGTCTTTATTGACAATTACATATTAAGTCATTTTACTCTGTAGACCAGGCTGGCCTGAGATGCACCTGTTTCTACCTTCAAGTGCTGCCTGGCTGAGTATTAGTCAAAGACTTCTGCTTGCTTCCAAGGCAGTCATTCCTCTTGCTGGATTTTTCTAGAAAGGAAGTGAGTGGACCAGTGTTAGTTCTGCCCTCAGGCTCAAATCCCCACATCAGGCTTCTTAGAAGACTGAATTTATTGGGTGAGTTTTGAAAGCTCAAGGCCCATCCCCAGTAACATACCTCCTCCAACTAGACTACACCTCTTAATGCTTCCCAAACAGGTGAATCAAATGAGGACTAAGTATTCAGGAATATGGGCCTGTGTACACAACTGGCTGGGAGAGGTGGCTAGAATCTTCACACTCTCCTATGAGGAAGGCAAATAGTCAATAGGCCAATCTCTGATGATCTTTGGTGACTGTGCCCAGCAGAACTCTTGAAGATGATGTGAGTTGGCACAGAGGACAGTCCTGTATTCCAGATCCAATTTACCTTTTTCTGATTTAATGTTTGAGATAGAAATTAAAGTTTAACTGTTTGCAGATGTCTGTTTCTGATTTGAGAGCCCATCTTTAATTATGCGATATTGTTGTAAGTATGCAAATTTATTTCCGGTTTTGCTAACAGGTAACATTACTCTGTTTGCTTACGTGCTAAGGATCAAGCCTAACACCTTGGACTTTCTAAAGAAGCATTCTACCACTCTTAGCCCCTGAAGCATATTTTCTCAGTCTGTTAAATTTGGTGAGAGGCATTTTATCAATCTACCTTAATTCAAGAGAATGAAATTGATCATGTTGCCCTTTCTATATAATATGAATGAAATTACTTTTCACATTTAATATGACCTACAATTCATTCTTTAAAAAGTTCACTGTGTGTATGTGTGAGCATGTGTGCTCATGTGCATACGAGCATGTGCCTGCATGTGTGTGTGTGTGTGTGTGTGTATGCCCTAACACCTGTATGGACATCAGAGCACAGTTCTCAAGCGTCATGGGTTCTGTGGATCAAACTCAGGCCATCAGGCTCTCACAGCAATCATTTTTACCCTCTGAACCACCTCAGTGACCTACAATTTCCCCTTTCTATAAGTTAGCCATATTTTATAGGAGAAAAAAAGAGACTCCTTTTTTTCATTCATAGTCTGAAAAAAAACCTGGACTGATTGTAAAGTTCATATGGAAAGATGTCAAAGCAGAAATCTGAAAGGTGAAAAATTAGAAATCTCTAGTTGTGCTAGATGTTAAACTGTCTCAGACTGGCCTCAAACTCCCTGTGTCAGAGGGTGTATGAGGATGACCTTGAACTTGCGATTCTCCTTCTACCTGCCTGTCTGGTGCTGAGATTGCATTTGTGTTTGTCATTGCACTGTCTTACATGGTGCTGGGACTTGAACCTAGAGCTTTGTGCATGCTAGGCCAGAACTCTACTAACTGAGCTACAGTCCCAGTCCAAGTTTAACTCCTTACAACAAACTTTACCTCTGTAATCTGAAGGCTGTGCAGTCTTATGTTGACATTAAGATGGGCTTGTGCTGTGTGAACTGCAGGAAGAGGTCTGTTTCTTTTCTTCCTCCTCCTCCTTGTCCTTCTCCTCCTCATCTTCTTTTCAATGCTGATAATTTTCTAGGCATGCAGGACTCATACAAGCCCTCTTTCTTTGAACAATAAACCCAGGTCAGCCTTTTCAGCTATAAGCTAACAGTTGAAATTGCATGAGAAAGGGAAGAATTTTAGGAACTGAGTTTAATTAAATGAACTGTCTTTGAAGTTCTAGGGTCTGTATCCTATGCAAAAAAAAAAAAAAAAAAAAAAGCAAAGAGAAGTTGGCTGTGGTGGTGAATGCCTATGGCCCAAGTATCTGAAAGGCTGAGGAAGAAGAATTTCCAAAAGCTCCAGATGAGCACAGGTTACATAGAGGGACCCTGTTATGAACAGAACCCACAAAACAACAACAACCAAAAAGAACTCGATGTAGTGATGAACACCTATAAGCACAGGTATTGGGAGGTGTTGTATGACACTGCTCCTAAGGAAATGCAGACAATTGTCTACTCACCCCAGATAAGAAACAGACAACAGACCAAATAAGGATATTGTCAAAGTCCAATGGATTTACTGGGATTACTTACAGGAGTGTAGATGAGGGGTTGCTTACTCTAAGAGAAATTACTCAAAGATAGTTGTATCACCAAAACCCAAAACTGCATGAGTGGCATCCCATTAAAAACTGGAAACCTAGAGTGCACTGAAAACCTGCAGGCCACTCCACAGCTTAGTGTTTTTTGGGGGGTAATGTTCTGATGGTCTGAGACTGTAATCTTTTGGGCTATGTATATCTGGAGAGGCAGATGCCTAGTAATCTGGTCAGTTTCAAGGACTTCCTGAAGCTTTTGTCTTGTATATTTCTTGAGCTTAAGGAGCTTCCCTGCAGGATGGAATGTTTCACCCTCCTTTAGAGCATCTAGAGGCTTAATGACCTTCCTTCAAGATGGAATGTTTTATCTTGGAGGAAATTACTACACAACAGATGGCAGAGGCAGGTGGATTGATGAAAGTTCAAAGCCAGAGTGGTCTAAGTCTAAAAAAGGTGGTGGTGAGGAGGAGTCAATAAAAACAACAACAACAACCATCAATCATTTCTATTTGTCTTATGGGTAAAATATTATATCTTTGTTTTAATGTGCATTACTATAATTACACATGAGAGTTGTAATCATATGTTTCAAATAATGAAATATACATCAGTCATTCATGTTTTATTCATTTTTATTGCACTATGTTAGCATATTGCCTTGTGTGCTCTTTAGATATTAAAATAATTAAAAGTATTTCTATGAATTATGTATCCTGAACAAACAAGTAAATAAAACCTTCCTGGTAGCTAGGCATGGTGGTGCATGCCTGTAATCTCAGCCTGAGGCAGGAAAACTAAGAGTCTGAGGTCTTTTTGGCTTTCAGTGAATAGTGAGACTACATCTGAAGAAAATCTGAGTTAATCAAACACCGTAATTCTTTAAAACTTTCCTCTTGTGATGTCTATCTTGCTCATTAGCATTATCACGACACATATAACTTTATTTTCTTGTTAATCCCAAATTTAGGGGAATTTCACTCTTTTCCACATTCCAAAAATAGTTATACGTCCAGCAATAATCATTGTTAATCTATACTGATGATAAAGTGATTGTTTTTCAATTACTAGCAGATTTTAATTTACTAGTATCTCATTAGTACATAGCCCAACTCCCAGAATGTGCCCCTTGCAGAGAGGAAGGCAAGCTCTGACTAGTTGAATCTGTTGTGGTCTGATTCAGTCAAAAGTGACTGATGATGGCCTCAGAGTTCATGGTAGTCCCTCTTGAAACAAACAATGACTGGTACATATTTCCTTTGTGTTTTTACATTGTCTTTCTATAGGTTTATAGGTAAAGATTTAATACCTGTTTGTTCAGTTCATTGGATATTGTAGGTGAAATGGCCCCAGACATAATGAGGCTCACTAGGGAGGCCACACTAAAAAGACAGATAACAATCTGCACACAGGTGGCGAAATCGAAACCCTCGGGTATTCTGGGAATACAAATGACTCATCCACTTTGGAAGGAGTCTGATAGTCCCTTAAGTGGGTACACACAGGGTTTCCCTAAGAGCTGTCCGTGTTACTCCTTAGGTACCTACCCGAGGATCTGACAATTGACTCCCACAGAACAACTCATACACAAACATTCACCGCAACATTGTGAGAATAACCAAAAAGTGAAAACAACTTGAAATGCCCATCAATGGACAAACGGATAAACAAAATATATCACAGTAATGCAATGTCCCAGTTTTCAAAATGCCAAAAGGAACAGAGTGCAAAAACCCAGGCAAATCTGTGTAGACAGGAAGTAGATGCTCTCCTAGACCTGGGAAGGGTGTGTCAGTTAGGGTTTCTACCAGTGTGGTAAACATGATAGAGAGGAACTGGGGGAGGGGCGATTTCATCCTACAGCTTTACAGTTCCTCATGAAGACAGTGCAAGGACTCAAGGCAAGAACCTAGAAGCAGGAACTGAGCGGAGACCATGGGAGAATGCTGCTTCCTGGCTTGTTTCTGCTGGTTTGCTCAGTTTGCTTTCCCATACCTCCCAGGACCACCTGCCCAGGCGTGACAGAGCCCACACTGGGCCCTTCCTCATCAATCATTAATCAACTCCTCCCCCCCAAAAACCAACCATAAAAACCCACCTCACAGACTTGCCTACAGGCCAGTGTGATGGAGATGTTTTCTCATTTGAGGTTCCCTCTTCCCAGACAACTCTAGCTTGTGCCAAGAGACAACACAGAGGATGTGGCTGACCATCACTGGGGGTCAGGGGTGACTGTAAAAGGGATAGGATTCTGTTGGGGGTGATGAAAACATTCCAAATTTGCTTCTTGTGATGGCTGCATACTGCAGTGACTATACTGAAATCACTGAATTGTACAGGTCAAGTGGGCAAACTGGGTGGTATATGGAGCACAGTTTAAACCTCTTCCCAGAAAGACAGAACGAGCCAGGTGCATCCATACTTTTCTTCTTTCTGTGACCAGATATTTAAAAAATCAATTTAAGAAGAACATATGTATTTGGCTCCCAGCTGAGGGTAGCGTCAGTCCATCATGGTGGGAAAAGCACAGCGGTAGGGATATGATTCTGTTGGTCCCATCACATCAGCAGTCAGGGCCAGAGATGAAGGCCAGTGTCCAGCTCACGGCCCCCTTCTTATTGAAGCCATAACCCCAGCCCGTGAGATGGTACCACCCACATTTCAGAGAGAGATTTCTTACCTTGATTAACCCAGCCTGGACATCCTCTTGCAGAGTCTCTCTGAGGTTTGTCTCCTAGCAGATTCTAGATTCTGTTCAGTTGGCAATCAATATTGGCCTTCACAGCAGGCAGGAGGGCACATGCCTATAAGCTTCACATGTGGGAGACTGGGACCGACAGAAAGATCACTGGTTATTTTTGTATGAGCAGCCTGTGCTCTATTGCATGACTGCTTAAAGCAAAGGATGAGCGAGATAAAGAAGTGTTATTAAATTCAAACCATATATTGTTATCTGAAGACTAAAACAAACAAGCAAACAAACAAAAAACACCCAACCAGAAAGCCACAATAGTGTACCCATGCAATCCCTTAATTACTAAATTCTATTCTCACAAGCCAGTCAGTAGGACAAACTTCGTTTAGGTTTTCAATTACATTGCATCTTCTGTAATTTTATTGACAGCACGATTTAGTGACATGTTTAGATTTAGAATTTTTTTTTTAGTTGTCTTGTACTTTTGATTTTTGTGGTATTATGACATTTCAGACATACAGGTCAAAATACTGTAGCTTGAATCGGTGTACTGATCCTCTAGACTTTATCAGCTTAGAACATTTTAGAAAGCTTCTTTCAGCATGCAGCGACTCATCTTTCCATCCCTGTGTTCTTCAACTCAGCCATTTTTCAAAGTCTATCGCACATTACCAGGCAGTACATGGCCTCCTTAAATACATCAATATATGATTAGCTAGCGTTTGCTATCTGATAGGTTCTTTTCAGATGTAAAATATACATACCAAGTACACAAGTCTTTAGTATACACTGACTGTGTGTATACTGCCTTTCAAGACAGGGGGTGTGGCCATCATTCCTGGCTGGTCCCTCGCACTCTCTCCCAGAGGGGCACCTACTGTTCCCTTCCCTCCCTGCCCGCCTTCCCTCTGCCCTCTCTTCCCCTCTCCTTCCTGTCTTTCTCTACAGTGTCTCACTATGCAGCCCAGGCTGGCCTTGAATTTGTGATCTCCCTGCCCCAGCTTCCCAGTGCTGGGATTATAGTTAGATTCAGCCACGCCTGAGTTTCACTTTACCTGACTTTTCTTGTCTGCCTCTCTTCCTTTTCTCCCTCCCTTCCTGTCTTCCTTTCCCTCCTCCCTTCCCCTCCTCCTGTCCTTTCTCCTACCCTCTTTCTTCCTTTTGATGTTGTCTGCCCCTCCTCTTCCTTCCGTTTGAGACAGTTTCTCCCTGTGTAGCCCAGGCTGACAGGGAACTCTCACTCTTCCTGCCTTAACTTCCCTTCCAGCATTCTGGGACACAGGCATACATGACAGCACTTAGCTTCCCTGTCTTTTTAAAGAGACGTTAGAGAACCAGAACACAGGTTCTGAGCACTGGATGGGGACGTAGTTCTAGTAGAATAAAGTCACATCCTTTTGAAGTGTATTTGTGTCTGCTCAGACCATGGCCAGTGCTGCCAATATTAGCCTTCCCCAGAGCTTTCATACTTTCATTTATATTGTTATGAACAGTGCCATGATAAATATTTACCTGCAGTTCTACACAGATGCACAATTATTGGAAGTTAAAGTTAGTGATACCACCTGAGTGGCTATCTGACATGAGCTGATATTCTGGCCTTTCTGGTCGTAGGATGGGTCAAAGCTTCTCTCCTGTACCATGCTTCCAGTTGACAAGCTGCTCAAATGGTACCCAGAGACCACACCGTTCCCTGTGCCTGAAGAGGCCACAGCAGCCATTGAGATGGCTTGGTACTGAGCTTTTGGTGACTTTGGGTAGAAGGAGATGGGCTTTTTTTTTTTTTTTTTAAAGTTATTTATGAAGCCCTTACAGGAAAGATCTGTTAACTCTGTTAGCCACACCAGGGTATCTGCTCTTCTTATTACTTATTAAAGAAACTGTGGTCCTAAGGTGAAATTCATCTGTAAATTACTTTTGTTTTATTTGTAATATAAAATGAAAACATAATATTTCTAATGAAAATCTTTGCTTTATTTTCTTTTCTGTGTATGAGTGTTTTTCCTGCATGTATGTATTTGAGGCATGTGTATGCTTGGTGGAAACAGAGGTCAGAAGAGGGTATTAGATTCTATTACAGACGGCTGAGCTGTGAGCCACCACGCTGGTGCTGGGAATCAAACCCAAGTCCTCTGTAAGAAAAACAAATGCTTTTAACTGTTAAGTTATATCTCCAGCCCCTGAAAACCATTCTCTTAATCTAACTATTGAGACACGAATTAAAAAGAAGTAGCGAGCTAGGCTTTCCAGCCAGGTTTCCCTCATCAGGGGCTAGGCAAACACGACTCTCTGCCCGCAGCTTCTCCCAGGGCATGTTGTTTTCATCACGCATCACTCTAAGCAGTGGTATTAACGCTATTCTAACCCTCTGGTTGCACAGCAGAGCCTGACTTCCAGGCCCATGCAGAAAGTCCATAAAATGGCTTATAAATTGGTTTTTGCTGGAGCTTGATACTTGTTGCCCAATTGCCCTCCCCTCTCCTCCAAACTTACGCCAGCTACTAGTATCTATCGCCCCAAATCCTACACTCCTTTGAGATATTCCTTTTTAAAAGCCATATGCAGTGTCAGTTTCCTGTGATGGCCGTAACAAAGTACCACAGGCAGGCGACTTAAGCAACAGGAAATTGTTTGCTCAGAGCTCTGAGATCAAGGTGCGGTCCAAGCGTTTTCTCTTCTTGGCTTGTCGATTCGCATCTTCTACTTTCCTCCTGTGGATCTTCCCTGTGTGTGTCCACACAGCAGAGCATGACGAGAACACCAGGCAAACGGGCTAGGGCTTACTCACATGACCTCTCCTATCTGACCCATCTCCTTAAGGCCTCTATCATCCTCAGGCCCAGTCACTGTCACAGTACCGGGGCTTAGGACGTCAGCAAATGAATTTTGAGGAATCCAGCTCAGTCTATGAGGAACAAAATACAGAAACATATAAGAAACGTAGGAACAAGAGAAGAAGCAAAAAGCATGTAAGTAGCTCCACCAGTTTTAACAAATCAAAGTCCTTCCTTGTTTTTGTCCACGTGTAGACTTCCTCGGAAGTTCTTGTTCTCAGCCCTTATCTATTAGTTTACAATACCAAGAGCAATACAAATCCAGGTCAGCTTTTTTTTTTTTTTTTTTAGAATGTCCTCCCCTCTGTCTCAGTTTCCTGGTAAGTGAAGGCTTTCGTGGGACATGCCCCTTGGGCTAATATGCAGATATAAGTGAGTATATACCATTTGAGTCTTTCTGCTTCTGGGTTAACTCACTCATTATGATCATTTCTAGCTCAATCCATTTATCCACAAATTTCAGGAATTCCTTGTTTTTAATAGCTGAGTAGTATTTCATAGTGTATATGTACCACAGTTTCTTTATCCATTCTTCTACTGATGGACACTTAGGCTGTTTCCATGTTCTGGATATTATGAATAAGGCTGCTATGAACATGGTTGAGCAAATTTTCTTGTTGTGTGCTGGAGCATCTTCTGGGTATATTCCAAGGAGTGGAATAGCTGGGTCTTGAGGAAGCCCTATTCCCATTTTTCTGAGATAGCACCAGATAGATTTCCAAAGTGGTTGTACTAGTTTGCATTCCCACCAGCAATGAAGGAGTGTTCCTCTCTCCCCACATCCTCGCCAGCATGTGGTGTCACTTGAATCAACAATTAATAAATGGGACCTCATGAGGCTGAGAAGCTTCTGTAAGGCAGGAGACACTGTCAAGAGAACAAAGCGACAGCCTACAAACTGGGAAAAGATCTTCACCAACCCTACATCTGACAAAGGTCTAATATCCAAAATATATAAAGAGCTCAAGAAATTAAACACCACCAAACCAAATAACCCAATTGAGAAACGGGGCTTGGAACTAAACAGAGAATTCTCAACAGAGGAATATCAAATGGCTGAGAAACACTTAAAGAAATGCTCAACCTCCTTAATTATCAGGGAAATGCAAATCAAAACAACTCTGAGATTCCATCTTACACCCATCAGAATGGCTAAGATCAAAAATCCAGGTCAGCTTTATCATAAGCCCAACATTAGGCAAATAGCTTGGCCTGGTTCAGGCCCCTTTAGTTCCCTTAGCCTCGTGAATTTGTTGGATTGAATGTTTTTTTCTCAGGTTTCTTTGTTACTTATTTTTCTCATTCATGGTCACTTAACTATATTAGGCCAATGTTTTCCTAATTTGATTAAAATCGTTTTGTACAACTTATACTGTTGCTTGTATTTTTAAAATCTAATTTACTTTGGTTTCTTATATCTCTTTTTCCCTACTCCACCCTTTATCCCTTCCAACTCCCCAAGGCCTGTAGGAGAGAAAGAAGGCTAGAGGGGTGGGGCTCTTCTTAGTGATGCTCAGCTGGTTACGGTCCTCAGATTCTTGGGGGCAAGCTCAATCTTTCTCTCAGGCTATCTCCAGCTTCTCGTCAAACTGCATCATCAGCAACCAGGAGCAGCAGGGGAGCAGAAGCAGCAGCAGCCTCCTTCTTCCTTCCCAGAGCCCCCTCTCTCTCCTGGCTCTGGCATTTATTCCCTCTTCAGAGCCCCCAGAATTAAACTATCTGCAGTTTGCAAACAGTCCCTCTCAGAGCCCACACGAGGCTGTGGACAATCTGAATCAGCCCCATATCCTACACCCGGTATTAAAACAAAAACGTGTTTACACTACATAACTGAGTTTTTAAAGATACCAAAACTTTCCAGTACACTGTATACCTCCTAAGGAAATATTGGATATGTATATGATATATACATTTTTAGCACTCCTCCAAACTCTGGTAATGTCTTTAAGAGATTGTTACTCTCTCTCTCTCTCTCTCTCTCTCTCTCTCTCTCTCTCATACATATATACTAGCTATGTATACATATATAACGTTCTCATTAAATTATATAATCACCATATATTATATAACACATATTATATAGTAATGTTATATAATCAGTAATAATATATTACATATACAAAATATATTTGCTATGTATATTGCTCATATTAAGTTCTTACTCGAGAACTATGTCCTTGTTAGAAAGGGGGCGGGGCCTTTACAAAGGCACTTTTCGTAAGAGTGTGAACATATTGATTATTCACACCAAAGACGGGGAGTGGGAAACTCATGGTGCTTATGGAAACAGGGACATTCAAATCCCTTTAAGCGATCTCTTGGCACTGCCTCAAGCCCCCAAGGAACTGGAACTGCGAATGGAGATGATTCTCACACCCCACGGTGACGTTAGAGCTGCCCCGGAAGCATTCCTGGCACGGCAAATGTCACAACACACTGTGGCTAGAGTCTGGTAATGGCAGGACATGATACTTGGGACATTGCTAGCAAATTATGGGGTCTCTGATGCCCTTTTTCTGTGTGTTAAAGTGTCTAAGCCAAAACAAATACTCAACTGTATTACTCGCCCCCCCCCCTCCGCCCTTATTTTGCAACCATCCATGTTTTCTAACATGGCAAGTTGTTTTGGAAGGACTATTTGATTTCATTATTATCCTTTAAAAAAATTTAGAGAAAGTTCTAGAAACCAGGTTGACTTCAAGCTCACAGACATCTGCCTCCCAAGTGCTAGGATTAAAGGCACTCGGCGCCATGGTCAGCCTTATGAATTTTGATCCTTCTCCTGGAACTAAAATAAAGCTTCCATCAAAGAAAGCCACCTCCTAACCGGCATTTGAAAAGGAGATACATTTGGAAGCCACCACAGCCTCTCCTTTTTGTTGTTCGTTGTCCTCTTCCCCACAGAACACACTGACAAAATGTGTAGCGTGCATTCTGTGCTGAAAAGCCTAAACCGGAACTTTCCCTTTTGGGTTATGATAAACGTCTTCCCTGAAGGACCCCTGTCAGCTTCCAGAAGTGCAGAGAATATTGGGGTGAAACCGCAAGCTACAGCTGACTCTCCTGGACAGGAAGCAAGCATGACCTGTGAGATTTCTTTCAGCGTTACAGTTCTGATGTTCTAAGAAGGTAGTTCTAAAGCTCTGGGGTCATAGGTCTTTCGCTCCCTCCAGTGCACATATATTTCTGATTCTGCAAGCCACTTCGGGTTCCAGGGGGTAGAGAGCCACCTGGATCCAGGATTGCAGGCCAAGCCCTCAGTACTGGGTGCTGCTGCAGCTCAGCCGGTACTGCAGGCTGCGCGTCAGCTCTGGCGGGGGCGTGCACGGGGGAGGGGGCGTGGCGGGGGCGTGTTCGGGGCGTGGCCACGGCGGCGCAAGCCGCGCCCTCGGCGGAGCGAGAGGCCAAGCTTGCTGCATTGCAGCCGCCGCGGCGCCGCTCGGCTCCTCACTTCCAACAATGGCGGCTCCGAGCCCGAGCGGCGGCGGCGGCTCCGGGGGCGGTGGCGGCACCCCGGGGCCCATCGGGCCTCCAGCCTCCGGCCACCCGGCCGTCAGCAGCATGCAGGGTAAGGACGGCGGGCGCACCGAGACCCCGGGGCCCCTCGCGAGGCGCTCGGCCGAGCCGCGGCCTGTGAGCCGCCGCGTCCCCGGGGCTGTCTGAAGGAAGCCGCCTGAGCTCCGTGTCCCGGGCTCGGCCTCGTCCCGGCTTCCCCGCCCCGGGGCCCGGCTTCCGTGGCCGCTGTGGCGGCTCCGGCTCCGCCAGGTCAGACCCACCTGGCCGCCCCCCGCCCGATCGCTCACCTGGCGCCCGCGGGCTCGGGGACGCGCGCGGCCGGGCCTCTCGCTCGCAGGTCGGCCGCGTTCCGGCCCTCGGCCCCGCCGCCCCCGCGCGCCGCAGTGGGGCCAGCTCAGGGCCATCTTGCGCCTCACCGGGCGCCGCTGGAGCGGGGCCACCGCGCTGACCCCGGTCCCCAAAACTTTGCAGGAGGGGTGGGGGTTTGTGAGGCCCTGTGCCACCTGTAAGGTATGGATAGACAGCCATTGGCCCAGGAGAGCCGTTTCGACCCAGGCGGGAGACGTGTGTTTTCCTTGCGTGCAGAAAAGAAAATCAGATAAAAATAGAAGACCGAGTTCGGCTAAAAGGGAGAGATTCAGGAAACCGAATGGCAGAGGTCAAAGTGATCGTGTCTGGGCATCTGAGGCAGCTCTTCTGTAATGGCCTTTCCCCACTGGGGAGGCCTTAGTAGCTCTTACGGGTTTTGACAGGGGGTGTTGTGAAAATAACAGGCCCGAACCAATTACGGACTATTTCTTAAGTTTTCTGGGGGGATTTTGAGTAATAATGCTATTTTTGAAACAGGCAAGCCCAGAAAAAAAAAAGCACTTGACAACTTTAGCAAACGACTTCTGTTCGATTATTGGAATCCTTTGGATTTCCCTGGTATCTCTACGACTATGGTTTCTTTTTGGTTAAATGCTCCATAACGGGCTCCTTGTGTCTAGTTAAGTTCAACAGATAATATGCTGAATATTTCGTGTTTATGACACCATGATTCAGGCAGCAGAGAAACAATCTGTATTTACATCCCTTCCCATAAGGAAAATGTATGGGATAGATTGTTTATATATATATATGAGCTCTTCATTCAGAAGATATATTTTGTGCAGCCCCTAAGCTAATTAATTCAAATTGAGTTAGTTATTGGATGCCTGCTATGCTGTATTGCACATTATACAGAGTTCAAAATGGATTTCTTCATCTTACACCTTGACTACCTGTGAAGAATTTAGGATTATTTTACCTTGTGCCTTGTCCACAATGGGTGACTTAAAGTTTGAAAAAAAAATTTTTTTAAGGGTAGAGACATAGCCTGATTTGAAATCAATCCCTGGGACTTATATGGTAGGAGGAACTGATTCCCTCAAATTGTCCTCTGACCTATGCACTTGGACACACAATAAATAACTCAGTAAAACAATGTATATATTTCACGTTCTTTTTAAAAAAAAATGTGTGTGTGTGGGGCTTTGTGTTTTGGGTTTGTTTGTTTGTTTGTTTGTTTGAGGGAAGAGGCTGACAGTTTGAAAAACCTGTATACAGTGCTCTGTTTTGAATGTAGAAAGATCAGTGAGCCCAGCTGCCTCCCCTCTGATGGAGCATGCCCCTTGGGGGATGGAGGAGGGAAGACGTAGAGGTCCATAGGAGCAGCTGCTTAAGAAAAATGGAGGCAACAGGCTGAGTTTTGCAATTGAAGATAACAGGGCCATGTTCTTGATAAGACGGACAGAGAAAGCCTGTCTGGAAAGAACAGAGATGGGGCCTGGGCAGTGAGGATGGGAGAGCTTCTAGGAACTCGGAGTCTCATGGTCAGGAACTGCCCTGGTGTTCTCTCTCTCTCTGCCTTTTGATATCTGGGACCCTTTTAAAGGGGGCCCTAAACTGTTTTCGGATCATTGCTGAATTTTTAAAAGACTTACTTTATTTGTGAGTGTGTGTGTGTGTGTGTGTGTGTGTGTGTGTGTGTGTGTGTTTATGTTTTGCATACATGTCTGTCTGAGCACCACTTGGGTGCTTGGTTCCTGGAAGGTCAGAAGAGGTCATCAGATTCCCTGGGGCTGGCTTCACAGATTGCTGAGCTGCCATGTGGGTGCTGGGAATCAAACCTGGCTTCCTTGTAGAAGTGACAAGCCAAGGAGTTCTCCAGCCCTTTTTTCTTTACCGATATATTTTTGCTCGAGGCAGGAACATGCTAGCTATTTCTTGTGCTTTGAACCTGCTTTGATTGCTCAGAATAAACAGAAGTGCTTGAAATGTTCAAGGGGTTGTGTAGCGTAGTCGGAATTGGAAAGCTTGAGTTCAAGCTGAAGATAAGTAATTTTTTTTCTAAGTTTGAGCCAAGCTTCCTTTTTTTTTTTTTTAACCATTGCTTTTCTTTGGACTTAATTGTATATATTGTTTTTTGAGGTGAAGCCTTACTGTGTTTCCCAGGCTGCCTCCCATTTATATGCTCACTACCTGAAGGACTGCCTTTTTGAGTTGTTTATGATTAGGTCCTACTGACCAGCAGATTCAGCCGTAGGACATATGATTATAATTTGGCAGTCATTGAGCAGTCTCCAGGAAAATAGGCACCTTGCTTGACAAAGGACTTTGTACTGTTTTATGGCTTCACATCTATGACCCAACTGTGGTCCGAAGTTGGAAACGTTATTTCCTTTATATGGCAAGGCCTAATGGCCAGAGCTCTGGAGTCCTGGATTTGAATCCCACCAGGACTTAAGCTTTTGGTGAGTATAGTGTTTAGCCTCTCTAAGCCTCTGATTCTTAGTTGGCAAGTAGGACTAATTAATTAATTATCCAGTAAGAGAATGCAGTGAGGAGGCCATGCTTGTGGCCATCAGGTGTCTTAGTGCCCATCCTGTTATGTGCAACGGTCCTTATCTCTTTACACCACGAGTCCCTAGACCCTTACACATTTTTTCCCCCTAAGCCTTATTATCTGCAGTTCAACAATTTTTCTAGACTGTTGATGTCACTATTTTTCACTGTTGAGGGGACTCTATTTTTAGAATTCCAGAAAAGACTCTGACGTTAGACTCTAGATCCTTGTTGTTTTCTGCATCTGAGTCTGAATCCGAGATTCTCAAATGATGACAAAGCTGCTGTTCTGAGGTATTATTGTAGCTGTAAATGGGCTGTGGGAGGTGGGTGGCTGGCATGGGAATTGTAGTGGCTTTGGCTTCCTAACAGTCATCATTTGTTCATTTAGTTACATCTTCACAGAGAAGTTGTACTTCTGATCTGGCCATTTTTTAAAGCATTCTTCCCACGGAGTCTCAGATAATAGAAATAGTAGCTGATTTTGTTATTATTCATACGTTTGAGTTTTCATTCATTCTGACTCACTTTCTTTTTTAATTTCCTCATGTCTATATCACATGTGCAAACATTTACAAGCTGAATATGCTCTCCCCACCCCTACCCCTGTTCCCTCCTTTGATTATTTGGTGACTAAAACTATCAAAATGGAGATCTGCTTGCCAAGTTGGGTAAATAGTAAAAAATACATTAGACATTAGGGACATTAGTATAAGCTTTTTCTTTTTCTTTTTCTTTTCTTTTTTTTTTTTTTTGAGAGAGAGAGAAAAATATTCAAATGAGCTATTACTAAATGGGCTTTTAGTCTCAATAATTAGTTCAGAATTAAAAAATATATTTTCCCCAATAATTTGAGAATTTCAAAAATCATTTCCTTGATAATTTGTCATCATGGACAAATTTACCTGAGAAGTTTCTTGCATGGTACAGTTGCTGAGCCAGGCGCGGTGGCACACTCCCAGCACTTGGGAGGCAGAGGCAGGTGGAATGTGAGTTCGAGGACAGGCTGGTCTACAAAGTCCAGGACAGCCAGGGCTGCACAGAGAGACCCTGTTTCGAAAAACCAAAAAAAAAGTATAGTTGCCATCTGAATATTCAAGAGCCTTTCTTGTGGTGGCTTGTAAAAGTCCAGGAATTTAGCCAAGTTAGTGGAAGTATATCAACTGATCAATCTCAGGTGTGCTGGGCGTAAGTCTAGAACCTAATGTTCCATAAAGTCACCATGGGCACGTTAGAGAATAACAAATATTCTGGTGAATAAAGCCTGCCAGCTGAGAGCTGTGTTTCCACAGTGGAAACACAGCAGGATGCTTTCTTCTGTACTAGAGGCTTTTCTTTGCATGGAGCAGTGTCTTAGAAACAAGACATCCAAGTTGGGAGGATGCTGGATTTGGGCTAGAAAAAAAACCAATGCTCAGTCTGTCATATGTATACTCTGCACCCTTGGGAAATTAACAGATTTTTCTAATTTTCCATAATTTCTCATCTACTACAACAGAAGATACATAGCTTGTAGATTGTTCTAAGAATCACATTAAGTTAATGCATGTGAAAATGTCTTACATCATAAAACATGAATATGTGAAGATTATTGGAAATGGTATTTACCTGCTTTAGCTGCTAGTCACTTAATATGTAATGGATGTAAAAGATCTAGAAATGTGAGAAGCTGAATTTATTATAAAGACCTAAGTAGCCTGGAGAGATGGCTCAGTCTGTAAAGCACTTGCTGCACAAGCATGAGACCCTGAGTTTGGGTCCTCAAGCACACACATAACAAGCTGGGCACGGCAGCATGGGTCTACAGTTCCAACCCAGGGACTCAGCACACACATAACAAGCTGGGCATGGCAGCATGTGTCTACAGTTCTAACCCGGGGACTCAGCACACACATAACAAGCTGGGCATGGCAGCGTGTGCATCTACAGTTCCAACCTGGGGACTCAGCGCACACATGACAAGTTAGGCACTGCAGCATGTGTCTACAGTTCTAACCCGGGGACTCAGCACACACATAGCAAGCTGGGCACGGCAGCGTGTGCATCTACAGTTCTAACCTGGGGACTCAGCACACACATAGCAAGCTGGGCACGGCAGTGTGTGCATCTACAGTTCTAACCCGGGGACTCAGCACACACATAGCAAGCTGGGCACGGCAGCCTGTGCATCTACAGTTCCAACCTGGGGACTCAGCGCACATATAACAAGCTGGGCACGGCAGTGTGTGCATCTACAGTTCCAACCTGGGGACTCAGCACACACATGACAAGCTGGGCACGGCAACGTGTGCATCTACAGTTCCAACCTGGGGACTCAGCACACATATACACATATAACAAGCTGGGCACGGCAGCCTGCATCTACAGTTCTAACACCGGGCACTCAAATACAGAAGGGTTTCTGGAGCTTGCTGGCCAGCAGGCTCAGTGAGGAATGCTATCTCTTGAAGAAGACAGTATATGTTGACCTGTGGCTTCCACATACACACATATCTGAATGCACAGATGCACATACACATTAAATTAAAAAATAAGGCTATGAACCTTGAGTAGTTGAGAAATGTTGCTTTAAAAATGCTTTATCAAAGTGGTTAGTATGGTTAGAATGTGTGGTTTTTATTTATTTATCAAGATAGAGTCTTGCCCTGTATGCCGAACATCAACTTGCAAATCTCCTAAGGGTTGGGACTGCAGTTGTGTAGCAGCGTATCCAGTTTAGAATCCCATCGATTCTGAAAAACACTGAAACATTTGTAGAGCACTGGCTATACAAATGGCATAGCTTAAATCTACGTTCGATTTTCTTAATATATTGAACTAGGCAGGGTTTTTTTTTTTTTTTCTCCTCATTAGGTATTAAGTATAGCTGTATAGTGTGTGATTGGTGCCCATTCTTGGGGAAACATTGTGCATGTGCCAGTTAAAGTAAAAGTATGATAACTTTGCAGGAACATAAACTTTAAAATGTCATGGGGTGTGTCTTTTAAGAGAAAATGGAGATTTAAAATCAGTGTGCTTTTCTTTTCCTAGCAGTATTTAAATGTATAAAACAAATACTTAAAAAAAAAAAACCCTGCCTTTGGTTGAGTGTGTGGTTTAAAGAACTGAATGTGGGGTTGGCATGTAGCTGATTTGGTAGAGTGTTGCCCAATGTGCAGAAAGCCCTGAGTTCTAGGCTAGGCACCATATAAACTGGGTGTAGTGCATGCTGAGACCCAGCACTGGGAGGTAGAGGCAGAAGGAACAGAAAATCTCAGCAGCATCCTCCACCACATCACACACACACACACACACACACACACACACACACACACAGATAGATAAAATTAAAACAACAACAACAATAGATCCTGACTGCAGACAGTGAAGCGTTCCAAATCCTATAGTTGCCTGCTTGTTTGAATACTGTGTCTTTGCATGAAAATGTGGTGTGTGTGTGTGTGTGTGTGTGTGTGTGTGTGTGTATGTGTAAGGATGTTTACAGGTGGAGATCAGAAATCAACTTAGAGATTGCCACTTTTTAAAAAAGATGCTTTCACTGGGACCTGGAGACCTTCAATTAATGTGGACTGCCTAGGAAGGAAGGCTCTATTTTGGCTCACAGTTCCAGGGTACAGTCCATTATGGCAGGGAAGTCAGGGTGACAGGAATGTGACCACATTGTGTTCACAGTTGTAAAGAAGAGGGTGGTGATGGAAGCTTATTTTCAGCTCACTTTCTCCTTTTTATACATACCTCCCAGAATCCTAGCCCAGGAATGGTACCCCACACACACAGCAGCATACACAGGAAGAGCAGGGCACCCTACCTTCTCTAACCCAGTAATCTTCCACGCAGGTCCAGATCTCAGCAAGTTGACAGCTGAGAGTAACCGTCAAACATGGCAACGCTTTACTATGCACTTTATCTCCAGCCCTGAACACCTCTTCTTTGCTGTTATTTAACATGACCTGGTATAAATACAGCATAGTAAATTAGTTCTCCCCTAAAGCACATTTTGAAACTCTCTTATGTACCTTTAAAAATGAGAGCAAACTTATAAGACTAAGGAAGAGATAATCTTTTAGAATACATATTTTCTCACTTTTTGTCTAATGTACCTTAGATGATATAGTGGGAGGAGTCGTAAGATCAGCTGAGCTGTGGCGACGCTGCAAAAGGACATCAGCCTGTAGTTAACCCTGCCCTAGATGGGCCTTTCAAAGGAGAAAACAGCCCACTTGCAGCTTGATTCTTCAGGAACAGCACATTTTCCCCACTGCTAGGGAAGAGGACAGAAGTGGTTAGGCACGAACCTTTAACACGTCTGTTGTTCTTTATTTTGCTCAAAATTGTTGAAACAATTTTTAAAAAGGATAAGTGTTGCTGCATGTATTTGTGTGCATGCACACATTTGAGGGAAGGGCGGGAGTTACACACACTAATAAATGGCATATTTATATATGTATTGAGTATGTGGCTTTACCAAGAAATGACATTATTAAGTGTCTTTTCTGATTGCATTCTATTTTTATAAGTATGGATATTTTGCCTGCATATATGTATGTTTATCATGGCCGTGCCTGGAGCCTGAAAGGCCAGAAGAGTATTGGATCTCCTGGGACTGGAGATGTACAGATGACTGTGAGCCATTGTGTGGGTTCTGGGATTTGAACCCAGGTCTCCTGGAAGAGCAGCCAGTGCTCGTAACCAAGGAGCCATCCCTCCAGCCCGTTTCTGATTGTCTGGCAGTTTCTTTAGGACCTGGCTTAGGTGCTTGTAAGGAAGAAGTAATCACTTTAGGGGATGTTAGAGGCCTCAGGACACCAGACTGTGCCTAGCAAAAGCCACAGTTGAGACATTCCGTTTGAAAAGCAGCGCTTGTTGTTGTCTGTCTTCTTACACCATAATGTTGGCACAGAAGACGGCTACAATGTCAAAAGGTGTGCAGAGTCTCCTCACCAGCAAGTCGGTGATCAGTTTTGTTGGGTGACTTCTACTTCAGCTCTGATACTGTTAGGAGATGAGCACCGACTGATTGCACAGCTTCATCGTATCTCCTGTCTTTACATGCCAGCCACAAGGCCATGGTTCAGGAAAACAGTTTTATTATAAACAACATTACAAGAGATACAGAGAAGAGGTCTAGAGCAAGTTAAGGAGAGGGAGCTTGGAGCTTTGGGTCACGCTTTGGTGGGGGGAGGGAGGGCGAGCAGGAAGGAATCTTGTCTTTGGGGAAATTAATGGGGACTCCATTGCATAGCCTTTGTTCATAGGCTAGATGGGGAAACCTGGCAAGGCTGTGGCCTCTCCAAGCAGCATTCACTCCTCCCCTCAGGTTATGAGCCAGAGCTCCTCTGGAATAAGGAAGATCCTGCAGCCTACTGTAGGATAAGAGTAGGTCAGAAATCTCATTTTTTTGGGTACTAGGGATTGAATTCAGTTCTCAAGCATGCTGAGCAGATGATATTTCCCTGAGTGGCATCCCCAGCAGCCAGAGAAATTCAGTGCCAAGACTGAGAAGTCTGGGAAGATTAGAGCATTAAACCCCTGGAGGTGAAGAGAAACTCTTTTTTCCATGGCCTGCCTCAGGGAGTTACCTGCCAAAAATTGTAGGTGGAAAACAAAATACATAGATCATAATTCCAAGGTGGTAGAATGTAGGGTGTGGGGTTGGTCTAGTTCATTGTTGGCTCCTTAGGTTCCTGGGAATACAAAGGGGCGGGCTTTGTGTAGGTTTAGCTGAAGAATACTTGGAAATGCAGGGAAGGCACTGCCAGTGTTGCTCATCCAAGGGAGTGAACAGGAAAAGTGACTATGGTAATGAAAGCCTGCTCTATCTTGGTTCTTGAGTAACATTTTTATCAGCTCACAACACTTCTGGGTCTTAGTGAGACTGATCGAAGCTGGTCCTTACTTAAAGTCACACAATTCTAAGTTGTTCCCCGGGGAACCATGCTACATTGAAACAATGTGGTATTCAGTTATGCAGGAGAAAAGAACTGGCATAGATGGGCTACAAAATCCCGAGTTAAACAAAAATGAGAAGAATTTGATGACTGATGTCTGAGTGATGTGGACAACCTGAAATTACTAAATTAGGGAAGATCCCTTTTGATAATGGCGAGAAATCAAAAGAAAAGAATCCACCAGGAGAGAAGTTTTATCGAAGTCACTCTGAGGTACAATGAAAACAGAAAGTTAGGACAAGTTTAGCTAAGTGGATTTTAGAGCTGTAGTGATGAGCTGTGCATGGCTGTCAGCAACACGCTAGAGTTTTGAAGTGGAAGTGAGAAGGTGCCAACAATAATACTCTCCATGCTTGTGCTAGAAGGATTTGTGCCCAGTCTGTGGTGTGAGCCAGTAAGAAACCTCTGATCTCTTTTAAAGTAGTAGTGTGGCTTTGTGATGCGTTTCCACAGCTGAATGTACACATTCAGTAGCCCCAGGACCCTAAGTGCTCAGATGAGAAAGATGTACAGTGTTATACTGCCCACCCAAAGGAAGGGGAGCAGGGAACTGCAAAACTCTAGACGGGCCAGTACACAGCCAAAGCTAGGCTTAACCACAGTTTCAATCCCAGAGGTTACTGGACATCATCTTAACTTAATATATAAAGAAGAGAACTAGAGCTTAAGTGAGATGACTTAAGTTCCAAGGAGGGCTTGCAATGCTGCTGTGATATTTCTGGTTTTGTTTTCCACTGTTTACCACTTGTCAAATACTGCTAAGCGTCTGCTTTTATATTTACTTATAGTATAATCAGAGTTTTAAACTACTACAGACCATCTCCCTACAGAACATTGTAGATTTCCAGTTATTACTAGTTAAGAGATCTCGAAACTGAGGGGAGAAATTAAGAAAGAAGGGAAAGCCTGGGATGAGACTGGGAGTAGAAATCCTCATGTAGGCTTACTTCCTGTGTGGCCTTATTAGCATTTGGTGCTGCAGAGTCTGGATGCTGCCTCTTTGGTTAGGGGAAAGCAGAGATTTACTTGTCTTGGGCCAGGAAAACAGAAGGAGTTCCTCTGCTTGGATGCAATAGAGAGACCGAAGTGGAGAGTCATAAAATTGAGTCCTAGAGAGTAGATGAGGATCTAAAGAATCGAGGAAAGGCTTGCAGTGATCAGTTACGATCAAAAGATTCACCAATACCCAGCACCGCTGAGATGGGAGACCGGCTAAATGAGCGGCGGAATAGAGTTTAGGAGATAGGAGAGGCTGCACATTGAACAAATGTGGGTGTTGGTAGGAACGTACATGCTCCACAGGGGAAGGTGTTGAGGGTGGGTCTCCTTGTCATTTCACTCTGGCTACACAAGATTTTTGAGTATTATGAGCCCCGTGAGCCACTGGGCACTAATTTTCTGACTTACCCAGGTCTTATCCATAGACACACGTGGGACATAAAATGATTTAACTAGAATAGTTCTTTTGAAAACCTATTTAATTGATGTTTTTGAAAAGTGATAGAAGCCTGGTGTGGTGGCGCATGCCTGTAACCCTAGCACTTGGGCGGCAGAGGCAGGCGGATCTCTGTGAGTTCGAGGCCAGCAGGTCTACAAAGCAAGTCCAGGACAGCCAAGGCTACACAGGTCTGGGGTGGGGGTGGGGGGTGTGTGATAGAATTAATAAGGAGATAGTGAAATACTGTGTTGTGGTTAATTGTCAGTGGCATATCTTTTCAGAGTGAGTAATAATTCATGGAAGTGAACAGATGAAAGCTCAGAATTCAGACAATTATCCATAATTAAATAAAACGAGCAAGTTTATAGCTTCAAACCTTCAATTGTGCAATTCTGGATTGATGGCAGAACTTAAAAAACCTTTAGGAATTTTTTTAGCATTCAGTTTCAGTTAGTTCTAATGTGGTACAGAAACAGTAGGTGATGGTTCACCATTTTCAGCCCCAGTTCCTTTACATACTAGCCAAACGTTCTCCCACTAAGCCATTCCTCAGCCCTCTTTCCAAAAATTATCACAGACTTTACTCTCTGTGTGTAAAACCCCGTACACATTTTAACTCCTGTTTTTACATCACCTTTTAAGTTTATTTATTTTTGTATCTTTTTTAGACAAGGTCTCACTATGTAGCTGTGGCTGGCTTGGAACTTGCTTTGCAGACCAGGCTGGACTCTTAATTCAGAGATGTGCCTGCATTTGCCTCTGCCTCACCAGTGCTAGGATTAAAGGCTTGCATCACTATTTTTTTTTTCTCCACCATTCACATTGCTATTTTGTTCTCTGGTTATCTCCCCTCCCCCCCTCCCCAGCAGCCATTTGCTTTGAAGAGAAAATTTGTTCTTTTCTTTTGTTTTCCAGTCTCTCTCTGCTGTGGTGGTTAGGGTCTCTCAGGGTTCTCCTCCAGGATCCTTCCTGGACTCCCTTTCCTCCTGACTTGTACCCTGCTCCTTTTGCCTGCTAGGAGGCTGTCTGGCTTTTAGATGCTCCAGCCAAGAGCATTGGTTTCCAGTTTCTGGTTTGCTTCCTGTATTGTGTTCCTGCTGCATAGTTGATAATATAGCATGTTACCCTGTTTGTAGAGTTTGACTCTTAAGTGCACTGCTGTCCAGGCTTCCTAGGACTTTGTTTCAATGGAGTTTCTATTTTTGTTTCCTTTTCGATTGTTATTTGGTAGATTAAATGGTCAGCAATGGGTTACTTAGTTGTGTGAAAGTAACTAAGTAACTGTATAAGCATTTTTTAGCTTTTATATATTGTAAATGTAAAAATGTAACTATCTTCTTAGAGTTTGAAAAGGATTTTGGCAACTGGATATGGTGGACTAGTTAAACAGCTCTGCCTTTAGATTTGGTCTTTCTTTTCTTTTCCTTTTTGAAAAAATATGTTTTGTTGGAATTTGTATAAACAACTTAGCCCCCTCCCATTTTTGTCTCTCAAAGCAGTAATATATTACAGATATAGGCAGCTTTCTAAGAGAATGACATGACTGACTCAGTTAGCTAGGGGGCAAAAGAATGTTTTACAAATCAGTGGACTCATTTTGATTTTTGAGACAGGTTCTTGCTATATGACTTCCGCTGGCTTCAAACTTGTCATCCCCTGCCTTGCCCTCCAGTGCTGAGGTTGCAGCTGCTTTACTTAAGTGACTTACTTTACTGTGCCGTTTGGCAAATAATGACCTCCAGATATAACCAGATCCCACGAGACCGGGGGATAGGCTCACAGGAAAATTCACAGGCTTTCATTCTGGGAGCTCTGAAGTCCCACTCTGCCATAGCGTTCCCAAGGACACCTTTTGTGGGGAGGATAAGGTCTCATGCCCTAGATAGGCTAGGTGGGCCTCAAACTAGAGGCAGCCCTTTCACCTCTGCCCTCCGGAGTGCTGAAACTACAAAGTGTATCATGACATCCAGCAAGGACACTCCTCCCAACTTCCCCGACACCTGCTAGAGAAGTACCTTTTCTTTGGTGATTTTACTCTTGTCACTTGAAGTTGGCAGATTGTCTAGAAAATGTTGCTTTATGTGTTTAAGTTTCATAGCTGGTAAATCACTAAAGTTTCTTAGTCATGAGTAATAATTAGCTTGGGCACTTCTAAATCAATAATTTTTGCTAGTTGTTGGTCTGATGTATTTTGATGCTAATTAATAAAAGGCCATCACACCTGGGAAGGGCAAATGAGATAGGTGTGGCTAAGGTTCCCAGGCATGGGGAGACAGAGAGAATCTTGGGAAGAAGAGAGACCAGAGGAGAAGAGAAGAGAGGAAGGCCGCCATGGGTTAGATGGAGGAGAAGCACATGGCTGGCATGGATGGAAACTTGGCCCAGATGAAGAACATTAGCAAGTATTTGAGATTATGGATGGGAGGTGGCTTGATAGAAATTATTAGAAGCAGATGGGTTGGGATTGGGACAGGGATCCCATACCTGGCCCACTATGGGAAGTAGTTTCGGGGATTAATATCTGCCCTGCCCCAGGTTAACTAAGGCTATTTTAAAATATAACAGGTGTGTATGTCTGATTGATTGCTATCGGGTTAGAAAATACTGTTGTAATAATAATTATAGGCCTAATAATAAACATTATTTGGCCTTACTGGTAAATTAACAACAACAGCTGGTAAAATAAATTACAATGTATTCTGAATGAATGAATTATTATTTTGGTTTTTTGAGACAGGGTTTCTCTGTGTGTAGCCTTGACTGTCCTTGACTCACTTTGTAGACCAGGCTAGCCTCAGACTCACAGAGATTCACCTTCCTCTGCCTCCCTGAGTGCTGGGATTACAGGTGTGCGCCACTGTCCCCAGTTTATATTCTGAATTTATAGGTCGGCAACATTCAAAAAATTGATGAAACTGCTTTAAAGCTTTTTATTGAATATATGGGAAAAATAATAATTAGTATGATATGAAATGATGTAAGCTTTGAGTGTAATGCAGTGTATCTGATAGAAGTGAGTTTTTACAGCAAGCCCTTGGTTGCCTTTGTCTGTATGGTGGGGTAAAGTGATTGAAAGTGTTCTTGCGTTAGTTTTGTTTATAATGTAATATAAAGATGCAATGTCATGTTCTGATTTGGTTTGTTTTATTTACAGCAAATGAACTGCAACTTATCTCTTTTACTTTAGGCTTTCAGATAAACTTCTGTGAAAAGGCACAAAGTAAGCTAAAATTTTGATATTCTGTTACTTTATTTTTCATATCCATCTTGGTATTGGGAATGTGTCCACTGTTGTTTCAACTAACAGACCATGGTGATTCTGCACTGAAAGAGCTTCCATTTTTCATTCTGTCCCTTCCCATCCTTTGTTACATTCTTGATTATAAGTTATTCTTTTTTTTTTTTTTTACTTGAAACTCAAATAGGAAAAAGATGTGTATAGACATTTAGATGCATATGGGCATAGAAAAAGAAGTATTTAGCTTTAACTGAAATTTAAATCACAAATTGAAAGTTCACCTTTAAGATTGTGGTATAGAAAGCCCATAACTGTATGCAAAGACTATGGTTTTATTTAAAAGTATTTAGCACATTTACTTTTTTGTTTGTTTGTTGGTTTGTTTAAAACAAATCTTGTTGCGGTTGTGTCTCATCCTCACACCCACCTCTGTTTTCTGTTTGGACATTAGTCTCCCCAGACTTCATGGGCTAGGCTTAGCTCAGCCATAGCTCTTTGGCCATGTAAGTGCTAATCTCTTGGTTTGAGTCCCAGCACCACAAACAAACAATTGTGTTAATTAATTACAAATGTTTGGATTCATAGAATATAGAATCGATTTTTTAAAATAAGAAGACAATTTTTATAAAACTACAACAAACTACATTTTGAATTTTACACATTATAAAATGCAGGGCTTTTTTTGTTTTTAAGTTTTATCTGAAGAAGACTACTCTGGTTTACAGGAAGACATTCCAAAATGAAATGATTTTTATTGTCTGCCTTGTGTCTGGGGAGGAATGATGACTACTTGATGTGTTTCGTTCTTAATAAATTAGTTTGTAGGAAAAGTTTAACCTGGAGAGTTAAAGCCTTTCTCTGTCTCTGTCTCTGTCTCTCTCTCTCTCTGAGACAGGGCTTCTCTGTGTAATATCCTTGGCTGTCCTGGAACTTGCTTTGTAGGCTAGTCTGATATCAAACTCACAGAGATCTGCCGGCCTCTGCTGCCCAAGTACTGGGATCAAAGGCATGCACTACCACGCCTGTCCAGAAAGCTTAGTTTTTATTGGCTGGACATTGTGGTGTTCTTTGTAATGCATTGAGCAAAAGTTTTATTTCTTGAATGGGTTACCTATGATGTGACTCTGTGGTACATGATAGCGGTAGCCACACTATACTAGGTTAAGTTTTTTAGTAGGTAGACCATTATCTTCCTTTTAGCTTAAGTACTAAGCCCAGAGTGTAAATGAATTCCTGCCTATAATGAACCTACAATTATATACATATGAAGTTGTAGGTTCTATTTTATGCTATCCTAATTCATAGTAATTTTTAGTTTTATATTTTGACATAGCATTTGCTTAGTGCCTTTAGTTCTGCTGTGTGTAAAAACAAGAGGCACATGGTTGTGTTTACTCTAGGCCAGCTGTTCTGTGGGGGCCTGAGTGGCCCCATCCTCTTCTGTTGCTGCAGCTCTGCCTTCTTTGCTGTTCATGCCTGACTCTAGTAAGAGAAGCTGAGGCCCAAAACCTAGGGGAGCTTAATAGAGTGTGTGTGGGGGGGCATATGCAGGCACACTTTCCGCACTTACCTTTCCATTCTGCTTCTTACTGTCTCTGCTTTCTCCTGGCTTTCCCCAACTCCCCCTTTGTTTTCTCTTCTCTTTATTTTCTGCCTTTTGAGATTCAACATCGTTATATTCATTTCTTCATGAGGTACATAGACACTAAGAACTGTACAGTAAGTGAGATTGCTGTATAGAAACGAATAAGAAGAGGATCTGCCTCTAGCAGGCTCAGCATAGTGGGCAGCATTGAGTCCCCACTCGTTATCAGTACTTGTCTACTGATGCTACGTGCAGGCTGCTTAGGAACTGAGGCCAGGGTGAGAATGGCTGCAGGAGCTCGTGTGTCCAGGACACCCTTATTCCTGCTGATGGCAGGAACAAACCTAAGGATGCTGTATGTCTCATAGTCACTGCTTGCTTGCTTCCTTTTTTCTTTCTTTCCTTTCTTTTTTCTTTTTCTTTCCTTTTAAAAAAAAATTTTTTTTTTAGATGAGGGTAGTGTCTCACTTTGTTGCTGAGGTTGACCTTGAACTTGGTGCTCAAATGGTCTTCCTGCCTCATCCTTGTGAGTAGTTGGGACTTCGGGTATGCTTCACTGCACCCCTTGCAGTTGCTACTTTTTGTTGAGAGCTGGAGGTTCAGGGATCCTGCTTTGGGCCTAATCTGCTTCAGAGTTGAGCAGAATTATTTGTGTTGACTGAATCTGGAGGACTCAGGACAAAAAGTGTACTTATCCGAGAGAGGCTTGAGAGTTGGAGAATTAGTAGGGATGGCTGTCTTCACCCAGTAGCATTTGCTTCTGTACAAATCATTATTTATATTTTAGGATCAGGATAAGCTTATTTATTAACACTTTTCCTTGAGCTTTTATAGAAAAAAAATGTAAAGTGCAGTTTTTGTTGTTTGCAGCAGTCTTCCAGTTTGCTTTAGAATGCAAACGCTGATTTTCCTAAAGTAGTCACCATTTCTTTAAAAATTAAGAATTTGAAATTGTCAATTGAAAAGTTGTTTGGCTCATATGTTTCCAGAAGTATCAAAGGATGTTTCAGAATTAGGGAAACTTGTATCTAATTCATTAATACTACATATATGTCATATAGTAGTTGTAGGAGAGGATGTAGCAAAGAGCAACTAGGCGTGTTTTGTTTTGTTTTTGTTTTTGTTTTGATTTTTTTTTTGTTTTTGTTTTTTGAAACAGGGTCTCTCTGTGTAGGCCTGGCTGTCCTGAATTCGCCTTTTAGACCAGGCTGGCCTCAAACTCCCAGAGATCCGCCTGCCTCTGCCTCCCCACCGCTGGGGTTAACGGCGTGCGCCACCATTTTAGAGGTGCAGGTGAAGCTGCAGTACCCAGGTCCCCACCACACCCAGGACTGCTCTAAGATAACCATGACTAATGGAAGCTCTGAGAGATTAATGTTCCCATTGTTTGACACACACAGTGTTTCTTCTTTATGTTTCTACATCACAGTTCCAATCAGTTTTTGTTGTTGCCTGTTCTACATTAGTGAAAGCTTATCCGAAATGTATATTTGTGTATTTATATGCACTGATGGCTTGAGATTCCACTTCTAATTTGGGGTCCAGAATTTGGAATAAAATTGAGTATTATTCACTTTGTACCTAATTTTTAAAAAATAAATTACAGTCTGTGCATGTCTGATTTTTAAATATTTAAGATAATATATTTATTTTAGATAATAAAAGTAAGTAATTTATTTATGAAAACTATGTTATATTTCTTCTCATACTGTTGGATCACTGAATTTTTCTGACTGTAAGATTACTTGCAAGAGAAATGCTTTTTCATTTGTGAGCACTGTAGACCTGCAGCTCCTGCATTTCTAAGACTGAACTTCAGTTAAAGCCTCTTGGTTAATCGTGCTACGACAACTACCTTTGCTCATATAAATATGCCTCTATATGACCAAGTTTAAATGTACCTATTGTCTTTAATAGATGGATTTCACAATGTGATTTGCTTGCTTTATAAAATCAGTCTATGGGAGTGAAGGCAAAAGTTAACTTGGAAACATGTTTTAGAGATTTTCTTTTCTTTTCTTTTCTTTTTTTTAAAAGACATCAAGTTTGTCTGAGGTCTACCAACCGGCTGACTTTGGGGTGGATAAGGGACAAGAGCAATTTCTATCAAAGGTCCCTGGATATAGGGTTTTCCTCAAAAAATATCTGAAATCCTGTGTTAATTACATCCAGAAGGAGGCTGTCCTAGTAATTCAGTTTTTATTTCAGTGCATTTATCAGCCCATAGCAGATTTCCTCATCTCTGAGGAAAATTTGGCAACATTATTTCTTTAGTTTTGGATTTTACACTTTTGTTGGCTTTAATTTTTTTCTTCTGTCTTTTAAGTGTTTTGCTTGGGATGCTCGCATAGCAATAGGATATTACTCCCACTCCCACTCCTATGTCTCCGTCCGTGACCCAGACTGACTTAGACTCCTTTTGTAGCTCAGGCTGGTCTTGAAGTTTGCAACCCTTTCAGCCTCCTGATGCTGGAATTGCAAACATGTTCTCTGACTCTTAGTTTACAACTAAACTGTTACCTAGAAAGCTCTGTGCTGCAGAGGTCACTGTCACCCTGTGGTATTAAGTGAAATTAGATTATGTTGGTAGTCATTTTTGGTGATGCTGCACATTAATATATTGGGGAAAAGTTTATGTGTGGAAGAGAGGCATTCTAGTGGCTGATTCTTCTTACTCTATTTTTTAAAATTATTTTTTGAGCCAGGATCTTACTATGTAGCTTAGGCTGGTTTGAACTCAAAGTTAGAATTGTCCTGTCTCAGCTTCCGAGTGCTGAGCTTGCAAGCATGCACTTTCACACTCTTAATTGTGAAACCTTTCATTTACAGTAATGATCTCTTACTGTTTTTAAATTGGTAGTAATAAAAAGACAATAGTAAAACTGGAGGGAGCATGTTTCCTGAGTATTTCCCAACATTGTCATAGTTTGCGGGCCTGATAAAGAGTGTTTGTAAAAGGTGTTGCTTTGGCTTTATTGGTGGGATATAGAGGATCAGGGAAAAGAAATAGTGGAGAGACTTAAAAAATAATTTCTTGTGAAAAAATTAAAAATAACAAAGAAACAAAAGCCCTCATTTTTTAAAAGTAAAGATTAAACAATTTTATGTTATGTATATGTAAATATACGTACTTGTCTGTCTGTACACCATATGTGCGCAGGAGCCTATAGGCCAGAAGAGGGCGCTGAAGCCCGTGGACCTGGAGTTACAGGTGCCTGTGAGCTGCCTGATGTGGGTAGGTACCGGTGCTGGCAACTGAAGCTTGTCCTGTGCAAAAGCAGTAAATGCTCTTAACTGCTGAGCTCTTTCTCCAGTCCTGGCTGATTAAATTTCTAAATCTTTTGTTTTTGTAGTAAAAGTCTTGCATAAAATTTTATCATTTGGAAATTACTGACCTCAGTTGAGATTTTCTTAGGAAACAAAATGGACACATTTACCACTTTTGGGTCTTAGAATAGTTTATTTAGATTGATATAGAAGATGAAGGTAGTTGACAAGAAAGTTTTGTAGAGCTGGCATATAAGCTATGGAGGCTGATGCCCAGTGTATTCATAATGTTGTCTGGGGACCATGGTAAAATGTCAGTGTACAGTCCTCCTTGGAACAAAGAGCACCAGAAATGTATTTGTGGTGTATAGGCAGCGTCAAGTCTATCTGTTCCCTCTGTAACATGCCACCACAGGAGATGTCACCTACTTATTTGTGTCTGTGGAAGTTGTTAGAACACAAACAGTCCCTAAAAATGATTTCTGTTGCTGGAAGGAAGAGTTCTAATGGCCATTGCACTTAAGGCTATGCTAGTTTTGAGGAAGGAAAGTGTATAAGTGGGTTCTTTCCCATTACAGAGTTTTCCTCCATGTGCCTGTTGGTATCACTGACAGCGAAGAGATGTCTGACAGAAGTGTGGCAGAGTGGATGAGAGTAGAAGCGATGGGAAGCTTCTAGAGGCCAGCCTTGGCTTCGTTCCTGGTCAAAGACACATTCAGGGTGGTGGTTTTCAAATTAGGTATTTGGTAAATGCCAGAATTCTCACTACCTAGTTTCTGAATGTTTTCCAAACTCAGACAAAAATATCCAAGGAGGTAGGCTGTACCACCAGAAACTTAGGCTGTCATCCTGGCATTGATCGGCTTACCAGGTGGGACTAGCCAGCAAGCGTGAACCAGAAGTGAGGACTAAGGTAGACAAGCATATCTCCTCTTTAGAGAGGCCCTTACTACAGCCTCTGCAGGACTGAGGCCCATCTGTAACTGTGGCTGAGTGCTGGGCACTTTAAAGCTGAAATAAATCTGGAACTTCCTTTGAAGAACAATATATTTTTAGAAAGTAAACATGTATACACAAGGCAGAAGGAGTAGATGACGTGATGACTTGAGACAGGGTCTCACCCCGCTGGCCTGCTCGTTACACAAGGGTTCTGTCCCCTAATTAAAAAAAGCTTCTAGTTGCTAAATCTAATAAATAATCACATTAAGTGAAAAGACGCTGGGACACGGTGAGCAGTGCAGACTAGCTTCTGTTTTGTTTTGTTTTGTTTTTCCAAGACAAGGTTTCTCTGTGTGGCCTTAGCTGTCCTGGATTCACTTTGTAGACCAGGATGGCCTTGAACTCACAGCAATCTGCCTACCTCTGCCTCCCTGGGTGCTGGGATTAAAGGCGTGTGCCATCATACCTCGTTAGATTAGCTTTTTAATTCTTCTTGTATTATTTTATCTTTTACCTAGTGTCCAGCAGATGTCATTCACTGTTTGGCAGTAACACTGTCAGCCATTTCTTTCTGAATACTTTGATTAATATGCTGGCTTTGAAGTATAAAGTATGTACTCCCGCCCCCCTCACCCCCAAGTTCTAAAACTGGCTTAATCTTGTTTTTCCTTCTTGGGTCCTGAGGGTATGTGTAACAAAAAAGAAACATGCCAGTCAGGATTTGCCTTTGTACTACATGCACATGAAGCAGGTAGGGTGTACGTCCTCTTAGAGTGCCATTTACTCCTGCTATTCTCAGTAGAGCCTAACCTTTTAAAAAACATCAATTCACAGAATACATTTATGGGCAACAAATAGTGCTTATTTATGTCCACCAAGAAATTAAAGTCTTATTTAGATATTGATATTTTTGAACTTGGAAGATATAGTGAATTGAATAAGCAGGGCCCCTACAGGCCCTCTGTTTGCATGCTTAGTCACCAGGAAGTGATACTAATTGAGAAGGATTAAGACCTGTGGCCTTGGCCCAGTGTGTGTGTGTGTGTGTGTGTGTGTGTGTGTGTGTGTGTCGCCGTGTCCCTATCTCTGTTCTCTCTCTCTCTGATCAGGGTGTAACTCTCATTTACTGCCCCAGCACCATGTGTTCTGCCATATACTCCATAATAATGATAACAGCTTAAACCTCTGAAACTGCAAGCAAGCCCCCAGTGCTTGCTTTCTTTTGTAAGCATTGCCTTGGCCAGTGTCCTTCACAGCAATAAAACAGTGACTAAGACAGGAGGCATTTAATTCAGGCCAGAAGAAGCTATTTGTATTGTGGAAGGAGGTAGAACAGGGCTGTGGTAACTGTTTTGCACATACACAATACTAAGTCTGTGTGGTGAACCCGCTTCTCTTGTTTGCCTTGGTAATAACTCAGTTGGATTTTACCTTAAATTGGACTGTGCTTTAGTTCCTTGAGAAAATGGGTGCTTTTATTGTGAAATTGTCTGCATCTTAAAGCTTGCTTTCTCCTAGTCTGTTTGCTAATGAAGTTCTTATAGAATCGGGAAGTCCAGAATTAATTACTTAATGTCTGGTGGAAACCCTTATGGTAATTGGGCAAAGAAAGAAAGTAGATCTCATTTGTGTTTGGACAAGAATCTGACTTTGTTATATGATTTATAATATTGTCCTAAGCAAACTTCCTAAGGAGGAAGAGTCAGAGTTGGTGGTTTTGGTGGCTTCTCAGCTGATGTGCACCATACATCAGTGGGTCCTATAGAAAGCATATGGAGGCTAAAGGACTTGCTCCTCCTACCTGTTGTTCTGGGAATTGAACTGTTACCAGGCTTGGTAGCAAATGCCTCTCTTGTTGACCCCAATTTTTTTTAAAGTGGTGTTTCTTTCTTGACAACAACGTAATATTCCAGTTATGGATGTGTCACAGTTTTTATAAGTAATGCAGTGTGACTATCACTGCTTTGAACAACTTGTTTACAAACTTTTTTAGTGTTCTTTGCACAAACTTGTAGAAATGAAGTGATTAGTTCAGGATATTTTGAGTTGTTTCTACATGTTGCCTTTTGAAACCTAACCCAGTTTACAGTCACGGTGACTTGTGCTGGAGGTTGTGATGTCCAGCACAAGAACAAGTGTCCAGACAGGGAAGGAAATGAATGTTTGTACTCCCAGCAGATGGCACTCGTACGGTGGCAAAGGGACGCATGCCTCACATAGTGGCAGATTGGACAAGTTTAAAGAGGATACCTACTGCTGCATTCCTTTGCTAATATTGACACCAAGATCTGTTTATTCATGGTGGGATTAGAGATTTTAATTTTTGTTTTTCTTATTGCCGTGACTAAAAAGGGAGGAAAGGTTGGTTTTTGGCTCATAGTCTCAGATGGTTCAGTCTGTGATGGGTTGGCCCCTTGCTTTTGGACAGGCAGGTATCATGACAGTGGGAACATGTGGGAGGGGAAATTCTTCACACCTTTTCAGGACAGCAGAAGAGAGAAGGCATTCAGCGTGTATTCATTTAGAGAGTCTCTTGGGTGGACAGCATGCCTGGATCTCGGATCCCTGTGGGTTGAGGCACTGCACTTAGACTCAGGCTAGTGCAAATGCTTTGGTTTGAAAGTAATGACAACCCTTCTGCTTTGTTCTCTGGTCAAAACCACACATGCGCATAAAGGCAGTGAAGACCTTGACTCTAATAGATATTAACCATCATTTTCCCACTTTTTAAAATCAATGGTGTTGAAGATATATAGGTTTGCTGATATTTTATAGATTGTAAATGGCATTTAGTCTTACAAGATGGAATTTATGCTGTCCAGTTCTGACCATATCAATAATAGAATTTTGATGCTGTGAGAAAAAATAAGCCTGTTAGATTGAGTTGGAGGGCATTGAGATACCAGCAAGTAAAACAATATAATTTGAATCCAATAAATGCTTATGAATATTCCTTTGTTTTAGGTATTTATCATGTATAGTATATTTGCAGATTTTAGAAGTAAATCAGGACAGTTAGTTAAAAATCGAGAGAGTTTTTAGTTGAATCACAGGAACAAACTCTTGAGGATCAGAGGGAGGCAAGGTGGACCAGTGTGAGCATAGTCTCTCTGAGGAAAACCTTGATGGTGGTGATATATGTGTATGTCTGTGCAGGTGCACACCCAGGTATCCATTCGCAGAGGCTGGAGTCAAATGTGTCCCTATTTGCTCTTTACCTCAGTTTCTGAGACAGGATTTCTTATTGAACCTGGAATTCAGTGCCTGGCTAAACCAGTGCACCCAGGAATCCTGGGGTTCTATGATGGCACCTCTGCACTTGGCTTTTGTGTGACTTCATGCTTGTACAGTAAGCACTTTACCCATTGAGCCAGTTTGGATGATTTTGAAACTGTACATGATGCTGATTCTCAATGAATCATGAGGAAAAGAGTATTTTCCTCATCTGAATGAGAGCTGTTTTCAGTTGCCTGGATTCCCATCACTGTAGCTTCAGTACACAAGAAGGAGATTATCAGCTCCTGCATTGGGGTCTTTGAGGGAGACTCAAACTGCAAGGGATGTGAAGTTAGTTGTGAACGTGGTCTTAAAGGCTGTGTTGCTTGAGCAGTTAATATAGGGAGAGTGCGCAGGGTTCCTTGTCCTCGTCTTTGAGCTAAGGAGAGCTGCACACACTTCCCTTTACCTTCAGGATTCTCCTAGTTGCTCAGATTTACAGGGAAGGACATTTCTATGTCTCTGTGGTTCCACTTGGGTAAATCTTGGTCTTCAGAATCAATGGAGCTTTTAAAATGTGTTCTTCATTCTTTGAGAATTTCACATATCTACATAATACACTGAATGTGTTTTAATCATACCCATGCTCTCCCTCCCTGATTGCTCCTGCATCTCCAATTTTCAGATTCATGATTCTTTGTGACCTTGATGGCTCTATACTCCCCAGTGCCTTTTTTATGCGAACTTTGAGGAGAACACTGTGTGCAGTGAAGTGAAAGCTCGTATTAGATAGTGTGGGTGTTTTGGTGTTCTGTTCAGACAGATTGGACAGCAAAACTCTGAGGGTGGTGCCAGAGGGTGCGCCCCTTAGTCCTGGGTCTGGGCCTGCCAAACTGCCTAGGCCAGCTGGTGGGCCAGGCGTGAATTTAATTTTTCTACTATTAACAAGTGTTCTCACATCCTACAAGTCCTGAGGAGAAAAAAGTTAGGAAGGCAAGGGTGGTGCCTAGAGCAAGTCTTTGGAAGGACAGACACTAGCCTCTGTATGCAGCATCCAGTGCACCGTGTATTCCATTTCTACTTCAGTTACCTGAGCAGCTGACACGGAGTTATCTGGGCTGTGTGTATGGCATCTGTTCCCCACTCAGCAAGCATGGGAGTCACCGGGAAACATTTTCTTCTCTTGACACTGATCTTTTCATAGAAAACTCTTACTGTGTAAGTGTAATATGGTTCCTGGTTTCTGCTGTCATATTTAAGGGAAGCTCTCTTTTTCTCCATTGGCTTGTTACTAACTTGGCCATGACGACACCCCCAAAAGAGTGCTGTTACAAACACACGGTTTTTATCCATTATGTTTAATGGCAATTGGTCTCTTTCAAACTAAAATCTCCTTAGACTTTTAAAAAATGAAATGCATTTAATTTTACTTTATGTGCATTCATGTTTTGTCTCTGTATGAGGGTATTGGATCCTCTGGAACTGGGGTTACAGTGAGTGGTGAGGTGACGTGTGGGTGCTGGAAATGGACTGGGTCCTCTGGAAGATCTGCCGGTGCTCTTAATTGCTAAGCCATCTCGCCAGCCCTCCATGGGCTTTTCATAGTACCTGTTCTTTTCTGCTAGTGAAACATCATTTCAAGTTTAGTTTTTAAAATTTCTTCACTTGTTTTGTTTTTAATTTAAAAATACGCATAGTAGTATCTTGTGCATTTTTATTTCTTGTGATTACAAATATCTGAGGCTATGGCTCAGTGTCAGAGGGTGTGCTTCGTGTGAAGGAAGTGTCAGGTTCCATCTCCTGCATCCACCCGCCAACAGGAAATCCCTGAGCACATACATTGCGGCAGTATACGATCCCCTGGATCTTTTGGGACACTTGAAGGAGTCAGCATGGGTAGGGAGGGGAGGAGATGCTTTGAAGGAAAGGCTACTCAGCCTGTGTATGTTTGGAAGGAGCAACTCAGGTCTGAAAGGCTGCTTCTTCCATGTCTCAGTCTCACCTGCCTTTAGGGCATTCCTTTTCCTCCTCAAGACTAATTAGTTTCAAGTTCATCCTCAACTGATCATTTGCAAGGTTAGGGTGTCTACCTGAGAGCTAGCAGGATAACTGACTCTTATCTCGCCTCCTTGTAGTTGAGACATTTGTGACTGGAGAGACTGAAAACTTAGAATTATTTCATGTATTTGTTAGTGAATGGTTGGAATATATTCTTGTTTGCAGACCGAGTATAGAACATGTTTAAATCTAACATAGAAATCACATTGTGTTAAACTATGTAGATTTGTTTATGAAGTAAATTGCCTTTAAAATCCCTCTTCCCCAGTTTGATTACTGCTCAAAAGGAACTCCTCTTCCTTGTGTGCAATAAATATTTTTATTGTTAAGAAAAAGCTCAAGTGAGCTTTCATTGTAGCAGCATGCCTCAGTATCCCCTGCAGAGCTTGCCTATTACTGCCCCTAACCCACAAGCTGAGAACATTGGTTGGTTAGCGTTCTGCCTTTGCATAGCTTCTGCAGCAGTTCTGTGTTCTGTCTTTGACTCATGTTTGGTCTGTCTTTTGTCAGATTTTCTTCGTGTGGAGCAATCATGCATGATATGTGTGCTAGATGGTTTTACACACAACATGTAACTTACAAATGGTGATCAGCTTTTGGCATAGTGACTTTGTTGCTTTTGAGCTCATTAAGATACAGGCTATTCTTTAATCTCTGTTATCCTTGCTATATAAGAAAAAAAATCATAGGGTCACCATTCAGCCACACACTCTGGCCCTAAATTAGTCATATACATCTTATGTGCAAAATACATTTATATTACCCCAGCATACCCAGAGTGTCACATTACAGCATCAACTCAGTCAAGTTAGTGGTGACACTCAGTGTGTTGTCCATCCCTGGATCAATAATCTGTATTTGTGGACCTATGGGACAAATGACCTGACTGCACAGTTCAGTGGTCAGAGAGTGACTCGAGAATATTCCCATTCACGGAAGGAAAAGTGGAAGGAGCTGTTTAGAGCCCAGCACAGTGAGTCCCATAGGGCTTTCGAGAATCACAAGGACAGATTTTCAAGAAGAAAGGAGCATTTAATTTAAAAATGTTTTTATGTTGTTAATTCTGTCAGTTTGCTTTTAAAAAGCAGTTTGCTATTCATGATTCTTTCACCCAGTCACCCTGATCAGCCTGTTTCCTAGCCAAGCTTGTACTTAGTACAAACCCTTAAGACTTTAAGAAATAAAACATGTTGAATGTTTTTGGTGTTAGCACTTCATGTAGTCATTCTTGTTTATTTTAATGTTCTTTGTCAATTTTGTTTTTCTTTGCTTGAGAGAGACAACTCACAACATTGCCCTGGAAGTTGGGAATTTATTTATGTTGACCAGGTTGGCCTAAAACCTGTGATAATTCCTTGCCTCAGCGTCCTGTGCGCTGGCACAAGCCACCACCGTTCCCAACAAGTTTGTCTTCTGCTTTGCTTCTAAATGTTAAAGACCACTTTGCTGTGCCACATGTGGTGGTGACAATTGTAATCTCAGCACATAAGGAGAGGATCATTGTCAGTTTGAGGCTAGCCTGGTGTATGTAAGCAAGCTCCAGTTTGGTTGGGGTTACGCTGTCTTTGTTTCCTTCCCTACCCCACAACTTGAAAACATCATTTTAACTAATTTTATGTAATTTTTTATTTTATTGAAAATATATTTGTTTCATGCAATATTTTCTGATTCTAGTTTCCCTTCCTCTACTCACAGTTTCTTGCTGCCTCCCCTCCCATCCAGATCTATGCCCTTTGTGTTTCCCCTTAGGAAACAAACAGGCATCTAAGGAATAATAACACAATACAATAAAACAAAAAATAATTGGAATATGACAAAACAACCAAACAAGAAAAAGAGCCAAAGAAAAAACACAAGAAACACATAGGTACAGAGACACACAGTTCATACACTCTTAAAAACCCCAAACCAGAAACTATAGTATATACACAAAGGATATATGAGGTCAAAACAAAACAAATTAAAGCCGTCCCTGACTTAACATTACCAGACAAAGAGCCTCCAAAGGTGCCTTTGAGTTCATTTTGTGTTGGCCATCTACTGCTACCCTTCACAGCAGTTTCCCCAGTTAGATTCCCTTGGAGAAAACTAACTTTTCATTTGCAAGTGGCTATCAATTGAAGATAGTTTCTCAGTTGGGGACAAAGTGTGTTCACCTGTTTCAGCTCTAGGACCCCCATCTGGTGCAGACCTATGTAGGCCATGTGCATGCTAGCACAGTCTCTGTGAGTTCATATGTATTCCAGCCCTGTTGTGACTAGAAGGCCTTGATTCCTTGGCGTCCTCCAGGCCCTCTGGCTATTACACTCTTTTTGCCTCCTATGCTACAGGGTTCCCTTTGCCCTGAGGGGCAGGATTTGATGGAGACCTCCCTTGTAGGGCTGAGGGTTCCACATCCTCTCACTCTCTGAATGCTGTCTGGCTGTGTGTCCCATCTGCTGCAGGAGGAAGCTTCCCTGCTGGTGGCTGAGCATGGCAGGCAGGCATGACTAGAGCAGAATGTCATTAGGACTCATTCGATTGTTAGGCTCCTTTAGCAGAACAGTAGTACTTGGTTTTCTCCTGGGCCCCTGGCCTATCTAGTCTCAGGTTCTTGGCCACCCATGCAGTGTTGGAAAATGTGTTCCATCGTGTGGAGCAGGCCTTAACTCAAAGCAGGGATTGGTTGGTTACTCCCACAGCTCTGTGCCACTGTTGTGCTAGCATGTCTTGCAGGCGAGTCACACGTGCAGACTGAAAGATTTGCAGCTGGGTTGGTGTTTATCTTTCTCCCTGGGTAGCATGAGCACCTTCCTGTACTGTGAATACTAGACCACAGGGAAGAGGCGCTAGGTAGACACCAGCTTCTCTTCTTTGTGTTGAATGAGTTGCATAGTATAGGTGTTGTCTTCAGCCGCAGGGCATTACTGTCAGCTAGTGAAGAGCCACCCCCAGCCTTGTCAATAGCCTGGGTTGTTTGGTGGTTCCCATGGGGACCTCTTTAGCCAAACACTTGATTAGCTTTAACTCTTTCCTGGTGCTGGAAGGTCCAGTTGGTGCTAAGTGACGTCCAGCTAGGGCTCTGTCTGTCTTTATATATGTACATATTATAGGTCACTTCTGCTGTATTGGGTTTCCATTGTGCCCTCTCAGATGCCCTTAGTTTCAGCTGTCCCTTCCTGTATTTCCCTCCTCACCTCCCTTTTCATCCCCTTTCCCATCTCATCCTCACATTCCAACCCTCCCTCTTCCTTGTCCATTCATAACTATCTGGTTTACCCTTCCTAGGGTCATCTATCCCTCCCCTTAGTCTCTTACTGTCTATGTAGCCTCTGGTTCTATGGCTTGTAGCTTGCTTATTAATAACTTAAAAGCTAATACCCACATATAAATGAATGCATGCTATATATGTCTTTCTGGGTTTGAGTTACCTCATTCAGGATGATTTTTTTATTAGTTCCATTTACTTGCAAATTTCAGGATTTTATTTTTAATGGCTGAATAATATTCCATTGTCTAAATGGACCACATTTCCTTCATTCATTCATTGATAGACATCTAGGTTTTTTCCAGTGTCTGGCTATTATAAATAGAGCAATAGTAAACACGATTGAGCAACTTTCTCTGTAGTAGGGTGAAGTATTCTTTGAATATATACCCAAGAATGGAATGGCTGGAAATTGAAGTAGATCAGGTCTCATCTTTCTGAAGAACTGCCACACTGATTTCCATAGTGGCTGTACAAATTTGTACTCTCACAGCATGGATGTGTGTTCCCCTTACCCTATATCCTCAGCAGCACAAGCTATCTTTTGTTTCATGATTTTTTGGCTATTCCTATGGTTGTGCACACCTTTAATCCCAGCTCTTGGGAGGCAGAGGCAGGCAGATCGCTGTGAGTTTGAGGCCATCCTGGTCTACAAAGCTACTCCAGGACAGCCAAGGATACACAGAGAAGCCTTGTCTCGAAAAACCAAAACAAACAAACAAACAAAAAATAACAAAGCAATTTTGATTTTTATTTCCCTGATGGATACACATACATGTTGAACATTTTTAAGTGCTTCTCAGCCATTTGAGTTTCCGCTTTTGATAATTCTGCTTAGATCTGTACTTCATTTTTAAAGAGATAATTTGCTTTCTTGATGTCCAGAATTTTGTACTCTTTATATATTTTGGATATTAGTCCTCTATCAGATGTGTAGTTGTTAAAAAAACAAAACAAAACAAAACAAACAAACAAAAATCTTTCCCCATTCTGTATCCTCCTGTTTTGTCCAAATGATTTTTCCAAGTTTTGGTTTTAATTGTAAAAGTTTTAAACTGGAGGTGAGAATACATATCTGTTGTAGAAAATAAAGATGGCTATTGATGTTTACTATTAATTACCTATAATTATTATGGTGGTTATTATTAACCTGCTACCATAGCAATAAAGTACACAGACACCTGTTGTATTTTAAATAAGCCCTCTTTCACCTGGGGCTGCGCAGCTATTACCCGCTGAGGTACCTTGTTACTGCGCAGTCCCACGTCACATTCCATCTGCCTTCATCCTTCCCACCTGGGCTCCTTCCCATCCAGTATCTCCATAAATACTTGCATGTGCTTTCCAGCTGGGCTGCTGCTCTCCACGCCGACCCTCCTGGCCCCGTGGTTCTCTCCACACTCACCCACGTTGCTTCCACTTCCCTTCTTCCTCAGTACCCTCTCTCTCCTTCCTGTGAGCCCTCTGTCCTCTCTGCCTGTGAACCTTGGCCACGCCTACCTCATTTTATTGGTCAACCAGGGATTATTTGGGGGCAAGGTTACACAGCAACATTTGAGGTATGTGATAGTCTGCTTGTAAGAGACAGCAAACAAACCTCAGGAAGCAAAATAATTAACAATCAAATACAAGTCACCAGACCATGCTGTTACACATGTCTGTAATCCCAGCATTCACACTCAGGAGGTGGAGACAGGAGAGTTAACAGATCAAGGTTATTCCTCGGCTAGGTGGTGAATTTGAGGTCAGGTGGGCAATGTGAGAGAGACTCTATATCAAAATCAAACAACAAAAAACTTTTTGTCCCTTTATCCTTTAGTAATACATGCTTTTAACATTAAATCTGCTGTTTTTGTACACAAAGTACCTTTTACATGTAGTTTGAATGTCCTGGTTGAGTCGGATGAAAATGCTTTGGAAGTAAAATTTTGATACCTGCAACAGCAAATCATGTAGAAAATTCCTGGACCATCCTTATTCTGAAAGTGGCTTTTCCTATTATCTCCCTCATCTTCTAGGAAGGCTCACCTGAGAGCTGCTCTCAGGACCGCCCGCAGGGGTGAGCTCTCAGCCAGACATCCCCTTGCTGCCGGCCCCTCTCTCGTATCTGTAGTCAGTGTGCTCTAGTATATACCCTTAGAATTTACTGAAGTGGGGAAGTGTTGATTGCACAGACTGCCCGAGTGGCTAAATATATAAAACACTGTGGAGACAGGAGTACTGGAGAAAGTGTTCCTAATACGGACACGAACCAGAATGCAGAAGAACTTGTTCTGTAATAGATTATCTGTAGAAACCCTAAGGAAGCGAGTCCATGTGACTTACTGAAACTGGGCTACCAAGGATAGCATGTTGAAGCAGTCGGTACCATTGTCTGACTGAAATTTTGAGAGGAAACGTGTGTCTCTCTATGTTTAGGGAAACAGTTTGCAACAAAAAGTTTTCGGGGGGTAATTAGACTGGTAAATGGATATACATTTTTTAAAATGCTGTATATTACATATATATTTATCATTTTAAAAACTTTGATTTTTCTCTGAATTTTCTGGTTTTTCTATAATGGATACAGTGTACTTTTGCACTAAAAAAAATGCTGATACTTCCCTGCTTTTAAGCACAAAGAAATACTTATTGGGATACCTTTGTTGCTAACTTGAAGTAGACTGTACTGTGGTGGTTTTACTCTTATAGCTGCAGAATGCTTCAGATCTGTCAGTCAGCATTTACACTGCATTGGAAGGAAGGGGATTTCTGTGAAACTGAAGAGGTTTTGGCGTATAGCACTGTACTTTGACTGAGTAGAGTGTTTGCGCTCACCTTGGGATAGGCAATTCTACAGTGACTGGTGCTTTCCCTGCAAGAGTTAGAGTTCTGGACACTGAGCTGGGAGCACTGAGCATCATCTGATGCCTGCAGCACAGAGGGTGATTTGTGGGGAGTGGACATCAGATAACTCTTGTTTACTTTTTAAAATTTTAAGATATTTGTTGCTTTTTCAGATACAATTCTATATTGACTAAGATTTATTAAAGCAAGGTTCTCTGCCTTTCACTGAATTCTCAGGCCTTCAAAGTAGTACCAGTTTTTAAAATAACTTGAATGTTAAAAAGTTAATTTAATAAACAAAAATTATTGTATTTATAGTTAGTATTTGAAACTTTTACTTTGTGTTTGTCATTTCTCAGGTAAACGTAAAGCACTGAAGTTGAATTTTGCAAATCCACCTGTCAAATCGACAGCACGGTTTCCTCTGAATCCTAATACTACAGGAGTCCAGAACCCACACATGTGAGTATTCTCAGTGACTAAATGCAGAGCCATCCCACTGCTGCACTTTATGCAAAGGAAGGGCTGATCTGTTTTCTTAAGATAATCTGAAATGTTATACTTTGAACTTAATTAGAAAGTTACCGATTCTGTAGTCTTAAGTTGAACAGGATTTTCTTCTTTAAATATTTACTTGGGAAAATGCCACTAAAGATTGAGGCTCACTTATACCTTTGGGCTTTATAAACTTTGGGTTTTCGTTTAAAGTGCAGGTTGTGTTTAAGAACACAGCTGTCTTCTTACTCTCAGTCCCCACTGTCCATAGTGACAACACAGATTCTCATCCCTAGAAGACTCATTTGGTATATCAAAATTGTATACATGTTAGTGTTACCTGTTACTGGTTAATATTTTAAGTAAAAAGATAGAAACGATGGTGCATCTTACTGAAAATAGTAGGGACATGTTAGTTGCTCTTAGTTCATAACTTGAGGATAGCAATTTAATGAAAGCTTCAGTCTAAGTGATGTAGTATATTAAATAGTAACCTCTTCCCCCAACCCCTCCTGAGCGTGTGGCTTTACCTTATTCATATGTACTTTCATCTAGTCCTAGGATTGAGATGCAGAAAGCAAGCGGTGAAAGTTATAGTTGAAAAGCTGGCAACGGAGTACCATATGTTTCAAAAATAATTTCTCAACGTCTGGATTCAGGCCTTACTAAACTTAGATATATTTAGTCTTCTCAAAGAGGCACAGTCATTGGTTCTTCTCTTTTGAAGTTAGGCACACCTTATATTTGCATCCACTAACAAGTGGGTGCAGTATCCTGTGATGGGGATGACTGAAGAGCTTTATCTTTCCTGTAGTGATTTCTACAAGTGAGGAGTGTGTGTGTATATGCATTTATTAAAGAGTTTCACCAGTAACCTTAGAATGAAGGATACTTTGTCTGGGAGAGCTATCCACTCATGGTTACTCTTAAGAGCTCAGCTGAGGTCTCAGTCTTTTTCCTTTTGAAACATCAAGCAGGGCTGATATTGGGCAAGAAAGCCTAACCAGTCAAAGCTCCAGAGCCAAGCCGTGTTCTTTCCTCACTTCCAGCATTTTGGTTGGAACCAGTCCAAAGTGATCCGTAAACGTAGTCTAGTTTATTACTGTGGTTATCAGCTGGTCATATGCTTGAGGTGAAAAGCAGGGGAGTGTAAGACCTGCTGCCCTCCCTCCTGTCTCCTTCCCATTTGAGTCCTTGGAGGGTAAAGAGATCATCTCATTAGGAAATACATGTTTGTAGCAATGGAAAAATTAGTCGTAAACTAGAGACCCTTCAGCATTTAACAGCTATTAATGTTTTGCCTTTTGGCTTCTAAGATGAAAAGTTAAGTTGTGTAAAACAGAGTATAAAGGATAATAGATTAAAGGAAAAAGCTCTGTAGGATCCTTTTCTATGTTCCTGTCAGATTTTCATTCTACCAGACACTCTTTCTCACACCTCAGGGCCTATTCTTGTGATCTTTTTGCATGACTTGTGCTAAAATCCTATTCAGTGTGTAAACTTGAGAAATAGAAGTAGATATTCTGCTGTTATGTTCTATGCCTTTATTGTAGTAATAGTTGATGCTCTCTGAACAAAATTGTTTAAAGTGTGCAGAGTACAGTTATTGCAACTATACACCACAGTTGTTCAACAAGGAAAAACAAGTTTAAAACTTAACTCGGAAATGGAACTAGAGATCTGTCTCAGCTGTTAAGAGCACGGGTTGCTCTTTCAGAGGACTCTGGCTTAATTCCACCATCCACATGGTGTTTCACAGTCATCCCTAACTCCAGCTCCATGTGATCTGACACACTCTTCTGGCCTCTGTGGGTACAGGTTACACATACATACATGCAGGTGAAACGCACGTTCATACACACACACACACACACACACACACACACACACACACACACAAACATGTGTACATATGTACACACGCATATTAACTTGAAAATAAATGAGTGTTGATATGTTTCTGGCTTAAGCACCAGGAGCCACATTTTAAATTCAGGGCCTTTGTTGAGACCAAGGCTTCATTTCCCTTGTTTGATATATTGGAACAAAGATCTGTTTTAAAGTCCCATGTTAATCAATAGTACTCTGAATTCTATAAGGCCCTTCCTCAGGAAAGCTTCACTGAGAAAGGCACTTACTGTTGAGTACGTTGTAGGAACTTTTCTCTTTGAGACAGGGTCTCACGCTAAAGTTCAAACTGGAATTCCTTCTGCTTCAGCCTCCTGAGTACTGGGATTGTAGGCATGGGCCAGCATACCTGGCAAACTTTTGTCTTTAACCTTTTCTGTAGATATTAGCAGTAGATGGAAACTTAAGTGCTGGTTTCTACCCAGCGGTGTCACTAACTCTGGCCTGTCTATCACTTGGCTATGATATGCAGTCCATGCCTGACTTAGAATGTTCATTATTTCATTTTGGTGAAAGAGGGAGGGACTGGGAAAGGTAAAGAGTTAAGTATTTTTTTCATGCTCAACTTTGACAAGCTGAAAGACAGAGAGCTTCTCAGCTGGCAGTGGGAGAGGGCTCTGTCTGCATTCCCCAAGCAGCTCCGGGACACCTTGGAAGTCTCCTGGTCTGTGTCTGTCCTCCTCCCCATTAAGTAGGCCGTGAGTAGACTCTGTGGTGAAAGAAAGCGTTATATACAAGGCTGCTGCACTCTGGGATTCAAACTAGGCAGAAAGGTTTATCTCTATTACAGACTTTTACTGTGTTTCTTCCAGTGTTTGTGCCTTTGGTACAGTTTGTCCAGAGTAAACAACCTTACTTGGCTGCTGAAGCAAAGAGGGTCATGTTTGCTTGGCATCATCTAAGGCTCTCTGACTTCTCATGTCTTATGTCTTTAAACAGGTTCTGGGATTTGGCCCCATCCTGCAGCCTCGCTGACACTTCCTGTATTTGAACTTTGTAGAAAGATCTTCCCTCCACTCCTTCCCTTTCCTCCCCTCCTTCTCTTTCCTCCCTCTCTCCCTCCCTTCTTTTTCCTGTATGTCCACTCTCTTGAATCCTTTGTTGTAGGCAGCTCTTCCTTTCACTTTTCTCTGCCTTACTAATTCAGTTACTGCTTACTCTTTGACTTTGATCTTCCCAGTATTGTTGCTATTTTTTCTTCTTCCTTTTTCTTATTTTTGTTTTAAAGGTAACAACTTTGGCTTTTATTTTAGGAGCTATTAGAAAGTAACTTGAAATTTCTGAGCTAGAAAACTAAGTGGTAGGTGGATGATAGAGTTAGTTCTAGGACTTGTGTACATAGGGTAGTTAAGGGTGTGTACATGGTTAATAGATTAAAAATGAAGCAGATCACAATCTGTAGATAAAACTTTCGACATCAATCAGGTTAGATTGAGAAGATCCTCAGTTGATTAGACCCAAATCTAGAAAATCTCTTAAATACTTACTTTAGCCTATTAAGTTTAAGGAAATACAACTAGATGCATATATTATTCATGAAAAGTATAACTTTCAACAAATAGGAGACGAGAGTGATCTTTACTTCTAAGTAAGGTTTATGTTTTTCCATTTGTATGGCTGATTGTAAATTGTTATTAGTAAAATGTAACATAGGAATACTTAATTTTAGGTGTTTCCCTTCATAGTCACCTAATAAAAACACATTATAAAGCAGTAATGTATTTTTACATTAGCTAACACATATAAATAAAACTACCAACTAGTTTTATTATCCTGAACAAACAAAGGGACCAATGGTTAAAAATAATTGCTGTCTACTTACAAAACAGTAATTATTTGTGATCCAGGACAACTAATACTTGTTGAACACCTCCTATTTTTTAGGTCCCCAGATACTTTGTCACATTATAAAATTCTCAGAACTGCCCTTTTAGAGTATTTTTCATTTAACAAAAAAAACTAAGAATGAGATCAACAGGACAGTGCTCAGTACCACAGGCACGGACACAGCTAGTGTTATAATGCCAGTTCCTAGGGAACAGGTCATCCTTTCTTCACGGGTGTCTGCTAGCCATAGTCTCTAGGTTTAATTTTATTTCTCTTAAATTCAGTATTGATACAAACAGTATTTTTATTTATATCATCATCAGTTATTTTTAGATAGTCTTAACTACATAATTATAATTTCTTTCCTATAAACTTTACTAAAGTATATATAGGAGGGAATGTATGATATTAAATATTACACTGTTATTTTAGATGTAAAAATGATAGAAACACACTTCAAAAAATCATACCTATTAAATAGATAAAATACTATGGTTTTTGAAACCCTTTGAGGGCAAGATACTAGCTTGTTTTGACTATTTTGAGTGTATTTTTGTTGTTCTGTCATTTTTGCAAATTTTCCTGTTTTAGCTATAATTAGTAAAACTCTCAAGTAATAAAAACTGTTTCTTCAGCCAAACATCTCTTCTAGTTTCCTCTATTTATCATGAACATTATGAGAACAGGATGTTGTTTGTAACACTAGGACGTTTTTATAGCTTTATTAAGACCTTTATCTACAGGACAAAGTTCATGTCATATATTATTGGGATTTAGCTGGAAAAAGCTTATACAAAAACCATAACTTTCAAAACTTATATCACAGTATCTGCAAATGTTGTGAAATTATTCACTATTATCTTGACATTTTTTTCACATAGCCAGTTCTCCTGTTGTAGCTGACTTATAAAAGACTTCCAAAGTCTTCAATCTTGCAAGAGATTGATGTTCTTATAGCTCAAGAAGAGTGACCTTTGAGTGCAGGTTAGACTTGCCAAGATGCTCCTTGCTTATATCTTGTCCGCAGTGTGAACACGGTGTTCGTAAGCCTTGGCACTGTGGTCTAATCCTCATTTAAGGACTCTTCCAAGTCTGTGTCTTCCATTTCCGTGGCTTACTTTGAGGCTGATATGAAGATTTAACTGCAGAGTTTGAATATTTTGCGGGTATGAAAATGGCAGTAACAGATTTATTACTTGTGTTTAATTCTGCAGTGTGCTAAAAAAAAAAAAGTGAATTTCCTTGACCTGGGACAGTTTCCATGAAATTATTTGTGAAGTTTGGATTAGCAAGATTATTGGTAATGATATCTTCTGAATGTGATATTGTCAAAGTGACAGTTGCAGAATTTAGAATCTCAGAGCATTCACAAAACCCAGGTGCCCCTAGAGCTTGATTTACTGATATTTCCAAAGTATCTTCTAAGAGTTTGTATGCAGTGTTGTGTACACAACTCTTAGAGCTGGCTTCACCAGGGCCGGCGAATCGAGTATTGTGCGTGTTCAGGTAGTAGCTCTGTGCTACCTGTATTTTCTTTGCTTATTGGGTACAAATGGTTATTTGGACTCAGCTTATAGGCATACTTCTTTCACTTTTTCCCCCCCTAAAAGAAGCATTTTTCCCAGACAGTCTTCAGGCAAAGAAAATATTGTTGGAATTGCAGTTTGCTGTAAGCAGGGGATTCCCCATCTGATGTCAACAGAGTCAGCACTAACGTGAGCTCCGATGGGACTGGAGTCCCAGAGCCTCGTTTCTTACTCTCTACCCGCTTTGTAAGCCTCTCTTTATCGTATAGAGGAAGTGGAAAGCTCAGCCCCCAGTCCTTCTTGTTACAGCGCTTCTCGCAATAAATCGCTGAGCACAATAAATCACACGTACCTGATGACCCCGCCCGCCAGGGGACGGGCAGCCGCGAGTTCTTCTCTAGTGCTCGCTCCTTCCCGGTTTCTTCTACATTGTGAGCTTGACTCTCACAATACCTGCTTCTGTTATTCACCAGTGTTAGGAGAGCGAAGGGAAGATGCTGCATCTATTAAAGGAGGCTTTGAGACCCTTTTGGTTGAAGGAATTATAGGCTCCTGTTGAAAGCTGATTCCTGAGTACTTGTCTTTTTAAGGTCGTAGAGAGTTTTAAGAATGATCTTGAATTCAGTATTTAGCCCAGGCTAGCTTGCAACTCTTGCATCAGCTACCTAAGGACATGGATTCTGGGTGTGTATTATGAAGCCCCGCCCTACATATTTCTTAAGTCAGATTCTACCCCTCCCCCAATGGACAGGAATTAAACTCAATCTGAGAAAAAGGGTAAGAATATTATTACTAAGTATCTTAACAGCCTAGACAAAGGTACAAAGTCTCTTTAGAAGATTAATGAATAACATTGAAGAGTTAAGAAAGAGTGAATTCAAGTGTTAAATGAGTAGAAGGAAGGAGATAATAAAATAGCAGAACTCTAGGTGATATGAAATGGATGGATAGTAGAGAATTCCCAGCCATTTCAAAGTTATTCCTAAAAGGCTAGAAAGTAGATAGGTGAGGTAGTGCACACTCGTCTAGAGAATGAAGAGCCCAGCATGGGTTATATGGCCAGACCCTGCCTCAAAATAAGAAGACTGACAGCTGTGATGTTTGCCTGAGAGAGAGAGGCAGTGGGCGAGAGGGCTTTGCGGGACCAGGTGCTCAGGGCGTCAGCCTGTAGATCTACTACTTGGGAGCACAAGACAAGAAGAATTAGAGTTCCAGCACAGCCTGAGCTAAATGGAAAGATGCCCCCTCCCAACAAAGAAGGAAATGAAAAAGACCTCCAAGCTACCATTGTGAAAAATGAAAGAGAGGCTATCACTACAGATCCTACAGGTACAAAAGTACATAAATATAGTGAGTAATTTATCTCAAGATAATTGGGAAGTTGAGGTAGTTTGTGACATAAATAACCAAAGCTTACTCATGAAGTTTCTCATCTGGTAAAAAGTTGAATTTATACTTTATATATTTGCATAAAGGAAATATGGGACGTTGGTGATTTTTCTGTACCTGATAGCAAATAAAAAAAGAAAGAGCTGTGTGGAACAGCTCAGTATAGTATCTGGCAGTGATCCTGACTAATGTGTGTGAGGCCCTGAGGGAAACAAACAGCACCAATAAAAATAAAGAGAAGAAATAATATTAATTTTGCAGAACTTATTAGACAGTGAGTAAGGGACATTTCTCAGCTCATACTTTGGAGTCAGCATAACATTGATAGAAACCAGACAAAGACATTACAAAGCAAAGGAGACCACGAAACTCCATTGTTAATAAACATACACTTGAAAATCCTCAAACGCACCAATTTGGATTAATCTTGGTTGGATATTTATTTGATCCTTATAATTCACTGTACTAATAAACCAAGAGAAATATGTGGGCATTTCAGTAAGTGCCAAAAAATATTAAAAACATTTCGTTAAACTAAAGGGGGTAGTTCCTCACTCATTGGTGGCCTCTGAGGAAATGCACTTACAGTGGTGCGCATAGTGAGGAAAGACTCAATGCTGTGTCTGTGATTGGTAACAAAATAGGAAGGCCTGGACTCTGAACAGAAAGACTTAAAATTGGATTGCAAACCAGTCTTTTTTCAGACAGATGTAATGGCATATGTAGAAAGTCTTAATCTACCAAGATTACTAAAATTATTAAGTGATTTTAGCAAGGGGCAGGGTAACAAATTCAATTCTTTTCCTAAATGAATGTCAGGGTAACAAAAACAGTTCTTTCCATAAACATCTGTTAGTGAAAATAAACACTTAGAAGTACAATTTTAGTAGCCTAAAATGTACAAAATATTTATGGATACAGTTAAAGAAAATACATAAAACCACACTACCATTAATTACTGAGAGAAATGAAAGACTTTAATACATGGGTAAGATGTCTTTTTCTGGGCAAGTCATGTAGCTCAGTGATGGATTGCTTACCTAATATGTGTCAAACCCCTAAACACACACACACACACACACACACACACACACACACACACACACACACGGGTGGGGGTGGGGAGAGGAGAGAGATATATTTTGGTTATGTAATTTATATGGAAATACAAAGGATGTAGAATAGTGAAAATACTTTACAAAATAACAAAGGCGAAGGATGTAAATTATTTGATTTCAAGGTTTAGTATGAAGATACAATAACTAAAGCTTTATAGAAGAATGGTATTAATAAGATGAAATAGGAAGTTTAGCCCATGAGCACACATGTACGTTCTGTTAATTTTTGTTCAGTTCCAGGTAAAGGATAGACGTTTATGATGGTGGAGCACACTGGGATGAGATGTGTAGTAGAAGGAACCAGGCCCTAATTCATACCATATGCTTGAGGTAGAGCATTGTCCTAAACAGAAAGGCAGAAATTCCATTCCCTTGTAAAGGGAAGCATCCTAATATAATTGTCTGGCTCAGGCAAAGACTTATTTGATAGTACAGAGGAACATGGTAGTTGCCACCAGTGATAAATTGAACTTCGTTGAAGATAATGTTCTTACCAGAAGTTTCTTAGGAAAGTATATAGGCCAGTCATGAAGTGAAAAAAATACTCTGCATTTACCTGACAAAGGACTTTCAGCTATGTAATGAACTGCAACTCAGAGCAAATGATGATGTAATCACTTCCCCTTGGTGGGGAGACCCAGTGGTACACAGGAAGGGGAAACAGTTTGTCTGGATGAGACCAGATAGGCTGAGGCCGTCTGATAGGGGAGGAGAATAGGGTGGAAGAGGAAGGGAGGGTGGAAATGGGAAGATACATGCGAGAGAATAATATTCAGGATGTAATCTGAATAAAGTATAATAAATTTTAAAAAATGGGTTTTAGACTTATGTGGACATCTCACAGAGAAACTTAAGAATAGGTAACAATGCATGGCAGGCATTTTTGACATTAGTCATCAGAAGAGACAGATACAAGTGAGAGTGATATTGCTCACCTACCAGAAGGGCCCAGACTTAAAAGGATGCACAATGGTATCAGGATTCTCACATATTGTTAAGGGAATAGAAAAGGCTCAGCTACTGAAGAAAGCTCCTTGATAGCTTCTCATGAATTAAAACATGGCCTAGCATTGTATTCATTGCCCAGTGTGAAAATGCTTTATGAAAATTTGCCTTTGAACATTCACAGAAACTGTTGATCGTGGTTCTCCAGCCAGGAAGAGTACAAATGCCAGCAGTGGGGGGACGAATGAATAAACTGTGTTTTACTAGAATGCAATAAAAATGGCTGATTCACATAACCACAGTCTAGGAATGCTGAGACAAAGCCAGGCACAAAGGAGAGCACATATTATTTGGTTCACCTGTCTAAAATTCCAGAGTGGCTGAGGTCAGAACAATTCTTTTCTTGGGGAGATTGACAAGAATGGCACAAGGAGTAGCAGGTTTTCTGTCTTGTTAAATCTTGTACGACTTAAGTGCATATGAATTTGCCAAAACTTAATGGTTATGGTGTAGATATTTCACTCTATGTAAATGATACTGTAATTTAAAGACACAGGACAGTAAAATTATATGGATAGATTGTTTATTCTTACTCAACAGTAATAGTGGTTTTCTGTCCTTTTTCTCAAAGCACACATGCCTTTTAGCAGTCATGATGCCTGGTGATAAATGCATAAACACAGATGATGGCTGAATTCACTTCTTATCTTAGTAGAGAAGTGTGTGACAAATGTTACTTCTGTTCATTTGATTTCCTTGAGGGATGTTTGAAAGAAACCTAGAATGATTGATTGATTTAATTTATTTAGCAATCCTAGTGATTTCATCTAGGGCCTTAAAACTGCTATTATAGTAAGGTTTCTACCTTTGGGCAGAGCCTAACTATAGAGGGATTTGTTTGTGAAAAAATGTATTTATTTAGTTATATGCATATATGTAGGCGTGCCTGTGTGAGTTGATGTGCACTATGTGTGTGCTGATGCCTATGACAACCAGAAGAGGGCATTAGATCCCCTATAACTGGAGTTACAGGAGACTGCCATCTGAGGTAGGTGTTGGGAGTCAAGCCATAGGTTCTCTGCAGGAGCATTAAGCACTCTTAGCCACTGAACCATCTCTCCAGCCTGAGTAAAACCTTCTAAGAGATTGTTGTCAGGTGTTATTTGGCGCTCAGTCTACTCTGGAGCATTTGTCGCATTATTCCAAGTATAGTGTACACCTGGGTATTTGGCTTCTTTAGATAACATTGGGATTTGTCTTTATTGTGTGTTCAAAAGAATGTTTTTGATTCAAGTGTGATATCATGAGCTTATAGTCCCAGCTACTAACAAAATCAAAGTGAGAGTTCCCTTGTGCCAGAGAAAGACAAAGAGAAAGAGGCCAGCCTGGCTGGCATAGTGAGGCCCTGTCTCAAACAAACAAAAATCACTTTCTTTTAACATAGATACGTATAATTTTTGATGAGAAAATTGTACACAGAGCCAAACCCCAAAGAAACATAGTAGAGACTTAAGGAGCAGGCAAAGAGTGAGAAAAGATGTTTGCGAGGCAATGGTTGTTTGTGATGTCATAGAAGCCCAGCATTTTACAAGGAACCAGTTGGAAAGGGACAGATTAGCACTGTGTAATGCCAACAGTCTTTAGTGGAGTTCCTCAGATACCCTTTAAGTGCTGTGGTGGTTGGAGTTGGAAATATACAGTCTGTTAGCTTAGGGCAGTTTCTTTACCTTCCTCTTATGAAATGAAACACAGCCCAGGAAAACGACCATCTCTGTAAGCTTTGGGTATAGCAGGTAGAAGGCCAGCTCTTAGCAAATACACTGGCTGTAGCAACCATATATAAATATGAGTGTTTGCCTTATCCTCCTTAACATCACTATTTCCTTTGTGAGGAAACAATCAGCTTTCCATTTTAAATCAGTTTTGGCCCAACAACTGCATATTTCTCTAATTTGTCTGCTTATGCCCAGACTGGCTTGCAACCACCTACTGCAGCCTCCTGAACGCTGGGTTTATAGGTGCCTAACACTGCACCCAGCGTCTTACTACTTTCTGATTAAGAACATTAGAATGTGAGTGCTTCTAATTGGATTGTTTAAGCAGTTTTTTGTTTGTTTGTTTTTGGGTTTTTTTGTTTTTGTTTTTTTTAATAACCTTTTTTTTTTTCTTTCGCTGCTTCTTAGGTCTAGGCAAAGACACTCATTTTGCTAGTAGTGCCAGGAAACAGGCAGTTTCCATGGTAACCGACAGGCTGGGTTTTACTGTGGAAATTTCCGGAATTAACAGAGCTGCATTGCAGAAGGATGCATAGAGCAGTATTCATCTAGAGATCTTCACAGCGTGTGCAGAGAAGAGCAGTTGCTGTGTTATTGGGATAAGTGCATGTTTATTTTCTTGTCTAAGGAAGATTGGCAGGTGTGTGTGTGTGTGTGTGTGTGTGTGTGTGTGTATGTATGTGTATGTGTGTGTGTGCATATGAGTGCTGAGAGAGAAAAACAGCTTTGAGGCATTTCATACATCCCGGCTCAGTAATCTGGGGCTTGCTTAAAGATAAAAAAAAAAATGATAATGTGGTTTGGAAAGGACAATCTGCTTGGTGCCATTGGGAGAGAATTAGGTAAGTGCATCTCTTACAGGGGTGGTAAGGAGCTGAGGGAAGCACACTTCTTCAGTAGATGGTAACAGTTCTTAGGAAAGGTGGGCCTAGGCAGAAGATGGTTTTTGCTTTATAAAGGAAAAGTGGTAGGTAGCATGTTTGAGGAATCAGCTTTCTATTTTGAGCTGGAAATCCACCAAGGTAATTACTATCACCTGCTGAAAGACAACAGCTAAGAGAGGTGCCCAGCATGCTAATAAAGAGGTTTGGTGCACTAAACACTCACCTAAATGATAAAAAAAAAGCCTGCAGAATGTTGTTAGATTCCTAATCCTGTTGATCTGGGGTCTGGATTTTTAAGGGGGAAAAAAAAACTCAAATGCATTTTGAGATTAAATTCTAGAAATCTGTAGGATTTGAATAGATAATTAGGTGTTTCTTGTGGTATAAAAATTATAACTTTTAAAAAGAAAAGGGATCTAGAAATGCAAGCAGTGGTTTTGATGCTCAAATGATAGCCGGGCAGAATTCATGTCGTGTGGTCAGGGGGCTGTAGCTTCTGGCCAGGTTGTTCTTGTAAAGGAAGTTTGACTGGAACACGGCCATAGTGACCCGGCTGTGTGTTTACAGCAGAGAGTGTTTTGCAATGACTGTATTGGGAAACCTGAAGTACACTATCTGATGCTGTACAGAAAAGTTTTGAGACTCATAGTGTATTCTTATGTTTGTTGGAAGTAACTGTTGTGACAGACTTGATACCTTAAAGCAATAGCAATTTATTCTGTCACAGTCCAAGAGGCCAGAAATTGAAAATTAAGACCTTGGCTGGGCCGTGCTTCTTCTGCAAGTCCTAGAGAAGGCTCCTCCTTCTTCCTCCTCCCTTTGGTAGTTCTGAGCTTTTCTGGCCTTGACTCAGGAGAGTTATAATCTCTACCTTTATCTTCACTTTTGTCACAGACCAGCTCAGCTTCAAAAACTCCTGATCCCAAGGACCTATCCCCGACAGAGCCAATCCATGACACACTTTACCACCTTCCCTGTTTCTCTCTGACTCTCCTTTAAGGAGAGTCGTCATGTTTGAACTATCTGAAAAGTCATACATATGTATGAATAGTAAGATTCTAATTTTGGTTGCTGTTATTTTTTGTGTTTTGTTTTTTTTTTTACATTTTAAGATAGGGTCTCACTACATAACTCGCATGGCCTTGGAGCTTCTTATGCAGACCAGACTGGCTTCAAACCCACAGCTCTCCTGTCTGCCCAGTGCCGGGATTCAAGGCATATGCCACCATGCCCAGTGATTCTATTTTGGATCTACCTGAATAAAGATGATCTCCTTCTGAGATCTGAAATAAGATTTGTAAGGATAAGGTTACATTCTGAGGTTCTGGATAGATATGTATTTTAGGGGTACAGGGGATTATTGAAGAACTGAATTTTGTTTTCTTAAACCACATTCTGTCTTAAGGCTAGCCAGTTCCTGCCCAGTTTTCTTTGGAAACTAGTGAAGAATATATTCTGCAGGAGACTTTGGCTACTGGGAAAGATACTGGACCCACTCTTCAAGTACGGGGCCATATAAACCATAGAGCATGGCCATGTGCTGCCGAGAGGCAGTGGAGGCACTAGGATGCTAGAGAGGGAGACTACCAGAATCCACAGGGGACTTGGGAAGACACGCCAGCACCTTCATTATCCTCTCTCATCTCTTCATGTCTTTTCTCAGCTCCCAAACTCCAAACAGTAACAAACACACTTGGAGTTTTAATGAAAAATGATTGGAACCAAAGCAAGAATCTGAGTTATGAGCGATGAGACTCATGGCTATGCCAGTGGAAACAAACTGATGCAGAAGAAGTGCCAAGTAAGCAAATGGTAGAGGTGACGTAGAAGGAACACACCAGTGCAAGAGCCTGAGGCGTGGTTTTCATGGGATGGCTGTACTGTAGGAGAGTCTAAATAACAGCTGAGGCTGGGAGATCTGCAACGCTTCTTTCTTCCTACCTGTGCACATCTGTGAGCCGTAGTCATGAAAATAGTTCTGCCATTGTAGTCCTTGGAAATTTCATTACTGTATTTTAGGTCTGTGTTTGAATTGGGATGTTTGTATAGTGAAGAATCAAACAGTAAACAAGGGGTTCCAATTGAATGCTGCCCAAAAGAGAAAACCTCCTTGCATTTTAATTTGATGGGTTAATGCCCATAACCTTATCTGAATATGTAAGAACGAAACCCCTGATAGAGGTTTAGATGATCCTGCACGGAGATCATCATAAGAATTGGACAGAGTGATTAGCAGCAGACCCTAATGACTATTTATTACAAGTAAGGATGTCCTAAATGACCACACCATACTTTCTGATAAATGGTGCTGGGATTATAGACCAAGTCCCTGGTAAGGTCTAGTGTATTCTGACTTCATTTAGATGCAGTGGGGAAACATGAAACCCCTTCTACGATTTTCAGAGAGAGTTTCCCAGAGAGAGAAGACCAAATGAAGTCTCATTTCTTTTCTAGTTGAATGCTTTAGTCTATAAATATGTTCATATTGGATGCCAAGTTGAGATGGTAGGAGGCCATGGGATTTTCACTTAACCAAAACATTTGTGCATATGGTTGAATTGTGTGGTTAAGCCTAAATAGTTCTCCAGAAATACAAAAATTATCTTGAATGTAGTAACAGTTGTATTTATGAGATCATGAGTATGCCAGGATTATCATATGGTCTGGACTTAGATTAAGCTGCTTAATCACAGATGACAGTTATACTGAACTCTTTACCCTTGCTGGGACAGGTCTTGCTGTATGGTCTACATTGGCCTGGAGTCTGTGATCCTCCTGCCGCAGCCCCCTGGGTGCTGCTGGCCTACGGGGTGCACAGCACCTGCCTGCCGTGCTGACCTCTCATTGGCAGCTGTGCTAGTTATAATACTACCAAAATAAAAATTCTACCCAGGCGTTCTCTTCAAACAGAGACTGCCTGTGGGAGGGTAGCCTTCTCTGCCCTGTCTCAAGTCCCCTTTTATCCTTTTTCTCCCTATAGAAAACACGTTATTTTCTTTGGGGATTGGGGTGTGAGAGAAATGGGTGGGGGCACACCTTATCTGGGAAATGGGGTCATCATGAGTGAATCATTGTGGGTGAAAGTAGAATAAGATTGTAGTGGCAATAGGCCAAGAGTTACATTTTAGAATCCTCTGCTGTCAGTCCAGAGTTTACTAGTAAAGGGCAAGAGGACTAGGGGTGGGAGACTGTGCGCTGGAGCTGTGGCTATTTGCATTACTACCCTGGGCCCTGGTGTCTGTCTCACCAACTTGTGCCATTTCTCACATGCACCGGTATGGAATGGGGGAGGCCCGCATATCTATGGAATGCCTCTTCTGTGCCCCTGCCTTGGTAATTATAGTTGTCTTGGTTTCCCTACACTCCCAGACTCATGTCCTCAACACAAGGATGTTGACAAACCTTCCTAAATCTCCTTTCTCTGTAGTAGTCTGAGCCCTTGAAGCAGGAGCTAGAGATATTTGCAGCTTTTTTGTTTTTTGTTTTTGTCTCTCAGGGCCTACTACCATTGATGCCTGCTGCCCAGTGTTTTTAGGATTGTTTCTCCTTTCTGTCTTACCTACTGTGATGGGAAACTTGGTGCTACACTGACACAGATAAGGGTTTATGGGAGTAGAAAACATCTTGGCTGATTTTAGGAAGACTATTTCTCAGTAACATTTCTTAAGATTCAAAATAATTTCCTTCCTCCATCCCTAGCCAAGATTAGTTTTCTTCATAATGTAAAGAAATTAATTTGTAAGGGTTGGAGGGATGGCTCAGTGGTTAGTACAACTTGTTGCTCTTGCAGAGGACCTGGGCTCAGTTCCCAGCATCCACAGAATAGCTCATAACTGCTCATAATTCCAGTTTTGGGGGATCTGACACCCTCTTCTGGCCTCTTTGGGTACCAGGTATGCCCATAGTGCACATACATATATGCAAGCAAAGCACTCATATATAAAAAAATAATATAAATAAATCTGAAAGAATATTTTTAAAAGAAATATGACTTATAAGAAGAGGCTGAAAAGCCAAAATGTGAGACTAGGTTTAGATGAATGAGCAGCAGCATTACTGAACAGGATGTCAAATGAGGAAGAATCCTTCCTAGGAATTTGGAAACAAAGTGGAACAGAGACCATGTCACATGTAGCATCCACCCACAGACACAGCAGGTGCCAAGAAGTGGAGGGAAATAGCTGATTTCAAAACATAAATGACTAAAATTCTTTTACGTTCTTGAGTTCATTGAGAAGATAAACAAGCCACATTTATGACAGATGGAATTCATGTTCTAGATCAGCAGTTCTCAACCTTCCTAATGCTGCAGCCCTTTAATACAGTTCCTCATTCTGTCTGTGGTGACCCCCAACCGTACACTTCATGAAATTATCTCATTCTTACTCCATAACTGTAATTCTACTACTGTTATGGCTTGTAATGGAAAATTTGTGTTTTCTGAGAGTCTTAGGCAACCCTTGTGAAAAGGTTGTTTGACCCACAAAGGGGTTACAACCCACAGGTTGTGAACTGCTGCTCTAGATAAAGAACTTTTGGGCAAAGCAGCAGTGACAAAGCAATCAGATGGGCTGACAGGACTCAGTGGTGCTCTTTCAGGCAGCAGAACCAGAAGTAGTTATTGATCAATATACACAGGGTTGTTAACGTACAGCAGCGACACCGTAAAGTGCAACTAGGGAGAGTCTTGAGCCAGCACTGGTGGTGTTTGCCTGAAACCCCAACACCTGTGAAGCTGAGGAAGAAGTTGAGACCAACTCTGTCTATACAGAACTGTCTCAAAAAAGAGGGGTGTGGGAGGAGTTACTTTATCTTAGTATCATTTCTAGTTGGAATACAAATCAGAAGTGGACTCTTGACTGATGGGTCTTGCTGCTCTTCCAAGACTGTGCATGCATGCTGTACAGCCCTGACCAAAATGAAGCTTCTATTAATGACTGCTGTATTAGCATATTTGAGTGGAATTTGTAAACTAGTTTTTGTAGTTTATGCATATCATATAGAAAAATACAAAGTGTGTTTGCTTTCTGAATTGTGAGCGAGGCTTTCCTTTTTACTTCAGCGGCCTTGATGAGGGAGTTGGCCTCGGGTGTCTCGGTAGACAGGAGTAGCTCAGGAACCTGCCTTGCTGCTGTGTTTGCAAAGTAGACAAGACTGTATGAACAGAGGGCAGAGAGAAGGTTTGAGTGTGGCTGCAGCCATTTCACCTCCTTGGTTATGTCAGTATATTGAAAAAAAAAAAAACATGCAACTTCAGTTTACCCACCTACATAGGAAACAGCATGAAATCTACCCACCTATATAGAAAGCCCCAGGCAGCTTCATCAGACACTTGGGATAGAAATACAACTTTTTCAGGGTTTGGTCTGATTAATGTTCTAGAACATAATGTTGCACACAGTTCTTTGTTTTTGTTTTTGTTTTGTTTTGTTTTTTAATCTGTAGGCTTTGGGAAATTAGATTTGTGTGGGTCAGTGAAAAGATGACAGCTAACATAGATGTACTATTAAATAGTAAATGGACAGGTTGATAGTCCAAAAGCTAAATAATCAGAAAAGACATTAGTACAAATTTGTAGTATCAGAAGGGACAGTTTTGTAGATTTTCATGTGGCAAGGTAAGTCTATGATTTCAGATTTTAATCTCTACACATTGATGCTACTTTAATAATAAGGCCTGCTGGGCGTGGTGGCACACGCCTTTAATCCCAGCACTCAGGAGGCAGAGGCAGGTGGATCACTGTGAGTTCCAGGCCAGCCTGGTCTACAAAATTGAGTCCAGGAAAACCCTGTCTCAAAAAACCAAAAAAAAAAAAAAAAAAAAAGCCTATATTAAATGGATCAAGTTGTTCTATATCAAATACCCTACTTAAAATCTTGTATGTTCTATAGAGTATGCTACTTTATGGACATACATTCCTTTTGCATGCACATAGTATGTCAGTTTTTCACTATGTGGGTGTGTATGTGTTTTCTTTAGGAACCTAGAATTATTTATTAGATTTAGGACTTAGGTCTCTAGATATCAGATGCAGTTGAGAATTCCTTAAGGCAGAGCTTTTGGCTGAAGTTGCTGTGGGGCTGAAGGTGTTTAGGGTTGTTGCCTGCCAGCCACCATATGCTGAGTGAACTTTCCTGTTGACCTGTCTCCTCTCATGCCAGATGCTGGGGACGCAGGGCTTGGCCTCCCATGGGAATCACTAGGAAATAAATAGCATTAGGGACTTTATTAGTTCAGAGTAAATTTGTGTACATACAAACATCAAGTGCATACACAATGGCATAAGCCCAGTAATTTCTTCCCCCAATTCCATAGATTCATCTAGAGATAGGCTAGGGCTCATGTAGTGTTGTCACAGGTGAAGTCTAGAGTGCTTTTGTGGTCACCCTGTCTTTCTCTGGACACTATTTCCTTTCTCAAGGGCATTAAAGGAGCCTGGAGCCAGAAGGAGGAGGGGAAGACGCTGCATCAGCTCCTTTAAGCACTGTGTTCCTATTTGCCATGTCTAACTGCAAAGATTATTGGTATCTTAGATGAGCTCTTTAAAAACTAAAACCAAACCATTGACTGTGAGGCTGAAACAACAGAAACCAATTTCTCATATTTGTGAAGGCTGGAGAGTCCAGTAAGGAGTTACTAGCAAGATAGGTTCCATCCTGAAGTCTCTTCCCGTCTTTTCCTCACGCATGTGGGAATGCAGCAAGCTCTCCGCTGTTTTCTCTTTCAAGAACACTAGTCTTGTTAGAATAGGCCCTCACCTCAGCTATCTCTAAGGCCCTTTCTTCAGTACAGTCACACCAGGCATTCTGTGGCATGTGAATTTTGAGAGGGAACACAAATTAGTTGATGAGCATTGCTGCCCATGTAGGAAGGATGGCGAGGAGGGTGGGTGTGGGCAGCATGGTGGGTACATCACCCACATATTCTGCCTGAGTTTCCCAGCTTGGTAGTAAGGATCTTGGAGTCGGGACCTTATGGATTAGTCACTGAAGGCATCTAAGTGTAGAAAACTGAAGAGAAATGAAAGCTGTTGGGGAGACTTTTTTTTTTTTAATTGAAAAGCATTATCTTAGAGTCAGGGAACTTTTTTCCTCATGAAGAGTGCAGTCAGAGTATAAACTTAACATATTTTCTGTGTTGTTTTGTCTTTTTTTTTTATCATTTTTTTTTTAACACAGGGGGTGGGGTGGAGGCGGCAGAGAAACATGCACACCTGCAGTGACTTGCTTTTTGAGGTCAGAGCATATAACCTATGGGAGTCAGTTTTCTCTTTTCCTGTGTGTGATCCAGGAATTGAACCCAGGTAGTGGTGATTGGCAGCAGGTGTCGTAACCCACCGAGCCTTAATGCCAGCCCCTTGCCAAGCTTTCCAATAGATGTGTTTTCCAGTGTTTGTAGGCTTTTTTTTCCTAGGTCCCTGTCTTAGTAGTATTCTGTTTGTGTGATGAAACACCATAGCCAAGGTAACTTTTAAAGTAAGGCATTTAATAGAGGGCTTGCTTACACTTTCAGAGTGTTAGTTCATGCCCATCATGGTGAGAAGCATGGAGGCAGGCGGCAGACGTTGCGCTGGAGACTCGCTGGACCTGAGAGCTTACTTATGTCCTGATCCACAGAGAATCTGGGCCTAGTTACTCCTAGTGACACAACTCTTCCAGTAGGGCTACACTTGTTCCAACAAAGCCAAACCTGCTAATCCTTTTCAAAAAGTCCCACTAACTGGGAATCAAACATGAAATGCATGAGCCTGTGGAGGCCATTTTTACTCTAACTACCACAGCCCCTAATGTACTTTAGAGTAGAAGCTGACTTCCAGCTAGAGTTCATGGTTGGGTTCAGGCAGAGTCACCAGCTAGTGCTGTACTTATTTATGATCCTATGGAAGCCATTAAGATTGGGCGGTTGAAATGGAAGCGTTGAAATTGTTCAGTTTTCTTGGGAAGGTTGTGTGAACATGCTGTGGTGATGTTGTAACCATGAGATGGCCTCTGATTTTGTAGTATGTTCACAACGTAGAATATCAGGTGCCTCATTCAGTTTTGGGTATTTTTATTAGTTCAGTAACATATTGTATCTCTTATCTATTAACTGTTCACTACACAGTGACTGATTAGCAGAGGCATTCCATAATGCTAGAGTTTTCCCCTAACAGTATGGAGCATTGTGCCTGATGCTCTTCCACGCTCTATATACCAGTGCTGCATTCACTCTCATTCTCAAGGATGGTAGCATATGCATGTGACACAATGCAGTCATGGAGTGATGTCCCATGAGCTCACCCGTCCAAAAAGAGAAACCTGAAAACAGTCTAAGGCCAGGAGGGGACAATGTTGGGAACCATCTGAGGACGACTGTGGCCCTCATATTATCAAATATTTAAACTACTGATAATTTACAAGTAATTTCAATTAACTTTTTGTAGATACCTTCACTGTTAGGCCAGTGCTGTGTTTCATCAGTGATTTAAATCAGCCATGGAGATGGTATTAACAGTGATTATAGAGCAATGATCACTATAAATGGAATTTCTTTATGCTAGAGTATTTCCTGGCTTACCCTGTCTACTTTAGGAGGAAGATTACTGAGAAAAATCTCTTTTTATGACCCAAATATATTTTCCATCATCAGAGATCAGTGCTGGCTTCATCAGGACTAAAGTGACCACTTGGGTCCCCGGTTGCTGGGCCTCTGTCACTGGAAACTAGCTGTGACAAGGCAGGGGTGGAAGCTAAAAGCACTGGTATAAGTGGAAGCCACTGACTCAAAGTCACAAGCCTGCAGTGTGAGAACCTCTTATTTGGAGCACAGCTTCCCTAAGTCATTTATATAAAATATACTAATTAATAACTATACTCTTGAGTCCTGCTTATTATCAACATTAGTTAGTATAGGCTTGGGAAAGAGAGATTTTAGCATTCTAATGCTTTCGAGGCCTGTAGTATTAGCCACAAAAAAACAGTTCTGCACATTTCAAGAGACATTCCAGAATTCTTCAAGAAGCAAATAGATAAATGAGGCGTAACCTTTCCAATGCTCTTATTACAGGCTGGATTTTGGTAACTTAGTATGAAATTGAAAACTAGTTGATATTCAGTGTCTCTTCATGTGTGTTGCACTTTCTAGTTTGACATAGCTTGTTCTCACATATGGGAAGAGGGAAAGAAGAAAGAAAAGTCTGCTTTCTGTGTTGGGATTTGGATGTGATATTTAATGCAAAGTTACCTCTGCTTTTTTAATGAGTAACCAACTCCCTTATCAGCCCATTACTCCTGCTGTTGAACAGAGGTCAGAAGGTTTGAATAAGACAGCACAGATTTCCTCTTAGTTAGCTGGCTGTTTGGTTACCTGTTCCCCACTTCAGCACAGTGTAAATAATAACAGGACCTTGTATTACTCATTACCAAATGCTGCTACAGGCACTGGGGATGATAGAAATGCTGCTTTCCAGTTTACCCCATGTGCTGTGCTTCGGTTGCTGTAGGCTGCTCTAGGGCTTTGCAGCTTAGAACAGTAGCTCGGGCTGTCCTGGGTACAGTCAGTGAGTGTTGGGAACAGCTTTACCAGTTAGAGGATGTGGTCCGAGAGGATTTGTAGAAATGCATTCTCAACTCTGGGGCTCTTGGTTGGTAATACAGTTTTGAAGGCTTGGAAAAGGTCTACTATTGCGTAGTCAAACCCAGTGGATAGTGCTAGTTCCTTTAGCAAAAGGAGATTGGGGTGTATGAATGTCTTTGAAGCTGTGCCTTCTGGATACCTAAATGTATTCTGTTAAAATTCAGTGTGTAAAAAGCAAGATGGCACAAGCAACTCTAGAACTGGAGGTCAGGCTGCTTGTGTCCTTATGAGCAGATGAGCGTTCCCACACCAGACTCAGTGCTAGCTGAAAGAAAAAAGTTAAAACCTATTTAAAATGTGGAAAAATTGCTTCCCAATATTTTAACAGAGAGAGACTGAGAACCCACAGCATTGAGTCATCAGGAAAACTGAAGATCTCCCCTGAACAGCACTGGGATTTCACTGCAGAGGACTTGAAAGACCTTGGAGAAATTGGACGAGGAGCTTATGGTTCTGTCAACAAAATGGTCCACAAACCAAGTGGGCAGATAATGGCAGTTAAAGTAGGTGATGCCATGATTACTTTTGGTACTTTAATCCGTCAGCTGAAATTTTGTGGTGCATCAACACCACTGCTCTGTTCTTACCTTTGTGGTAATAATGGGTGCTAACAATCCTGTCTCTGCTTTCCCTGAGGATGTTTTGTGTAGAGGTTGTCCTATTGGTTGTGTGTTTTCTTGCTCTGGAACTTGAGTGTGTGAAGTGCGCATGTTCATTGCACTTTTGCCATGATGCATTAACAGGTTTTAAACTTCTGGCCCTTCACTGCCAAGGTGAGTTCAGGCTGGACCACTGCATCCCTGGGAGCAGGGCAGTGCTGCTCTGAGCCAGGCGGGAGCTGGAGGAAGAAGCAGCACACTGGGCTGGGCAAGGTGCGGGGCTAGGGCTAACAGCAGTCTTACTGAAGGTTTCCTGGAAACCACACACATGCTGTTGCCACTAACCTCAACCTTACTCGGTCCTGACCGGCTCGGCTTCTGTTGGTTTATTCCATCTCTACTCAGTGCTGCCCTGTTCCCTGGTGTAAAAGTTGTACCTCAATGCGTACCTTGTGATAATACTGTCACCTTCTGTCCTTACTGTGTTGTGCCATTGAATTTGTTCCTTTACCTCCTTCCCCTAAGGTCAGAAGTGGAGATTTGGTCTGTAAAGCATTCCCAGCAGGCCTCTGCGCGCCTGTGGTGAGCTAGCGGTGCTCGCCTTGCTCGTAATGGATTTGCAAACTGTACTTTGTTTGTTCACATGTTTAAAAGTGTTATGTTCTGTTTAAGATACACAAATGCACACCAGCAATTTGGGGGCAGTCTTCAAAGGAAAAAAAAAAGATGTGGCCATACTCTCACTAAACTTAAAATACCTATGAGACCAAATAACATTTCAGTTTATAATAGTTGAAAGTGGCTTTGCAGATAGTCTAATTTGATCTTGTTGCTCTCTATTTTGAGTCTGTCAAAATGCTTGCAGAGATGATACTGAGGAGTAGGTATGTCTCACACTGCTTTAATGCTGTCTGAGGGCTATTGCCGCAGCATCTTCCCTGACGGTGTTTGTCCCCACTGCTCTGTGTTTCCTCACTGCTGGGTCATGTCGGGATAATGTTAAATTAGTGTTGAGGAAACACTTTCTGTTTCTCTCCAGTTTCTTGTTTTTGATCAGATTTTTACAGAGTGGAGAGAAAGGTGCTTTGGGCAGGAGGAAGTGTATACATTCATAAAATTTTGTATATAGCCCACAGACCTCTAAAAATGCACAGACTAGGACCTCTGCTCAAGAGAATCCATTAAAACAAAATGTGCTTCTTAGAATTTGTAATGAGTTGTGTCCTTTTATCTTGCGCTTCTGCAGTATAAGGGGAAGAAAGCCATTTGACTTAGATGCTACCAATGGATGTCCTGTTGTCCTCATGTTCTTGTACTGTCCGTGTGTGGCATCCAGCGTCACTGGTGGGGACTCAGGGAAAGCACAGGTTCTAAACTACTGCCAAATAGGAGGGAAAGTATTTTTAAAATTATTACTGATGTTTTTCTTAGTGTTGTGTGTACTTCGTCAGTGGTGATCAGCACCATATGTTACTTAGTTGTGTGGATAAACTTTAAAATGAGTAAAGGCTTTAATGAAAAAGAAAGCACATCATTTTCCCGTTTTCGGTGATTAATTGGATCATATTTGAGGTTGTATAATGGTTATTCAAGTTTTGAGTAAAAATATTTAATTTTTGTCCAGTACCCATAATATATTCAGTAGACACTTATAATACTGGTGACTGTTTTGAGGGCTCCACTTGGGGTGCTAATATGAACCCCAACTCTTAGGTGCTCAGAGACAATTACGGATCCTATACCTGTAGCTGTCAAATGTACACTTCCTACTTGAACTGTCTGTTTACTACCTTCAGTAATTGAGTTTGGGACATGAGAAGATAGCAGTAAGATATAACTTAACAGAGGTGGCAGAATAACATGGATTCCATGACAAGTGATCTTCAAAATTTACCTGGAGAAGCTGTATAAAAGTGAACTGTGGAGTTACTGCCCCTGTGTGATTCCTCATTTTTACTTTTGAGCAAGCCTTTTCCCAGATTCTTCATTAATACTGGAAGAATGGGATCAATATACATTACATTGATACCAGTTGAGGGACGATAGATGTCACCTACTTTAGAATTTTAAACATTTATCGTTGATTTTTTTGAGAGACAGGTCTTTTGTCACAGGTCATCATGTAGGCACACAGACTCTCCTGAGCAGTATAACCACAGAGAAGTGATGAGTGGGTAAGGATGGGTTAGACTTGATGTGCTATAAGAGAGACAGCCACACAGTGGATAACTTGTCGTTGTTGTTAACTGAAGAACATTTCCTGAAGTAGTTCAATGTTCCTAGCCTTTGAGCTTGTGTTTTGGTACTATGGAAAGGATTGCTTTATTTGACATTAAGTATACCCCACAAATTATCTTCAGAATTTACTTGGAGTAACTATAAAAGTGAACTATGGGATTTCTTTTCATGTATGATTCCTTAGTTTTACTTTTGAGAAAGCCCTTTCCCAGATTGATTTAGCTATGTACAAGAAATGGTTGAAGGGGTCTTCTTAGTTACCTGAATTAATTATATCAAATACTGAGTCTGAAAATTGACTAAGGTGTAATAAATCAGACTCAACCAGGAGCATGTAAAATGTGTCTTTAGACAGTTCTTGACGTGTGGACATTTTTAATCTCCAAGCTTTAATTGCACACAGTGGGCAAAGGGCTATTGCTTGTTAGTGAGTGTGAACAATATAATTTGCCTGTCAACCCACTCCAGCATGACTGAGCCATAGTGGTCTAGGGAGATGTCATTGTTGGCAGTGAGGTCTTCTAAACTGCTGTAGGAGGAGGAGGGCAGCTGTCAACTCTGACTGCATTCCTTTACTCTTGACTTTGACCAATATTCTCTACAGATGACATTTGTTTAATGTCATATTAAACTATTTTAAAGAATTCTAGAACATACTCAAAAAATATCATAATGAGGAACTCTCTCTTCCACACTAACACAAACATAATGTAGCGCTTCATTTCAGCTAAAAATATAAATTACCCCAATTTTTTTTTACGGTGAATACAAATTTGTTTCTCTAAATATACAGCACATTCTTTATTAAAATGTTAATTCTTGTGCAATAAAGTAACATCTTACTACTGTGTTCTCAGCTTCTGAGAGAAACTGTTTCAGGCTCCACAAATGAAATTGTACAGTTTTGCTGCACAGCTGCCTGCCTTGCAGCTCCAACAATGCCTTCATGACCAGGACACCATCTTTTTAAAGGATGGATAGTATTCCACAGTACGAATGCACAAAATTCCTTTTTATCTACTTTTTAGCTCCTAGATATCCAAGTTATTTTTGTTTATGGCTGCTGTGAACAGCACTGCAGTGGATTTTGAAGTTAATGGCCCATTTTTCTCAATGGCAGAGTAATCACAGATGGAAACCAATGTGAAGTCACTGTCCTTTAAGTAAAGTAGGCTTCTCTGCATAGCTGTCCACAAGGGCTGGTTGTATTAGGCAAATATCAGGGTTTGAACTCAGTCTATGAAGAAATGATTATGATTAGGTTTCTTAGGTAGGGTTAGAACAATTCAGGCCTGGGGAAAACATCAAGTAGCATCAGGACATAGGCAATCAGAGTCAGAAGACAAGGCAAATCCTGGGATGTGGGAGAAGGGAAAGGACTAAGTAGGTGTCATGAGTAGCTTAGACTCATGGCCTGACGCTGCGCGGTGACCAGCATGGCTTACTGACTGTGAGAAGGAAGACAGATAGGAGTGATCCATGTAGGTCTTCCCGCAGTAATCCTGTTTGCCCAGAGAGGATGGAGCTAAGGGTGGCGTCTCAGCCCTCAGCTTGGGGAGCTAACCTGGGCCAATCAGGAAAACAGGCTCTTGGTTCAGGTTGGATGCTTGTTCCAGACCACAAATGTGTGATAGTGTCTGTTAAGGCTTCAGGGATTTTCTTTTTGTTGATGATCTGCCTGATCTGCCTGTCTCTGTCTCTCTATCTGTCTCTGTCTCTGTCTTTCTCTTTTCCTCAACTCTACTCCTTTGCTTTTTCTGCTTTTATTAATTCAACTATTTTTAATCCAGGACTGGCCACTTGATCTTTGATATTTGGAATTGACTTCAGTGTGCTTGAACTAGAACCTAGATGCTGAATGGGAAGGACAAGGTTCCTCTGGTGACAGAATCAGCAGCCCACAGCTCAGCCCTTCCCTGCCGTCTGCTGGTTAGGTAGGTGTGCAGATGGTAGAGATGTGGTGCTGTGTACCTTCTCCAGGGAGAGATAAACAAGCGTTTACCTCTAGTGGAACACTAGTGACTGACCAGAGAAAGGATCCTACCCAAGCCCAGCTTATTGAGCTAGTGTGTTTATTGGAATTACAAGGACAGGTGAGCGATACTTAGAAGAGTAGGTGGGCAATTGTATTAGTGAGAAGCCCCACTCCAGTAGTTAGGAAAGCTGCATTCCTGGAGTCCTGTGCTTACCTTTCTGGCAGCTCAGCCTGTTGGGGAGAGCAGCTGTTACTCTTTGTATATTCCCCAGGGTTATGTGAGTCTTGTAAGTTTCAGGAGTTTCAGGAGTTTTTGCCTTTCATTTGGGTTTTGTGTCCCCCCACTCCCTTGAGACAGAGTTCCTCTGTTAGTAGTTTTGGCTACCTTGGAACTCACTCTATAGACCAGGCTGGTCTTGAACTCAGAGATTTGCTTGCATCTGCCTTCCAAGTGCTGGGATTAAAGGCCTGTACCACCACTGCCTGGCTGTTTTTTGTGTCTTAATCTCCCTCCTCTCTCTGGGTTGGAAACACATCAGTTTGAACGAAAAACATACACAGTGTTTCTCCCACTGGTGCCATGTTTTCTGAGATGTAGAAGGAGTAATAGATACACCTGATCATTTCCTTCCATCTACCACTGAACATTAGGCTGCTTTGCTACAGCAACAGCTATCTACTCTAATTAGGAGCTGGACTGGCTGAGAATCTGCAGTGAACACTGCCCATTACAAGAAAGTTTCTCTTCATGAGTCACCTAGGATGATGACAACAGTAACCTGTGTTGTAAATACAAAGGTTACAAAGACAATTTGACAGGCATTATATCTATCTAACAAAATAATAGTTTTGTTTTGTTTTCCCACACATTGGGGCCTATTACCTCCCCAGCCGTAGGCTGGGATAAAGTAGCAGATCTAAGCTCCCCTGGTGTAGAGGGCCTTAAATCTAGTCAGAAAGTGGCCGGTTGTACCCATTGCAGTTGTGGAATGCAGTGTTATACCAGTCAGCCCATCTTACCTGGCACGTTGATGCTCTAGCTTGCAGGGCCCATAACTGGGCGACACTGTCAGTGAGAGCCCCTAGCAACCTATATAGTGCCTTTCTGTACTACAGAAATCAGCCAACGGGGAGGGGACTTCCATCCAGTCCTAGTCTGATCCCTTCATGTCTGAGTCAAAGCCAGTGGTGTCACCAGCATAGGGTTTTACTTCTAGTTCTGGCATGCAGCCAAGAGCAATGGCAATAGCGTTTATGGTTTGTGGGGTTCAAGGCCTCCCTGACACATGATTGACAAAAAGGAAGCCCAACTCCTAGGACTGATTGTTTTTCAATGTACAACCTTATGGTTCCCAAGAGTGCTGTTTTCCGCTCAGCAAGGTGCTTTCATGTCAACTTCTTAACTGCTGTCTTTTCTGTTCTTTAAGATGTTTTTTAAAGCACTCAAGAGTTAGCATGTGTAAATGATCCTTTTCACAGAGGGTAGACAGGATCCCTGAAAATAACTGTCTCTTCTAAGCAGGAACCAGTTTCTTGAGTGGCTGAGAGTATTAAAAAAAGAATGAAAGATTAACCAAGGTCCAGTACAACTTGAAAAGATCTCATCATTTGTATCAGTTCTGAACTTAGGAGCATATGTTATGCAGGTGAGGTGGCTCAGCAGTACTGGCCCTTGCCACCAAGCTAATGACCTTAGTTCAGTTTCTCAGACAAACATGGGGTAAGGAGAAAGCTAACTCCCAGTCCCAGTTAGCTTGTGTGTACACACACACACACACACACACACACACACACACACGGACGGACGCACAGACACAGAGCAAATATAATAAGAAAATATGAAAAATAAAAAAGATTGGGTACAGCAGTGTGGAAGAGAAACTCCACCCCATATGTCACTCTAATCTAATCATTTTCCATGAGTCATCCACTGACCTATCCTGAGGTACTATGCTTTACTCCATCCCTGATGGTCTTTGTGGGACCACTTCCTCCAGTTGGCCTGGCTTTATCCCAAGGGGGAGCAAGGCCACATTTGTATTTGTCACTGGGCCTGGTGCCTCAGTTCTGACAGGCTCTGGGTGGCCCTTGCCTGGCTGCTGAAAGGGTGCCAAGCCAGGCAAACACTGCATGGCTTTTCCTGGGGATAGGAGAACAATTTATTCACCCCAGATAGGATACCAGTGGCAGACCAGAAGAACAGAGTTCATTATGGCTGCTCATGAAAGCATAGGTGAGAGAATCTTACAGCAGCATTTGCAAATCATAGACATCCAGATCACTGAAAGCCCCACCTGACAATGGGTGAAGACTCAAGAAAGCTGCGTTCCATGGGTTCCCTGCACTACTTGTAGGTAGTAGATCCAGCAAGAGTCTCCTCTCTGGCAGTTGTTAGTGTTTGTGTAATCCTAGGGTAGGCGTGTGTAGGAGGGGGCATTTATGCATCTTGTGAGCTTCAGGAGCTTCTGGAGTCTTTCAGTTCAGCTCAAGTTCTGGAGTCTTGTGAAACTTCCTCCTCCTTCCAGGGGAGATGCTCCGATATGGGAAGTCAGGGATGGTAAAAGCATACTTTGGCTGGTTTCTCTACCACTCTGAAGACTGCCAACACTTGTGTTAGAAGGCCATTACTAAATGATTTTGGTAGATGTTGATGATCAGTAATCATTGAGGGAGAGTGTTCATTTTAGTGTTTATGTTTATGTCTTCCATATTCCTCTGAGGGCCTTAATGCGTTGGAATGGAGTAATTTGGAAATGCTTGTTATAGGTGAATTTCAACTAGCCTATTGTGTGTTTCAGATCATACTTGAATCTAGTTTCTGAAATGGACCATTGATTACTAGATGTATCTGATTTATATCCTTGCATGCATAACTATTTGGAGAAATACTAGGCTTCTCATATCTCGCTGTCCACGGGGACATCTGAACTGACATTGGTAATTCCTAATAATGGCTCGTTGTATTAAGACCTTGTCCTTAGTTATCTTTTAGATTTGCATCATTGTCTCTTCTAATGTTGTAGGTACAGGAGTGATAACATGATCTGTAGACCTTAGAAACTTTAGTAGTCGTCAACACTGTGCTGCTTGAATGTACTTGATTTGAATGTACTTGTTTGAATGTACTTGAATGTATATGTTGTGCTTAGTAAAAAGGAGGAAGCCCCTTTATCAAGGCTTATCAAGCTTGAGCCATTACCTCTGCCCTCTTCCTATAACAGGGTATGATATATTCTCCTAAGTTCTCAGTGCACAGCCAGACTACACAAAAAGTATCAGGCCTTAGTGTCCTCAGTGAGAAAAATGGGACGTACCAATATTAGTTTGTCAATTTTGTGAAGATAAAACTAGAAATTTATAAATTGATTCACTTATAAAGACTTCAGTGAGTGTTCAGCTAAATTTCACATTCTTTCTTCTGGCCTTAGTAACTGCAAATACCCTCATAAAACCTTTCTACTCAGTAGATGTGACTTAATACTCAATAGGTATCGTTACTTTTGGGCATGACAACAAATATATCTCTGATCTTCACTTCATGCTCCCCTCCAAACCTCACCTTTTCTGTTTTGGATGCTGTTGCCATCTGTTGGTTCTTATTGATCATGGCTCTGTGAGGTGTTTTGGGAATTTAAGTATGTGGTATGTATAGAAACTTTAGCAGAAATATGAGTCAGTGGAAGACAAAGTAAAAGTTCTTGATAGTGTGTGTGTGTGTGTGTGTGTGTGTGTGTGTGTGTGTGTGTGTGTGTGTGTGTGTCCCAGAGGAAGACTGTATAGAGTAATGGGTCTATAGCAGGGTGCAGGACATCTCCTTTTCTATTTTCTTTGCAGACACTGTCTTTAGCAGCAGATACTTAGTGAACAACAGTGTGTGTGTGGTACAGTAGTTTTGGTGCATGTTGATTATGAAGACTAGGCACCTCTCCCTCCCTTTTCCCCTCCCTGTCTTCTTTTCTTCCTCTGACTTTTCACTTCCTCTTTCCCCCCTTCTTTTCTCATTCTCTCTTTCTCTCTTTCTTTCCCCCCTTCCTCCCTCCCTCTTGGAGAAGATTTTCCCTGTGCTGTGTTTGGTTATATACCAACTGGTTCTAGAATTTTTGCATGGGTAGTATTTATCAGTGTCCATTTAGTTAAAAAGGAAAACAGCTGTCATCACTGGAGGTTTTTTTTTAATGATTTATTTTTATTTTATGTATATTGGTGTTCTGCCTGCTTGTATGTGTGTGCGAGGGTGTCAGATTCCCTTGGAACTGGAGTTACAGACAGTTGTAAGCTGCCCTGTGGGTGCTGGGAATTGAACATGGGTCCTCTGGAAGAACAGCCAGTATTCTTAACCACTGAGCTATCTCTACAGCCCCATCACTGGAGTATTTTATTTTTGCCAAGGGAGTAGCTTTTATGGTCATCACACAAATTTGAATTTGGCAATTGCTTGAACTATGGAATGCATATATTTTGAAAACATTATGACAATAAGTGCTTGTGTAGAGGAATGAGCCACATAAAGGAGAAATGGCATCTAGTGTTCTGCATATATATGTTTGGCAATACATTGAAAATGACATTTTTCTTGTTAATGGACAAGTTTGTAGTAGTGCATATCATTTGAATATTCTATCAAGATTGCTTTAATTGGGTCTTGGAGTAACTTGAAAAGTGTATGCACTGATTTCTTTAGCAGTTAATGAGTCTGTAGCCTTGCTGAGCTTTTCTCATCAATAGCCTCATTTCTGATCAGGAAACAAAACATGCTTTTTTTATGTTGGAATACCCGATGAAAGATGGGCTTGTGCCTCAGGAGTGTGATGTCTAGTTTACCTTAGTATTTGCACCCTCGGCTGAGCCAACAGGACTTGACAAGTACTGGTCATCTGGGGACCTAGAGCACTCAACTGTGAGGACTGTGGCTATGACCTCGCTCATTCCTCGGCTCCTTTATTTTAGTCCCTCTCCTCATTTTCTCCATTTCAAAATGAAACAGATGAAGTGACAGGACTGGCAGCGTGTTGAGTGTTCGTCCTTGCTGCTGTTTTCACGTCTGTCTGTGGAATGGCTGCACACTGAAGCCGATGCTTGATCTCCTCAGCTCTTGAGTCTGTTGTGTTTGCTGACTCGTAGCCTTCTTGCCTTCAGTGTTCTAACTCAAGAACTGACATGTCATGCACACTGTGGTGCTACTGTTTGTAATCAATAGCAAACACAGCTCACCATCTTTTTTTTTTTCCTTTTTTCTTTCTGTTTTTGTTGTTTAACTTTGGGTTATCTTTGGAAAGCACGATGACCTAGTTTCCTTAGGGACCCTGCAGAAGCCACTGCACACACATCATCTAAGAGATAGAACCCGTCATTTCTGCCTCAGCTTTGCTCATAGCTTGACTTGGCAGGAAGGAAAACTGGGTTGATCTGGTGAGACCAAGATGTTATCCACCAGATGCAGAGTCACAGAATGTCAGTTAGGCAGGCTTTGCTGTGTTGTTAGAATAGTTCTGGCCTGGCCTCCTGAAATCCAGAGATTTAGGAGAATCCTGACTTGACGCTAAAGGATAGCCTGAGTCAGAGTTTATGGCAAGGACCATCTTGTTTGTCTAGCACTTAGCACAATGCTCCCTGCTGACCTGCTTAAGAAAGGCGTTGTCTTAGTCACTGTTCAAGTCCTGTGAAGAAACACCACGGCCATGGCAACTTTTGTAAGAGAAAGCATTTTATTAAGGGCTCGATGACAGTTTCAGAGGGTTAGTCCCTTATCATCATGGTGGGGACCCTAGTGGCATGCATGACAGGCATAGTCCTGGAGCCACATCCTGATCCTAAGCTACACTGGACCTGGTGTGGACTCTTAAAACTCAAAGGCCACCGCCATGACACACTTTTTCAACAAGACCCCACCTCCTAGTCCTTTTCAAACAGTACCACTCCCAAATGACTAAGCATTCAAACATATGAGCCTGTGGGGGCTATTCTTACTAAAAACACCAGAGGCTTGGTGGTGGTGCATGCCTTTAAGAGGAAAGGAAGTCCCTGTGAGCCTTTCTTACTTTACTTTCCCTACACTTCCCTGTTTTGTTTTTTTTTTGTTTTTTTTTGTTTTTTTTTTTTGTTTTGTTTTGCCACATTTCTAGCTAGCTAACCTTACTCCCTCATACAGATGGGTTTAGCACCCTGCTCCTTCTTGGTACTCTGGCTCTCTGTCCTGAGTCCTGGAATGCAGACAAGGAAGGTGGGTGTGCAGTGGGCACGTCTGTGACTCCATTGGGTCACCGTCTGTCAGTGAGAAGGCGTCACCCCAGTTTGCTCTGCAGTGTGTGCTGCTTATCTCCTTCCTGTGGCTTCGCTGCTTCTACTCCCCGGGTCTCCTGTAAATGCAGCCTAGGAGCTCCTCCCCCAACTGCTTTCCATTACAACATGCATCTTAATCAGCTTGAGGACTTTCATACTGTTTGTTTTGTCACTAGCCATTCAGTTCTCATGAGGGCCAAATGTGCGGGAGGTGCGGTGGGCATTGTGAGGGGTGTTGCCTTGGAGGTCTGAGTGCATGAAGTAGAGAAGGCAAGAGGACGCTTGTCTTTTTTAATCATTGAAAATGGAGTCTTCTCTCATACAGAACATCCCAACCACACTTTCCCCCCTCTCTCCCCAGTTCCCCCCACCTCCCTTCTCCCCTAGATCCACTCTCCCTCTGTCTCCCATCAGAAAAGAGCAGGCCTCTAAGAGACAACAACCAAACACAATAAGATAAAATACAACAATACAAGGCAAAAGCCCTCACACCGAAGCTGGACATGGCAGCCCAACAGGAAGAGAAGAGTCCCAGGAACAGGCAAAGGAGTCAGAGGGACTCCAGCTCCCACAGTTAGGAGTCTCCAGATTACACTAAGCTAACAGCCACACAAACATGTGGAAGACCTGGTGCAGACCCTTGCAGGCTCCCTGCTTGCCACTTCAGTCTCTGTGAGCCCATATGCTACCTAAGAGGACACATGTCTTTCTAATGAACAGTGGTAAATTTAACCTCTGGGACTTGTCATTACTGCTGCTGAATATAAATAAAATTCTCCATTCCTGAATTTGCATTTCTAGCTAGTGGCACATCTTATTTTAGTAATTTTAAGAGAATGAAGATCTTTGTTTTGATTTTTATTTTTTAAAGAACTATACAAAATAGCACTATTCCAAAGCCAGAGAGCTATACATTTAACTTACACATTTTCTCTATGATGATAGTGGAGCCATTTGTCATTTCTGATCATACCTACATGCTATTTATTGATATTGGCCTGTTTTAAAGCCTTACCAGGCATTTAAATGACATTAAATACAAATTTGGACAATTAAAATATTTTTACAGGTTCAAGTATATAATTTCACTAAAAAAAACTTTGTATATGAAGGTTATAATTCCCTATTATGATTTTAGATGTTTATTTAAGCTATATTACATTCAGATAAAGTAAAATAAAAATAATCCAAAGATACTTTTGTATTAGAAAGAGATGTGATTTGCTTTTCAAGAAGGACAGCTAGGCTTACCCAGGGATGTGTGTTCACTAAACTTGGTTACTACAATAGTGACCAATGAAAGCTCATAATGACCATAATGAAGGAAATTATGATTTTTGCAGAATTTTTCCTGATATTTGATTGTAAACAAAACTTCTTTAACCACGTGATGACTTTTCAAAGTCATTCATGTTCTCCTGTGGTCATGTTATCCTACTCTTTAAGTAAGAAAAAAGAAAGAAGAGAAGAAATAGATAAAGGCTTGTGTTACCCAAACTAGTTTCACTTCCTCAGCTCAGAGTTAAGATGTAAATTAATGAACATTTCTTAGAAACCAGCGCATGAGCTCCTTGGTTCAACCTCTGAGCGCGATGAATGTTGCTTCCTCTTTGGGCTTCTGTTTCCTGTGCCTGGAATGAAGGACTGACTGAAGGGAAGGAAGTTTCTTACTCAGGCTCAGCTTTACTGGGCTCTGCTCCCTTAGTTTTAGCCCGCATTGGCCTCAGTTGTGAATGGTGGGAACCTTTCTCGTGCTGCTGTGCTGACTTCCCATGAGAAAGTGTCCTGGAGTGACTGTGTTACTTCTAGCTTTATATTATGCCTTATTCTTAGATTCTCTAACTTGAGTTATTTGTCAAGGTTCTGCATTAGAGTTGTTAATTTGAACGTACTGTTAATGTAGGTTTATACTTGTAGTTAATTTTCCTTTGGGAGGATTAGGAGGCTTCTTGAATTGGGTCTGTTTGTTAGGTGCTCATTGAGGTAGATGTTATAACTCAACCGCAGAACCTTACTGTAGGTATTGAGCTTTGCTTTCTTAATCCAAAATCATTCGGGTGGAGCCCCAGCAGCTGGCTGCTCACCTCTACCCAACATCGAATGTAAGGCAGCATCAGCCTAGCAGAGTGTCGTGTTGGACCTAGGCCGTTCTCTGTGTACAGAAGTGAGCTGAGAATGCTGTTGCAGATGAGCACATCTGCCAAAGCTTAGAGCTATCCAGGCAGTGACCCCACACACTGGTTAGTAATAGTGCTCCAGGGATTTCAGCTGGGCCTCTACGCCAAAGCTAGCATGTTTCCTTTCTTTAACTATGGCTGAGTTTTGGAAATCTGCTCCCAGAAGTCAGACATGAATGTGAACTATTGTGTTTTTTATTGTAATGCTCTTTTTTAGTCTTAGATAAGCTTTGTAAAAATATAAACTTAGGAAAACAATTTAAAATTACGTTTTTGAATCATGTGTGTTAATATTTACCAATATAGGCATGTAGATAGAAAATTAATCATTAAGGGGAAAAAACCTTAATCAACTATTACATAGACATCTTTCTCAACCAAAGGTAGTTTGAGATTTCTCTTCTATTTACCAACTCTTTGTATTAAATTCAGACATGTGGAAATAATAAAATTATTTTTTAAAAAGTCACATTGACTATTTTGTACAACCACACAGTCAAATTGTACTACTAAAATAGGAATAAATGTTACTTCTAATAATTACTGACTATTAATTTTTAATTAAAATAATCTTGGTCATGTTTTGAACAAACACAAATCACATGTCTGCTTACTTAGACTTTCAAGAACTATCCTTTTGGAGCAAGATATTAATGTTGATGTAGAAGCAAACTTATTCTCAAGCTATGAAAATATGGACATAAGAGTGAAAGAAAGAAAAGGTTCTCACCTCTAAGGTGACTACTTGTCTTTTTTGTCTCTCACTCTTAATTTTATCTTTATCTACATGACAGTGGTATAATGTAAGTAACATTTACAATCAAAGTCAACACATTTCATTTGGTCTGAAACTCTGTAGATAGCAAGGTATGCATTTTAAGTAAAAACATTTTAAAATATATTTGGAGTATATGGAATGGATGCCTGGTACAGTGTCAAACAGAAACCCGAGAGAGCCCACTTCTGTTCTTTAACTGCCTGTTCTCCTGTCACACGGAATGCTCTTGTATCTCTGCCTCTGGCTTCTCTTCTGTAAAATGGGCTCAAGAATTTAATTGCCTGCCTTCACCCCTGGCAAGAGCATTGAGGACAGATACCTCGAAGTCTTGGAGGACAAAATGCTACCTTGTATAATTTTTGATACTAACTTATCTTGTAAGTATGTGCTTTATGTTGTGTACAGTGACACAGTGTGACATCGTGAACTTTTTAAAAATGAGAATAAAAGCTATTTGCATGCTTTAATGTTAAACTGTACTTCTGTTATTAATGTCTTATATTTTCTGAACTTGATTCTGTTCTATTTTATTAGTGCAGTGGGGAATGTTCATCTGAACCCTATGCATTTGGGAGATGGAGTATAGATGTTTTCTGGCAGTTAGAAATGTGCAGAGTTGTACAGTTTGGTTAGGACTCTGCCCCAGTTCTGCAGTGTACAGACGACTGGCTTTTCATCTTGGGACTAGATAAAAAGAACTCTCTGTTTCTCCATTTTAGCATCCCCCTCCTCCTTCCAGGTTATGCTGTCCTGCATGCAGACCCATGAATAGAAAGCCAGGGAGCTCAGAGAGGGAAGAGCCGGTCAGGATTTGCAAGGCTTGGGTTCTCATCTGTATGCTCTCCATACTGGTCCTCAGTTTTCCTGTCCCAGCCTGTTTCCCATTGCAGTCTAGTTAATTAAGATGCTAGGTAGTCAAGAAGGCTGTTGTTGCATTGGATGCTAAAGCCTGTACAATTCTGAGATGATGGTTAAAAATATGTGTGTGTGAAGCTGCCTACAATTATTCATGTGAAAACTTCTATACTCTACCATTTTCTTTGTATTTGCATGTGGGCATAACCTCAGAGCCCAAGAGCATTGTTGTGTGACCCTCACCATCATCAGTGAATGTGTGATCCAGAGTCCTGTGCCCTGAAAAGAATTCCTGAGTGCTTTTTTGTTAAATGTTCTGTGATCAGACTTTCACTTAAAAAGTATAAGGAAACATGATTTTCCTGTCTGGGTAATATTGTGAGGCTTGGTAATTTTCAGTTCTGTGGTAAAGTACTCAAGTTTTACTCAATTTTCTAAAACTGTTCTATGATTGCATGACATCTGTTATCATTCTTTTCCAGAGAATACGGTCAACTGTGGATGAAAAAGAGCAAAAACAACTTCTCATGGATTTGGATGTGGTGATGCGGAGTAGTGACTGCCCATACATTGTTCAGTTCTATGGTGCGCTCTTCAGAGAGGTACGGGTAAATTATTGGGGTTTTAGCTGATAAATGCATACGTAATTTGAATAAGTACGAAGATGGCAAGATTCAATTCTACTCTCCAGCAAAGTGTCATACATTAACAATGAAGTTGTCTCTTATAATAGTACAGAGCCATCCACGTTAACCTATAGGTTATTCTTTCTTCCTAGGATTGCTTTGGCTACTCATTTGTTTTTGTTATGCTTTTCTTACTAGTTCTATGAGGAATTCCACTGAAGTTTGGACTCACTGCTTCTTACATTAAAGGATGATTATCATCAATATATATGTAAATATTTCTGTGTCTTTGTGGTTGGTACTTCTGAATCCCATAGTTTCTTCTTTTATGTTTTCTATTAAGACTGTGACACATCTGTGTGTTAGCACTGCAATGTAGAATTTTAAGAATTATCATGTTTAAACTTTTTGGTTAATAATGAAATGGTTGTCATTGTGACATCTTCAGTTTTTTGAAAAATATGTTTTAAATTAAAATAGATGTACATCACTTTCCCCCTTTCCTTTCCTTCCTCTAGCCACCTTTCTGCATATATTTCATTACACTGTGTTCTCATTTGCCCCAACCACCTACCCTTCCCTGACTTCCTTCCTCACTCTTGCCGATCACTGTCCATTTTCTAATGGCCCCCTTTTCTGCTCTGATGTCAGTGTTTTATTATACCTTCTTGTTCACTTCACCCCCTTTCTTCAGACCTCTTCCTCCCTCTCAGTTCCTTCTCTACTTTCGTGCCGTGTGTGTGTGTGTGTGTGTGTGTGTGTGTGTGTGTGTGTGTGTTGTCTGAGTCTGTCTATCTGTTTATCTTCTGCATGTGGCAGAAAATATGCAGTATTTGTTTTTCTGAATCTGGCTCATTCTGCTTCATCGGATTATCTCCAGTTTCATCCACTTTCCTGCAAAGGATGTAATTTCATTCTTTACAAAAGAATATGTTTGCATTATGTGTATGCACCATATTTTTAAAACATCCATCCTTTCATCTGTTGGTAGACATTAAGGTTGGTTCCGCACCTTGACTGTTGCAGATAGTGCAGCAAAACCACGAATACGCTAGCGTCTTTGATATGCTCGTGTACCTAAGAGTGGGTATGGCTGGGTCATATGATAAGTCTACTGTTAGTATTATTGAGAGGCCGCCATGCTGTACAGGTTTACACTGCTACCAGCAGTTGTTAAGGGTTGCTTGCTCTCTACATGCCACTGGCATTTGTTTCCTTGACGATAGCCATTTTGATGAGGTTAGATGCAACCTCAAAGCAGTTTTCATCTGTATTTCTTTGATAGCTAAGCATTTTTTTAAAAGCCGTTTTTCAAATGTATCTTGGCCATTTTTATTTCTTCATCTGAGAACTTTCTATTCATTAACTTACTATTGATTAACTGATTGGGTTTTATTTTGTTGTTAGTATTTAATTTCAAAGTTCTTTATACATTCTAGATATTAATTCCTTGTCAGTTATATCACTGACAAAGACTTCCCGCCATTCTAGAGGTAGTTTCCTTGCTGTGTTCATGGTTTTTTGTATTTTTTTAGGCTTATTTTATGATGTATAAAATCTGTATGTGATGTTGTTTCTGCATGTACACCTACACGCCAGAAGAGGGCACCAACTCTTATAGATGGTTGTGAGCCACCATGTGGTTGCTAGGATTGAACTCAGGACCTCTGGAAGAGCTGCCAGTGCTCTTAACCTCTGAGCCATCGCTCCAGCACCACCACCACTCTTTTTTTGGGGGGGATGTAAAACCATTTTAATTTCATGTAATCCCATTTATCACTACTTACATGCTGCTGGAGTCCATGTTAAAAAGACTTTGCCTGCTCAACTGCAGGTCTTAGATTAATGTCTTTGCTGTATTCTATATTGGGCTTTTTTTTTTTTTGGTGCAGGGTGAGAGAAGTAAACCTAGTTTACTTTTTTTACACTGAATATCCAGTTTACCAGCACTGTTTGTTGAAGAGGCTTCTTTGGTAATTATGTTTTAACACATTTGTCTAAGATTTGGTGGCTGTAGCTCTCTGGATATATTTCTGGGCCCTGTCTTATATGCCATTGGTCTCTTCGCAGTACCTCTGGTTTTGTAATTGTAGCTCTATGGTATGATTTGAGATCAGAAATTAGGATGCCTCCAGCACTGTGCTGTCTGCTTAGTATTTCTTAGTATTGATTTGTTTGTTCTTTTTGTTGTTGCTTTTAATTTGCTTGTTTTGCTATTCTTACTAGTTCTATGTGGAATCCCACTGAAATTTAGATGGGGGTCTATCTTAGTTAGGGTTACTGTTGCTGTGCTGCAGCACCATGACCGACATAACTTGGGAAGGAACAGGTTTATTTCACTCACAGTTTAGTATAACAGTTAATCATCTCAAGCAGTGAGGACAAGAACTCAAGCAGGCTAGGAACCTGGAGGCAGGAGCTGATGCAGAAGATATGGGGTGGGGGGAGGAGGGCTTGCTTCCTATGGCTTCCTACACCTGCCTTCCTTTAGAACCCAGGACCACCAGACCAGGGTGATCCCACCGACAATGTACCGGGCCCTCCTCCATCAATCATTAATTAAGAAAATGCTCTAAATTCTTGTCTTCAGCCCAGTCTTATAGAGGAGTTTTCTCAACTGAGGCTCCTTTCCTCTCTGACGACTTTAGCCTATGTTAAGGTCACATGGAACTAGTCAGGACATGGGCTGTGCTGCACCTGTACATGGAACTAGTCAGAACATGGACTGTGCTGCACCTGTACATGGAACTAGTCAGAACATGGGCTGTGCTGCACCTGTACATGGAACTAGTCAGAACATGGGCTGTGCTGCACCTGTACATGGAACTAGTCAGAACATGGGCTGTGCTGCACCTGTACATGGAACTAGTCAGGACATGGGCTGTGCTGCACCTGTACATGGAACTAGTCAGGACATGGGCTGTGCTGCACCTGTACATGGAACTAGTCAGAATATGGACTGTGCTGCACCTGTAGATTGCTTTGGGCCGTGCATATCTAGTTATCACAGTGGCTATTCTGCCAGTCCATGTGCTCGAGAGGGTTTTCTATCTTCTAGTATATTCTTTAGCTTCTTCCTTCTAGACTTTCAAGTTTTACCCTTTTGTTAGAGTTATTACAAGGTATGTTATTATTAACTTTTGGAAAGTGTGATGAATGAGGTTTTTAATTTTGTTTTACCCAGTTTTTTGTTTTGTTTTGTTTTTCTGGGCAAGTTCATTGCTGGTATGTGGAAAGGCTACTGACTTTTATATCAGTAGTTAGATATAAAATACAGTTTATGGGGGCACAGGCCTTTAATTCTAGCTCTTGGGAGGCAGAGGCAGGCAGATCTAGCCTACAGAGTGAGTTCCACAATAGCCAAGGCTACAAAGAGAAACACTGCCTTGAAAAAATAATACAGTTTATGTCTTCGTTACTTTTCTATTGCTGTGAAGAGACACCGTAACAAAGTCATTTTATAGAAGAAAGAGTTTTGGGTGCCTTACAGTTTCAGAGGGTTGGAGTCCATGACCCTTATGGTGGGGAGCATGGCGGCATGCACATGAAGGTGGTACTGGAGCAGTAGATGAGCATACAGCAGGTAGAGAGGGCTGACTGGGAGTGGCATGGACTTTTCAAACCTCAAAGCCCATCCCTGGTGACACTCCTCCAACAAGGTCATATCTCCTAATCCTTCCCAAATAATTCCACCAACTGGACCAAACAGTCAAATACATGAAACCATGGGGGACACTCTCCTTTTAACCACCACAGCAGTATTACTGTGGTTATCACATCTAGAGTTGTCTTGTAGAGTCTATGAGGTCTTTTAAAAATAGGATCATGTCGGCCAGGCCTGATGGTGTACACTCTACCCCAGCACTTGGGAGGCAGGCTGAGTTCTGTGAGTTTGAGGCCAGTGTGATGTACAAATTGAGCTCTAGGACAGCCAGGTCTACACCAGAAAACCCTTCCGGGGTATGGGGGTGGGGAGGGGGACCATGCCATCTGTAAATAAGGATTGCTTAGTTTCTTCCTTTAAAATGTCTGTCTTTGTCTCATTGCTGTACCTAAGACTTTCAGCATTACGTCCAGTGAGAGTTTCCTTTGTTTCCTTTCTCATGTTAGAGAAAATGCAATCAATTTCTCTTAATTCACAGTGATTTTGACTATAAGTTTGTCATATATGCCCTATGTTGTGCTGAGCTATGTTGCTTCCAAACTTAGTTTCTCAGGGTTTTCATCCTGAAGGAGAGTTGCATTTTGTCAAAAACCTTGTCTACAACTTTTGAGATGATCATACAGCTTCTCCTCGAGTCTTATGTACGTGCTTTACTAATGTACTGCAGGAGGTGGCTTGAGTGAGAAATGTCCCCCCATCGGCTCAGGCATTTGACACTACTTGGTCCCCAGTTTCAGTTGGTGGCACCGTCTAGGGAGTGTTAGGAGGTATAGCCTTCCTGGAGGAAGCATGTCACTGGGGAGAAGCTTTGAAAGAATACAGTCACATCCTCCTCACAGGTCTGCTGGGGCTTCCTGCTTCTGCTGCTGCTGGCTATCATGCCTTCTCACCAGATGGGCTCTGTCTCTCTGGAATCATAAATCCAAATAAACTCTTGCTTTTTGGTTATGATATTTTATAACAGCAACAGAAAAGTAACTAGTGTGTATAAGCATATGTACAGAACAATCCTTACAGTACTGAACTGATAGCAACTTGGTATTTATGGGTTTTTAAATTCAGTTTGAAAGTATTTGATTGAAAATATCCTGTGTATATGTGGGTTTGATGTCATTGTAATGGCAGCTTTGGAGGATGGTTTTGGTGTTCCTTCCTTCCTGTCCTGGAGCAGTCTGAGGACAGTGGTGTGGCTCATCTGTAAGGGCCTGCTTCAGTTCAGCATCAGCCTTCCCAGCCTGGACTTTCCCTTGTTGGGAGATTTTATTACCACTGCAGCTTTAGTGCTCCTCATGGGTCTGCTTAGTTTTGCTTTTATCTTCTTGATTTAGTTTTAGTAAGCCATAGATATCTATAAATTTATCCTTTCTAGATTTCTTGTTTTGTTTTGGTTTTGGTTTTTCAAGACAGGGTTTCTCTGTGTGCCTTGGCTGTCCTGCACCCACTTTGTATACCAGGCTGGCTTCGAACTCACAACGATTCATCTGCCTCTGCCTCCCGAGTGCTGGGATTATAGATGTGCGCCACCACGCCCGGCTGATTTTCTAGTTTTTTAAGTCTATATTTCAAGCATTCCCTAGTGATTCTCTATCACTGGCATATATTCTAGAGATACCTGTTAAGTATCTTTTATCTGTGGTGTCATATCAATTTGCTTGTGCCGTTATGCTCTTTGGCAACATTTTATAGTTGGATATTGTATGAGGCTTTTTCTGTTTGTTAGATCCATTCCTGTGTGCCTTGCAACTTTAATTTCTGTTGGGAGTGATGTCTGTGTACGCATGGTGACACTCTTCCTCCAACAAGGCCACACCTCCTAATAATGCTACTCTCTCTGTGCCAAGCACTCAAACTCAGGAGTCTTTGGAGTGCATTCCTATTCAAACCAGCTAAGGGTGATTCAATCAAATGTCAATATGGCTACAGTAGCTTTCCTTTATCTGCAGGAGGTGTATTCCAAGACAGCAAATGAATGCCCAAGACCTCTGGTATTAGCAAACTTGATATATTATTTTTTCTTGCACATATACCTGTGAAAAAATTCAACAGAATATTGGCACAATAAGTGAGAATCATAATTATGCCAAACATAGGTATAATAACAATGATAGTATCTTGGGGGGGGTACTTGAATCTCAGTATAGCAGGACTGTGGCAGTTGATCTAATAACTGGCATGGTTACTAATGAAACATGGCTGCATTGGTGCCTATACTAGATCCTTTAGAAGGCATACTACAGGGGAAGGAGTGGTGACTCACGTCAGTGGCAGGTTGGGGCAAGACATCACAGCATGTCATCAGCTGTGGAGCAACAGCAGTTTGAAACTTACGACATGTTTATCACTATAACACTATTTGTACTGTTATCAGATCATGGTGACTGCAAGAAATCAGGGACATTGACCTGTGTCTCTGTGATAAAACTGCTTTCATACAGTGGTTTAATTGTTGCCAGTGTGATTTGCTGGGGACAAAGATAATAAATGAGCACTTGTGCTGCATCAGACAGTGGGAAGTTCTGCATAGAACAGCAGGAGTGGAGGCACGCTGAGTCGGGGACTCTTCTCACCAAGAAGGCTGCTGACCTCAACACGGTGTCATTTACTACTTTTTAAGCTTTCCAATTTGAGAAGTTTTATTAATTTCTTAAGATAAGCTCTTTTGTCAGTGAGAAAGGATGATTTTCCATATAGTTCCTGATTTGGGTTTGGTGATGGCAAATTTTGAACTATTTGTCAAGGCACAAAAGTTTTCTGTAAGTTAGGAGTGGTCAAGATAAGGGTTGGAGAGATGGCTCAGAGGTTAAAATCACTGGCTCTTCTTGCACAGGATCCATGTTCAATTTTCAGGAGATCTGATACCCTCACTTGGTGTCCGATGCTTTGACCAAATAGTTCTATTTAAACCTAGGTAGGACATCCTTTCCAGGTCCTTAATGATGAATAAAAAATCACCATGAGTTGGAGGTTCAGTGTAAAAGCCGAGGAAGGTGTCTTCCTCCTTAGTTCTGTTTCTGTCCTAAGTAAGGGGAAGGCATCAGTGTTCCAGTGTTAGGATTTTATGATGACAAATATCTGTTGTTTTACAGGGCGACTGTTGGATTTGTATGGAGCTCATGTCTACCTCGTTCGATAAGTTTTACAAATATGTATATAGTGTGTTAGATGACGTTATTCCGGAAGAGATCCTAGGCAAAATCACTTTAGCAGTAAGTATCTGACTTTCACGTTGCTGGCATGTAACTGTGAAGAAGTTGCTGGTGTTTGTGAGTGCATGTGATTTTGCATTGTTGTTGCCTTCATGAGAAAAATCAATTGTAGTAGGACAAGAAATACCATACGATAATTAATTATATACCATAATTAAAATACTTTCCAAACGTGCTCTATGAATCCTACAGTGTTGTTCTCATTCAAATCTCAAAGAACAATAACAGACTGATTTAAGTAAAGCTAGAAATGCTATTTTATATCTGTTTCTCCTGTTGTTTTAACTGTCTTTAAGTTGATTATATACCTAAACTAATCAGAGTGGCAAAAGTCTTTTTAAAGCCCTTTAATTGCAGCTTTTTGAGAGGGTTTATTTTGCAGTGGTTTAAGAGTGAGGATTATTCAGGCTAAGCCGTTTAAAATGTTGCCTTGTAATTTTAGGAGCCAAATTTATGATAAAATTGATCAGTCCACTTTTACCAAAATACCGAGAAGGAAAAGAGTTCACTTTTAAATATGTGTATGGCTTGAAACTGACTTCATGATCAGTTTCTTTCTTGCTCTCGTCTTTCAGTTGAAAAATGTGTAAAACTTTCTTACAGAGGAAAAGGCAACTTATTTTTATGAAGCAAAACTAAAAAGACAGTTAGAAGCCCTGAGACTCTGAGCCAAATACTTGTCCAGTTAGCTGGTGTGTACGAGCTAAACCATATTGTGGCTGCATGTGACTTCTGATTTATTTGAGCCAGTCTTCCCCCAGTTTAGTTCACTTGTCACTTGCCAGTTTAGTGACTTCTAGAGCAAATAAAACTGATTTAAAGATATAAACAATTTCTGAACTCTATTTCATTTGTAAGAGATATGTGTGTATAATAGTATACTTTACAATTTTGATTAAACTTTAGTTAGTATGTTAAGGTTGATAATTTGCTAAAATTTTGTCACTGCCAAAGTAATGATTAAATTTAAAACTTTTGCGACTAGCTAACTTTAGAGATATATATTCTTTCATATAATACTATGTAGAGTGAAACTGAGTTGAACTAGATACTTATTCATAGTTCAGATGAATATGTAAGCTTTACATTGATAGTTTAGCTACCCATCCAGTGTACTAAGCCACTGATGTCTTGGAACTTGCCCCCTGTTAACAGTATTAGAATATAATAGTACTATACGGTAACTAGTACTGTGGTACTATACAATAATAGAATAATGATAGTAGTTAATGGTGAGTGAATTTTATTTGTGTTGAGCCAAAATTCCATGACATAATCTTTTTGGTAGTTGTATAAGTAATATACCATTTTTACAGATGGTAAATCCAAAAACATGGGGGTATTAATTTGGTTTGGTATTTACACAGTTTTAAGTTGTTGATGTTTAAAACCTCCAAAGCTTGATCTCATAACCCCACTGTTAACTACAGCATACAAATATAAAATTATTTTTATCACATATTGTAATATATACAGTATGTACCTGATTAACCTAGTACATGTGTGCTTATGTTTTCACACAGATGATCACCTTATATACTAAGTTCAACATTTTAAATTACTTTTTATAAAGTCTCATGCTAATTAATAGACCAGTGAATACACAAGAAGAGGTATTGCGACAATGTAAGGTGGAATTTTCTGCGTTCCTTATGTACTTCCTCTGAAGACAAGAACGGCTTGACTCTTTTCTTTTAAACAGCAAATGTGTTGGCTGTTGTTAGGCCTCTGTTTCTTCCCTTTCTGAGGAAGCCTACAATTTCTAATCATGAGTAGTGTGAGGCAGGATGGATAAACTGCTGCTGGCTGAGCAGATGTGCCAGAGCCACAGACGTAACTCAGGAATTTAGTGAACAAGTGTGAGGAGCTGAGGATGAAAATCATCCTCATCCTGGGTAGTAGAGCCAGTGCAGTGAGCTTCTTGTGCTGCTTTTCTGATTGTACAGGTTTGAGGGACAAAAACAGTACAACGGTGACTTAACATTGTTCATGTTACTGTTTTCTAAGCTGTCAGAGAGGAGTATGTAAAGGCAACTAGCCAGATGTAAAATTACATACCATCGTCATTCAGGATACAGAAGGATAGCATTTAAATTTTACACGGAGAAAACATAACGGATGGCTGTGGAGGCTTGTGATAGGTTCTTAGGCTGTTGGTAAAAACACAGCATCTTTATCCTACCTCTTCTTTTTCTCCCTAGACTGTGAAAGCACTAAACCACTTAAAAGAAAACTTGAAAATTATTCACAGAGGTGGGTATGAATTACTTTCTTTAATTACTCAAAACATTTTAAAATGAAAACTACCATAATACTGTATAAATTTCCATAAAATATTAGTATTCGTGGCTAACAAAACAAACACACAAAACCTCTAAGTGCTATGTACCCCGAAGCTTCGCCTTTGCCTCCCCTGGGGTTCTTTAAGTTTCCATCTAACTTACTAAGTAGATTGGACCTGAAAAGTATATTTTGCTACAATTATTGATCTTAGTTAGAAGTAGTTACTATTGGTTATAAAACCTCTTTGCACAGTTAAAATCTGCCAATAAAATTAATAAAAGGGAAATATAAATGACTAAAAATAACTCAGGCATTGCCCAATATAGTTGAAGACTCTGCTTACTGTCAGAGCATCACAGTGGGCCTGTGGACATTCAAAGACTGGCCCTTCAGAATCGCACCTTAAGGATCCCCTCCTCACCCCTGCTGGGAATTGGACACAGGTCCTTTTGTGTGCTGGGCAAGTGATCCCTACCACTTAGCTATACTCCCTCTGCTAAAGCATTTTAAAGCCATGGTATTTCTTCTATGAAGTACTTCTTCACTTTAGAGCATGTTTTGCAAAAGATTCAAAGTTTACATTACAAACTAGAATTCCTCCAAAGCATGACCTGCTTGTGAAAAGTGTTAATTGTCACAATATTAATGACCACTTCAGCTCCCAGTGTTCCTTCTAGACACAACAATGTCTTGAAAAAAGGACTTTTGCTTCCCATGTGTCCTTTTTAGCAGCAAGGACATACTTTCTTGCATGTTTGTATTCAATGTCACATTTGCTAGGATTGTCCCCTGCTCTGAAAGTAGCTACTGCCAGAGAGCATGAGACTTACCCATCAGAAGCCACAATTTGCAGAGGTGGGTAGAATTTTACCAAGAAAGGATGGGTCTATTGTGGTTCTTTTCTAGACTTTTTGAATTATATATAGATTTTTCTGTGTCTCAGTTTTCCACGATACTGACAGTGAGACAGGTGGCAGGATTGTGATAGAAGTACACAGTGGAGGGCCCCGGGGCACTCTGACAGCTCATTGGCGCAGTGGTGGTGGTTATCAGGGAGGAAGATCTTTGGCTCTCTGCATGCCAAGCAGAGGTGCAACTGCTCTGAATGCTGGGGATATGAAGCCAAGGGCCAGTTAGTTGGGAGAAACTGGAGAAAGTATTTGAGGTCAAAAGGCTCTCTCAGGCTGAGCCTTGACTCCATAGTTAAAATGCTTGCTGCTCTCCAGAGGACCCAAGTTCAGTTCCCAGGACCCACACTGTATGTGTGTGGGGGCGGGACCTCTAAAAACTCCCTATAATCCAGCTCCAGGGCATCTCATGTCCTCTTCTTTCCTCTAAGTGTCTCTTCACACACTTAAGAGTCACTTGGTTGATCAGTTGTATACTGAATTGCATGTATCTCTTGCAGACATCAAACCTTCCAATATTCTTCTGGACAGAAGTGGGAATATTAAGCTCTGTGATTTTGGCATCAGTGGACAGCTCGTGGACTCCATTGCCAAGACAAGAGATGCTGGGTGTAGGCCATATATGGCAGTAAGTGTACAGCCAAGTCCCTTGCTTAGCAGGCGTTGCATAGAGAGCCTGTGCCCTGTGGTGCTGGGTATAAGGAATCTGCCTTGCAGCCTCACAGTCATAGAGTGCGTTTCTCTCCATCAGCGTTTCCAAGCTCAAGTTTTAACTTCTAGAATGTTGGTTGCTAAATTATTTCAGTGCACTCCTGTATACAAGTTCATCTTATTGTTTGGCACTGAGCATTTTTGGTCTTTCCTGATTGTATCATTCAACTCAACAAATCAATCAGGTGGTAAATTATAAGTGTGTGATCACGTGAAATACAGTGCTACCTTTTGTTTCCATGTGTTCTCTTGCTGTGTGTACTTGGACTTTGTATTTGGAAAGCATTGTGTGTGAAATGCTTCACCTTTACAGTATTTTAGACTTGTTGCATTGTTAGGACTTTTCATTCACTTACTTTACAAATGAAAATGTAGAAGTGTGCTAGGAATAAGTGGTATAACAGAGTGCAAGGTAAGAAATAAAAAATAGATAGGCACACATTTATTAGCTGCCGTAATTGACACTTCAGACATACCTAGTGACAACCATAAGAGACACATTCAGTAACCATGTAGCACAGTATGGCAGGGAAGTGGAAAGGCACCTGTCTTTATGGAGAAAGGGCTTAAGGGCCTTGCTCTGTAGCAGTCCACTTTCAGTAGAACTGACTGAAGAGCCCATCATCAATCCTGTCTGAGTTCCCTCCTTGCCCGGCTCACCTCTTCAGAGGGCCCACCTCTTAATGGTCCTTTATCTAAATGATTGACTGTCATAATACTGACATATTGGGGACCAAGCCTCTAACACTAGAACACTTAGGAACAAAACATATCCAAACATTAATGCTATGTGATGTTCCTTAAAAGTTACTTTTGATGCATGAGAATCTTAAAAATGTAGCTGTGGCCCAAATATAGCAAACTGTTTTGAATTCAGATAGCTTTTAAGGAAAGAAAGTTCTGCATTCTTGTGTGGAAACATGGTTCCGAGGACACAAATAGAGAAGGGGTATTAAGGATTCACTGTTCTTCCTGACTTGATAACCTCTGCAGCTCTGATGTTGACTGAATCAAATGAAATGGTCCTCCACTTGGTTTACAGAGGCCAACATATTAATAGATGGACAGGAGCCCAGAATTAATTTTGAAGGCCTCAGGGTGGCTTGACTTTCCTTGATGTATTATTATAACATATCAGAAATGCCGTTTGTTTGCATTTTTGTAACAAGGTCTTATAAAATTTGAGCTCTTCCTGCTTTAGCTTCCGCCTTACAAGGCCTGGAACCCCCGGGAATGCCTTGTGGTAGGCTTTCATATATTTTCCTTGGTCTAGAGAAGCTGGGATTACTGTAAGTTGTTGAACATGATTTTAAAAACTGAAAACATAATGTTTTTATATGGAAATTGTTAACTGTTTGCCAAGCTCTCTTCCCCCACACATAAATATATAAATGTATCCGTATATGCATGCGTGGTTGCTGAATTATTTTATTCTAAACACATGAGTGTCCCTTTCCTAAGATGGACATTCTTTTACCTGACCACAGTAACACTAACATAAGTAAAGTAGTTAAGAATTTTGTGGAATTACATAGGCAATACTTAGACATTTCTTAAATGTCTAAGAAATAGTCACCTTAAAATGATGCCTTGTTTTCAGCTTTTATATTTACTATTTTGGTCTGAACTGGCCTGGACCCTTTTTCTCTCCATGGGAATCACCTTTTTGGAAGTAGTTTTTGAACCCTTCATTCTTCATGAGTCTGATTCACCCAGGTGATTAGGTTAAGACTGTAGATTGTTTTGGGATGCCAACTTCATAGATGATGTCTGCTTTATATTGCATCAAATGACAAAGCGTATCATGTTGACTACTTATAAACACTTGAAAGATAGTGGGAAAAATTGCAAAATAGTGCCCTCTTTCCTCAGTTTCTTCTTTTGAACGTTCTTGATACTCTAATTTCCAAAAGATTCCTCATCCTTCTATTACCCTCCAACATAGTGACTTCTAAAAGGTTACTTCAGAGGTGGCTCAGGGGTTAAGAGTACCTGTTGTTCTTCTAAAGGACCTAAGTTTCAGTTCCAGCACCCATGTTGAGTGGTTTATAAATGCCTTTAAGTTTAGCCCCATGGGATGGGATGCATTCTTCTGGTCTCTGTGAGCGCCGCCTCTCTCCCCGCCCTCCATCACACACAAGGCATACACACACAGATACAAGTACATATACACAGATACAAAGTATATGAATAAAAGTCACCTAAGCTTCCCTTTTGTAGCTTTTTCTCCATGTGTCTTCTTGAAATATTGAAGCCTTTCCATAAAATGTATAAAACAGAGGTAGATCATTGGTGAAAGAGAGAAGGGTCCACTTTATAGAAGTACTTCCTAAAATGTATCATTATCCAAACTTTTTTCTCAGTCCTGTCAGTCTTTACTTCATACATTTTGTGTCCCTGTTGTTTGGTGTATAATGCATCTGTTATGTCACTCTCTTTGACTGTGTGTGTGTGTGTGTGTGTGTGTGTGTGTGTGTGTGTGTGTCTGTGTGTGTCTGTCTGTGTGTGTATATATATGAATGCTGCACTCTGCATGTGATGGTTTGAGGACAGCTTAGGGCAGTTGCTTCTCTTCTTCCATCATGTGAGCTCCAGGGATTGGACTTAAGATCACTTGCTGTTCTTCTAGAGGACTGAAATTCAGTTCCTAGCACCCATGTTGGGCAGCTTACATATACCTCTAACCCCAGCTGAGGGGCACTCGAACACACATGTGCAAATACGTTCATGTACATACATACAAATAATTAAATAAATCTTTAAAAAATCTTGCACATACAAATAAAGACTAAATGTGTCAAAATGTATTTAATTCAGTGAGAAAATTGTACTGCCAGGGTGTTGCAAAGTGGCTTGGAGAACATCTGAGTAAATTAGCATTTATAGTCACAGAAGAAAGATTGACCTGAGATAGCTAGGTTAAGTATCTACTCATAAAATAAAACTGCCAATTGTATCTATGCCAGTAAAACCGTACACGTTGGGGTTGTTGGGTAGGAATCATTTGCATCCTACAAAGCAGAAGCCTTCAGGTTTTCAGGTAATGTCAGTGCCTGGGCTCTAACGATCAGGTAAGTATGCTTAAAGATTCCTAGATAAACTTGCCAGCAATTGCTCTAGTATGACAATGAAAAGGAATAGATTGTTTTCCTTTATTTTCAGGAATCAGGTATGTTTGTATAACCCATACATGCAAGAACTTCTAGCTCATTCATGACAAATACAAAAGAGCTCAGAGTGAGTTTAGCCTTTAACGATGAGTGGTAGCTCCTGGTGCTATGTGCTGTGTGCAGACTTGGAGTGTTAACAAATAGTTACTCATCAGTCAGTGAACACTCCTTACTTGGCAGAGATCCCTTGTCTTTGTCCTGTGTTTCCCCGTTCCTGCCTAATCAGCCAACACCTGCCTTCTCTGCATACTTTGACGATATATCGGTGCTATTGTGCTGAGAAGGTTGGGATGTACAAATCTTGAACCATTTGCTTATCCATTTTTGTGTTGACACTGAAAGAAATGAGGTTTTTAGTCTCTGGCATACTTCTGTTTGTTTAGCTCCTTTGTTCTCATATCAGTGTTCATTATTTTGAGGATGGAGGTAATTTTAAATTGATTTCTAAAGAGTTCCTGGTGTTGGTTAGTAGTGGCGCACACCTTTAACCCCAGCACTCAGGAGACAGAGGCAGGCAGATCTCTGAATTTGAGGTCTTTATTTAGGATTCTTAAATGCTTCTACCTCCCTTCCAACCAACAACCAGAGGTAGGAGAGAACGAAGGTTAGGTGCAGGGGATGTGGACCTTTTTAGACATAGTTCCTTGGGCCAGTTCCACTCTGTTGTCAGGATACCAGCAGTCCCCAGTCCAATAGCAAAAATAGCGTGAATGCTCACGAATCAATAGCAGTGACACAATCCAGCAGTAACAGCAAGACTCCACCAAGTCATCCAGACTCCGCCACAGTACCACAAGAAGCTCTCTCAATCGGTTCTCTCTGTGAAGAGAAGACCAGCAAAGCCATATAAACTGCTGCACGGCATAGCAATGCAAAAGCACTGTCACACTGTCTATGAGGTTCTATTTATATTCTTTTTAAACATCACATGCCCTCTCACTGGTCTGTTTTCTCACTAATAAAGGTCATGAGACTGTCTTTAGTGGTAGAAAAACACTTCCACATCCCTTACTTGCTACCAAAACAAAAAACACACAAAAGAAACCAAAACTTCCACTATAGAGGTCAGTTGGATCTAGAGCTATAGAGTGAGACCCTGTCTCAAAAACAAACAAAAACAAAAAACAAAGAAGGATTCATGGATTTGGATGCTGTTACTGAAAATGGAATGAGTTTGGTTTTTTAAAACACATCATCATCATCATCATCATCATCATTATTATTATTATTATTATTATTATTACATGAAAATAGCACTGTTTGGCTTACGTGGCATTGTATCTCGGTAACCTTGCTAATTTAACTTCACTGAGTTTTAATAGGGCTTTTCTATGTAGAGAGTTGTAGAATTTAAATGCTTCCAAATAAAAGTAACACCCCAACCTTGCCTGTTGCATTAGCTGGAACCCAGTGATGAAATAGCAGGTGGCTTAATTAGAAAGGGAGCACTGTCTCTGGAATTTCTTTGATGAAATAAGGGCTTTTATCTCTTCTTAGTGTACTAAGACTTGTTGCTATTGTCATTATTACTGGGGTTTGAATTTTGTCAGAAGCTAAAAAGCTATTGATATACACAGATTTTCCTGACTGGAGTATGTGTTTCATTCATGTTACATGTACAAGGCTCATGTGTTCCTGAGACAGAGCCCACAGGCTCTGCTGCACTAGCTCTTCTATGGGTTGGATTTACTCATGTTGTTACTGAGTTCTGTGCCTTTGTGGTTGGGAACGTTGTTTCGCACTGCCTCTGTCTGTCTGTCTGTCTGTCTGTCAGGTTTTCCTAAGAGCTTTTGGTAGCCTCCTGGAATGAGTTGAGAACCATCTTCCTTTTTTTGTTTGTCTTTTGAAATAAAATGTGTATAAGATGGCTGATATTTCTTCCTTGCAGGTTTGAAAAGGCTCAATGAACCCACCTTAATGTGAACCTGTTTTGGAGAAAAAGGGTTTTATTTGTTGTTTCTCCATTTTTCTTTTAAGACAGAGTCTTTCACTGTAGCCCAGGCTATCCCAGGTACTTGCTATACCACCCAAGCTGGCCTTGAACCTATGATAATCATCTTGCTTTAGCCTTCCCAGGACGAGAGTATAAGTGTGAGCCATAGCATCCAGCTTGTAGGAAGGTTTTTAATGATAAACAAACAAACAAACAACAACAACAAAACCCAAACCCTGTATTTCTAAGGTTATTAGTATTTTTATATTGTCTTGATACATTTTCATTTTCCTTTTAAAATCTATTTTTACTATTTCTTTTAGACTTCATCGTGCTTTAGATCATATTCCCTTGCTTTTCTGGACCTACTTCCCTACCCCCTCCCAACTTAAGATGTGTTTTTCTTAATGGCCCACCAAATCCAATTTGTGCTAACTATAAACTCCCAGATGTGCAAATATCCATCCACTGGAGTTTGGTTGACCTGCCAGAGGCCACATCCTTCCAAACAACCTGCCCTTGTCTCCCTTAGAAGCCACCAGCTGTCAGGCTCCTCAGTTACAGAGGAAGGCTCATATGGTACCTCTCCCAGCCCCATAGCACAGGTTTTCATTTGATTGTTTCTTTCAGTTAAATAGGAGTTCCCAGCCTTCATTCTTATGGAGTAATTCCAAGGCTTTCTCATTCTCTTGATCTGCTTAGATCTGGCCCAGTGTATGCTCTGAAGAACAGCTGTGGTTTTATTGATTCCTCTGTTCTTTTTATTGAACTCAAGGTCTGGTACCTCCTGATGCTCTGTTCTTTGGGTCTGATTCTTCTTTTGTGGTTGTCGCTGCTGCTGTTTTGCTTGTTTGAGGTTTGGATCTCTAGTTTCTTAGTGTACACAGCTGGGCTGTGGATCTGCGGTGTCTTCTCTTCCATCGTGTACTTTAAGGAGATGGGCTCCCCCTGAGCAGGACTCCTCTGAACCATGTGCCACTCAGTCTTTTTCTCTCAAAATGGATGGCAATAGTCAAAGTTAGGGTTTAAAGATACTCGTGATTTCTGGTTTAGCTCCTCATCTGAGAATGCGCTCGCCATTGTTGCCTCTCTGTATAAGAAGGCACGGGCCTTACCTCAGCACCAAGTCAGTACTAGTGAGGATTAGTGACATTGGGACAGTATTTTCTCCTGTGGTTGAACAGTCAGTGCTTTTATGTAGTAATTATCAATTTCAGCAATGTAATTGTATTTTAACAAAAAATATAAATAGCTCTCAGTGAATATTAGTGCTATTCATACTTGTTTTCAAATTAAAATGCATACATCTCCAAATTAGTGCTGAAGTACAACCATTACACTTTTGGGTTGTTCTTTTTAGTAGCAGTCACCATCGGCCTTGGCCAGCCGGCAAGAACAACCCCGTTGTTAACTCTGGGCCATTGGCATTCTCTTGCTGTTCCTCTGCAACCATGGTGTGTTTTCTAAACAGAGTACCTAATTTCAAGAATATGTAAAAATGTTCCCTTCATGGTAATTACTAAAATTATTGTTTGCTTGTCTTGCTGTTCCTCAGACAAGATGATATATTATACTGTTGTGCTGTAGTTTGGCTAAAATGATTCGTAGACATGTATCTTTAAAGGTAATACAAGTAATTGAGGTGTTCAAAGAATATTGAGATGAGTTAAAGGTCGGATAGTCCAGTGATGACAGGTCCTGCTTTGCTTATGTGTCTCACGTCCTTGTGACCAGTCTTCCCATTGAGCAAAGGCTGGGACATCAGGAAGCTGTCTTCCTCCTGCTCCTCCTTGTTTGCCAGCATTTGCTGTAATAAGGCCTTGTAATTATTTTTTCCGGACCCATATTCCCCTTTTTCTCTCTCTGACCATTTTCAGCTTTAGCTTTGCCAGTGTCTTGGGTATTTAAGGGAGAAATTCAGAAAGTCTATAATGTAGTCCTTGGGCTAGTTGGGGTTGCTATTGCTATGATAAAACACCATGACCAAAAGCAAGTTGGGGAGGAAAGGAGTTATTCGCTTCTACATTGCTGTTCATAATAAAGCCAGGACAAGCACTCAAACAGGACCAGAACCTGGAGACAGGAGCTAATGCAGATGCTGTGGAGGAATAGTACATACAGGCTTCTCCCCCTGGCTTGCTCAGTCTGTAGGACCAGTAGCCCAGGGATGGCACCATCCACAGTGAATCACTCATAAAGAAACTGCCTTACAGATGAATTTATGGAGGCATTTTCTCAATTGAGGCTCTCTTGTCTCTGGTACTCATGTCAAGTTGACATAAGACTAACCAGCACAGTCCTTCTGACAGCCGTTGATGTCAGTGGGGTTTTTGTTGGTTGTTTCTAATACATGATGTCTCCCAGTCTGGTCATGGGCATGCATTCTTCTAGGACAATGCTCAGGTTTTGACTCCTCCCCAGCTACTGCTTCCATCGCCTGCTGCTTTACCATCCACATAACGAATGACATTGACTTCTATTTGTATTCCAGCCTGAAAGAATAGATCCAAGTGCATCAAGACAAGGGTATGATGTCCGCTCTGATGTCTGGAGTTTGGGGATCACATTGGTATGTTTCTGTTGGCTCACTGTTATCGTAGTAATGTAACAGTAAGAAATTAAGAGGTTAAAAAAATGGTGGAAAAAAAAAGAGAGAGAGAGAGAAACATTGTAGTTTGTAACAAGCAAACAAAACTCTTCATCTTACTATATTGAAGGTTGGTTTCATTTTAAATATTTCTGCCTTAGTTTGGAGTCCTTTTGGAATTCTTCAGGAAAATACCATAAGTTGGTTATCTTAGTAAGAAAGGGAAGGTATTTCTTGAGGTTCTGGAGACTACAAAGTCCAAGCTCAAGGGTTTGACTTATTTGTAGGGAGTGAGATGTTGTCTTTATTATTTTCAGATGGCAAAGGGGGTGTGGGACATGCTGTCTAAGGTCGTCTTGTGAGTGCCCAAATCCTGTTTGTGAGGCACTCTGATGACCTGATAACTTCCCCAAGCCCTGCCTCTTGCCTTCCACATAAGAATTTTGAGGGGACACGGTCTAAGCAATACTTATTTATATACTCATTTTTTCTTCTCCAAAGTGTATTTTCTTGTTTACTGTTGTTCCAGACCTTGTGAAGACTGGCTGTTTCTGATTTTGAATAGCTTCTGTAACTTCTTCTACACTATCTGTAAAGTTTCTGTCACATGGATTATATGAGGTAGACAGTGTAAAACTCCTTTTCTTACATTTTCTCCCATTTTCAATTTGAGCCAAGATCCCTTAGTTCATATTTAAAGCAATGAACTTTTTGTAGCTTACCAATCTCATTTTTTTAGGTGGCATTTCTTCCTATAATCAGAATCACATTAGTTTTTGTGAGAGTTGTTGACAGACTGATGGATTGATTCTCTCATGGGGAGGCTAACAGATTGCTTCTGTAGGTCTGCAGCTGTCTTCTCTTTTTCTCATTGTAAAACCAGGTCACAGACGTACAGGAAACCTATTGATCCCACTTAGGTGATTGCTTGCATGTAAAGCATACAGAAATACCTGCCTACTACCTCCCTATTGTTCTGCTTAAAAAGCAAAAAGCAGGGTTAATGACCTGAATTTGTAATGCTACTCGTGGGAAGGTAGAGACTGGCACATCCTTAGAGTTTGCTAGCCAGCCAGCCTGTAGCCTCCTTGGTGAATTCTTGGTCATAGAGAGACCCTGTCTCAAAAGAACCAAGTGGGTGATACCTGAGGAACAATATTAGAAGTTGTCATGTAGCCTCCACACACACAAATGTGTCCATGTGTACCTGCATGTACACATACACACACACACACACACACACACACACACACACACACACACACACACACGCAAACAAACCAATGAGTGTCTGTATACACACCCCCAGAACAAGTATGCGTTTCCTTACTAAAGAGAAACTTTGTTTAACAAAAGTTGTTTTGTTTTGTAGGGGAGGAAGAGTGGCAATTGTACCAAGGCCTTAGGCATTGTAGGTGAGAGTTCTATCACCAAGCCACAACCCAAATCTTTGAAGGAATTAGCGTAGAAACATTTATTTATACAAGTCTTTAAGCTGCTTTAGCAAAGTATTTCAGTGCTTTCATTGGATAATCTTTAAGTAGTCCTTCACTGTATAATGCAGACTTTCCTTCTTCTTCCAACCTGTCCTCCAGAGTGAGCCTAGTGAGGTTATTCCTGGTGGGTGAGGTTTCAAAGCATTTTCAGTTTTACTGAAAAGAAACTTCAGCCAAGGGTCTGTTCCCCTCCTCTCCCTGTATCAGTTTGGAGCCTCATTCTCTTCAGTCAGTGTTCTGTCAAAGCACACGCAATGGACTCCTGACACCATGGGGCAAACTAGTTTCATGTCTTGGGAAAAGTACGAGTTCTTAGGTTTTCATTGAATTTCAGAACAGAGCAGAGGTAGTATTAGACATATTGGCTACTAGCCAATACGCTGGGGCCATGATACTGTTTAGATGTGTACTGTGTGCTTTAATGATAATGTTACGGGTCCTCTGTTGGATCTGTAAGCACGACTTGGTTTCTTTGGTAATTATAAAGCCTGGTCATAGTTGAAGTAACTACAGGATTTGCATATTCTTTCTTCTGGACTCAGACCGGCTTTTCATTCGTTAAATGTTCTTTTTACCTTATAAAAGAATTTGGCCACTGTTTTGACTGAGAACTCCTCTGTAGGTGGCTACAGAGTGTGAAAACGTTTTCTGTGCAAGTTCTGGACTAAACCTTCCAGAGCCTTTCACACAAAGGGGTCGGGCCTACGTTATGGAGGTGTAGTTGGCCCTACATCCAGAGTTTGGCTTCACCTGTAGGTCGAGGCCTCGAGTGTGGTTAAGGCACACTTCTCCACATCATGCCCTCCCTTTAACCCCGTCATCTACAGATGTCTCTCTGACATGACAGCGTTTGATGGAGGGCTTTAGATGAATTCTGCTGGATGTTTGGATTGACATCAGTCTTCTAGCAGGGAGTAATAAATCATGCCTGCTATCTTTTTCTGTTTCCTTTTTATTCTCTATAGTATGAGTTGGCCACAGGCCGATTTCCTTATCCAAAGTGGAATAGTGTATTTGATCAGCTAACACAAGTGGTGAAAGGAGACCCTCCACAGCTAAGTAATTCCGAAGAAAGGGAATTCTCCCCCAGTTTCATCAACTTTGTCAACTTGTGGTAAGTACTGTATTTACCAAGGTTCAAACACAAGTGCGGGGAGCAGTCAGGCAACTGATTCTCAATTACATACACACTTTACATAGGGAAAGAGGCCCTTTGTTATATTACCCCTAGCTAGGACTATGGGCCACTGCCATGTGGGACTTCAGCCTGCCTGGAGAGGCATCACCCTCTTGTTCTACTACAGGTGATGGAGAAACAGCTGCCTCCAGATCACCAGTCCCTGGTACAAGTTACCAGGTTAAATGTCTAGGTTATCCTGGTGGTCCTATCATGATGATGCTGTTACTGGATCACCTGGGTGCTTTTATACTCAGTAACTCACCAGACCAGACTTAAAAACCTAGAGCAGAGCTGGGTGTGGGGGTATGGGTATATGTAGTAAAATCAAGCCCAAACCTTAAACTCATAGGCTTAAATGAATATATTGGCTCTCCGTAATCCTAGTCTAAAGAAGGCATGGACTCCATGTCTCTTATTGTTGTCTACTTTATCAGCTCTTACATGTACACGGTACCTAAGCATGATGTGGTGGGGCTGCATAGATAAGACTAGAACTCTAGCCAGTCCCCAGCACATATTGGGAGCCAGGTAGGCAAGTTGGCCTGCTTGTAATGCCAGTACTTTGACATGGAGACAGGACAGACTGACTAGACTACTGAATCAGTGAGCTCTGGATTCAGAGAAAGATATTTTCTTAGTAAATGAAACAGAATGATTGAGGATGAAGTATTGTGCCAGCCTCTGTCCTCCACACACATGTGTATATTCATGCACCCACACACATATGAGCATGCATACGTATGTACATACAGAACACAGGCAAATAATTACGTGCGTATAGATACTGCTGGTACTGATAGATTCTGTTTTTAAAAGCCTTTTAAAGCTGAATGCGATGGTGCATGGCTGAAATCCCAGCACTCGGAGGCAGAGGCAGGCGGATCTCTGTGAGTTTGAGGCCAGCCTGGTCTATAAAGCAAGTCCAGGACAGCCAAGGCTATATGGAGGAACCTTGTCTTGAAAAACAAACAAACAAACAGAACAAAACAAAAATTTAAAATGCTTGTTTTGGATTAGCATTTAAGCAATTTTGATAATTGCTCATTTCATTCAGCATGATTTAAAAGATACTTTATTTATTTTTGAGCATGCTTTTCTTCCTAAAGGAAAGCCATCTCTCTGTACTCTGTCTGGGTTTTAAAAGAATTCTATTGCAGGTTCTAACATTGACTTCTTTTTGAATAATGAGAAAACATTTGTTGACTGGAGTTTTCAAGTCTATTTCATCTTCTCTGACAAAATTCTGCCTGTTGTGATCTCTCAGAAAGGGCATGGATGCCTCAAGAACATGGTAGAAAGCTTGTGGATGACAGTTGTCGGTCCCTCTTCTCACTGAAAGCAGTCTCTTGCTTACTTATTTGCACATATCAAATGCATTTGTATAATTCCATAAACTTGGCCAGTCTGTGTATTCCAACTTAATGAAATACTTGCTTAAAAGAATCTAATGTATATCACAGACTCTTATTTTTAAAATATGTATTTGTATGTGTTGTGTGCAGCCACACAGATGCCACCGCACACATGTGAAGGTCAGAGAACAGCCTTTGGGACTTCATTCTTACCTTTTACCTTGTTTCGTGACTCAGGATCTCTTGTTTCTGCCACTGACTGTGTACTCCTACTGGTGCACAAACTCCGGGTGGTTCTCCTGCCTCTGTCTCCCGTCTTGTGGGAGTGTAGGGTTACGTGTGTGAGCTACTGCATCCAGCTTTTTCCTGGGTCCTAGGGTTTGAATTTAAGGCAGCAGGCTTGCAGGGCAGTGCTTTACCCACTGAGCCATCTCCGTAGCTTTGCTGTCTGGACCCTAGACCTCCTCTGGTTTTATTTTATATATTTTACATATGTGTGTATAGTACTATGTTTCATTTTCTCCTTGTCTCCCGCTGAGCCACAGTAGGTAGCACTGGTGAATATAAGTATCCCGTGATATTTGTTTTTTAGTATGTCGAAGTTGTGTAAATTATTATGTCTGCAATTGAAGGGTATCTGTCCTGTCCTCATAAGAGCTGTGTTTGAAGCCTTATGTAACCCAGGCTAGCCTTGAACTTTCTATATAGCGAAAGATGACCTCGGCCTCGTTCTGCCTTTCATTTGTAAAAAGGAAAATAATTGGGTCATTGTGACTTCATCTTAACAGTGTTCCTTTTTCTGTTATTTTAGCCTTACAAAGGACGAATCCAAAAGGCCAAAGTATAAAGAGCTTCTGGTGAGTATGGAGCCGTAGCCAGTTCTCTCAGCAGTGTGCACCTCCATAGGGAGACTTGGCCTAGCAGAGCGTCTCAAATATCCGGCTTTAGAGAGAGAAACTAGTGGTTACACTGGGGTTTGTTTGTTTAGTTGGTTGGTTGGTTGATTGATTGATTGGTTTTGGTTTTTTTCCTCTAACTTTCTAGCTCATATCTCCTAGAAAGAATTTGGTCTTAACATGTTAGAAAATTCTGAAGCATTCCATTGCACAGTCTAAGTGTATGTAACTGTAACTCCTCCGTGAGACAAAGGTAGTGGAGATCTTGCTCCCTGTGCTTACTTCCCTCTGCTAATGCACACTGACCCATCTGCCAACTCCTTTGAGACGTTCTCCCTCATCTCATCATAAGCAGTCTCCTTTATGTGGCTTTCTTCTGAGGAGAGAAGAAAGTACTGTTTGTGGACCAATGATGGGATGTTTTAAGAAAAAAAAATAGATTGCTCATCACATTTAGGGCTCCCTAACGTATTAAGCAAAACTTGAGATCAACTAGTGGTGACTACCAAGATGCCCAGGTAATATAACCAGAAAAATTGTAGGAAAAATTGCTGTTTATAGTGCTAGAGAACCAAAAGAGGGCTCGGTGAAGCAGAGCCAGGCCATGGGCTCTAGAGAGCACAGGGAAAGGCTCTCTTGGTCTTTTCTTTTAGTAGAAATCAGGTTTGAAACTGAAAACCTCTTTGAAAGATTCTTGAGCTACCAGTGGGGAAGTGGAGGCTTGGGATTTCGTCTGGTGACCTAAGAGGCTGGACTGAGATTGCTGTAGTTCTTGGATCTCAGGTGGTACAGTTGCATGCTAGGAACAAGCCACTGTGCCTTCTTCCTCAGCGAGAACTCCCTGTACGCACGCATGTTCGGAGACCTCACCGCCAGGGTGGGCCCTCCAGATGGTAGCCCTGTATCTCACACTTAGGTGTCCACATCCACTAAAAGATGCTTGTGATAAACGCCTTGCTTGTGCTAAACTGAACTGTATGTGGTTGTGAGAGCGTGTAGTGCTGTGCCATATTATAAATTGAGAAAGACTGAGTTAGGGCTCTGATACAGATGTTTAATTTTCTTGCAGAAACATCCCTTTATTTTGATGTATGAAGAACGCACCGTTGAGGTCGCATGCTATGTTTGTAAAATCCTGGATCAGATGCCAGCTACTCCCAGCTCTCCTATGTATGTCGACTGATAGCGCTGCTGCATCAGACTCTAGAAAAAAGGGCTGAGAGGAAGCAAGACGTAAAGAGTTTTCATCCTGTATCACAGTGTTTTTATTGCTCGCCCAGACACCATGTGCAATAAGATTGGTGTTCGTTTCCATCATGTCTGTATACTTCTGTCACCTAGAATGTGCATCCCTGTAATACCTGACTGATCACAGTGTTAGTGCTGGTCAGAGAGACCTCATCCTGCTCTTTTGTGATGAACATATTCATGACGTGTGGAAGTCAGTACGATCAAGTTGTTGACTGTGATTAGATCACACCTTAAATTCATTTCTAGACTCAAAACCTGGAGACGCAGCTACTGGAACGGTGTTTCGTGAGACTTCCAAAGCCTCGAAGGACACAGTGATGGATGTACTATGTCTGAACATAAAGACCTGGGCTTGAGTGAGAAGAGCTTGCACAGCCAGTGAGACATATTGCCTTCTGGAGCTGGGAGACAATGGAGGGATTCCCTTTTTTCACCAAGTGCAATAGATGTACTGATCTGATATTCTGTTGCTTTACAGTCACAGTCGATGTTTGGGGATCGATGTGCTCAGCCAAATTTCCTGTTCAAAATATCATGTTAAATTAGAATGAATCTATCTTTACCAAAAACCATGTTGCTTTCAGAAAGGTGAACATTAAAACACTGAGATGGGACAGAATGTGTTCTTTGTCCTTTTCCAGCCCTGCTCTTCATTGGGAAGATACAGGAGTCTGCCACTTGTCATAGAAGGGTGCTGCCAACTTGATGCTCTACCTGCCACCAACCACCAGGACTGACCGAAGGAAACAGTACTGAGGGCAAAGTTTACAGATGTTTTTGATTCTGGTATCTTCTCCAGAAAGCTTGTAGCAGCTATAGATTTCCCCCTTGGCCCCAAGCCTGGTACTTGAGCCATCGTAACTCATTAACAGGGAGAAGTAGCTAGTAGCAATGTGCCTTGATGATTAGACGAAGATTTCCTGTAGGCAGCAAAACACCAAATCACAATTCTTTGCTTCTTGCCATCCTGGGCCAGGTCTTCAGTTTCTAATCCATTCCCTTCCCCACTTTTGCTCAATTCAGTATTCTGCCTTGTTTTTCACATTGGGAACCCTAACATCAGGGATGCTAATACCATGGATATGTAGCCCTGAAGCTCTCCGTGCTCTGATGTTCGAAAAGCTGAGACAACCGGGCCCAGTTGATGTTGTAGGTGAGAAAGAGGCTGTCTGTTGGAGAGGCGCATTTCAACAAAGAAAGATCTGAAACGGCAGCCTTTCAGATAGACACATCACCTGCTGGGGTCTCTACCAGTTTGCTGTCTCCCTTGGAAGTGGAATTTTACCCACGCCTGCCTCCCCTCCCCCCAAAGACAAAATGAAAAGCCACTTCACCTCGTGTGCTGCTTGTCTTCACTTACGCATTAGCCAGGCACCGAGTGTCAGGCTTTGCACAGTCAAGCAGCACAGGTAGCAGCAGTCTGCCATGCAGGTGATGCCCTTACAGAACTAACCCTGGAGGGCACTACTGTGCCTCTCAGAGGAACGCTCATAATACTGTCAAACAATGAAAGGAGAATGGTGCTGTTCAAAGGTACTTCCCTAGTCACTGCAGAACTGAAAATTGATTTATCTCGTGGTCCACTTGCCTGATTTCCTCATTTTCTACCCCTGGCCCACTAACCCTTTGAGTCTCTGTATTCCACAAGGAGGCATTACTGTATGTCTTCCTTAAGCTGCACCAAGCCATCATCCTCCATTGCTCCCAGGACTGAAGAGGAATTTGTTTCTCTGCTGTCAGCTTCCTGACTGGCTCAGTATAGCCTCACTCCGCCATTATGCAAATGGAGATCAAAGCAATTCTGACTGTCCAGGAGCTATCTCACTTTCTGCTGTGTGGGCGACCACATTAAAAAAAAAAGGCAATTTTAGTGTATTAATCATAGATTATTATAAACTTAAGGGCAAGGAATTTATTACAATGTATCTACTAAAACAAAAGGGTGTATACTGTTCACAGAGTGTGAAAATAGTGTAAGAACTGTACATTGTGAGCTCTGGTTACTTTTCTCTTGTACCATATGAAAGTATATAAAAGTATCAAAAAGCTGATGTGCAGGGACATTGCCTTATTTGTCTGTAAAAATGTAGCTCAGTAACATAACTGCTTCTGGAGCTTTGGAATATTTTATCCTGTATTCTTGTTTGAATTCCTCCTCTATTTAAGACATAGCCATGGAGTCCACATGTTTATGGAATAGTCTACCCTTTGCCTGCAGGTCAGTTGTAATAAACCTAGGTTGTGATGATGGCCTTGGAATTTGATTTTCTGCAGTCTTACCCTGAGAAAGAAAGCCAAGAAAAATGGCATTAAATTATCTGTGCATTTCATGTGGAGAGGAGTTAACCTCCTTTCAAAGTTTCTGGCTCTTTTCTTTTTCCTTCTCTTTCTCTGCTTGTTCCCTGACCACATAGCACAGCAGCTCTGGTACAGCCTTTTCAAGCTTGTACTTGGTGGGGTATTGGGACCTGCCTCCTGCAGCGTTCTGTCAGAGTTGACAGGTGTGACCTTAGGCCTCTGTGTTGCTGGCCAGGCTTCCGACGTTGGAACTTCCAGATAGGTCAGTTGTGATCTCTTACTGCTACCTGAGAAGAGAGCAGGATAAGGGGTTGACATACAGTTTAAAAAGAGCTATAGGGGCCCTACCTGGGGAGCTTATGGGGGGTGGAGCAGCCGAGGTGAGCAGCAAGCCACGGGGGCCTGCAAATGGCAGGAAGCAGGCTAATAGTGACCTTTTCTGCTGTTTTCATGGCAGACAGTGCCTACCTGATCATGTAGTTCAGCACCATGTCCTGTGTCTTACATCCTATGTCTGCTCCTCAGCTAAGTGTCAAGCTGCTTGGAGAGTTTCACATCCCACTAGAGCCCAGGGCGTCAGGAACGACTGCACTCCAAGTTCTGTAGGACTTTATCTTGTATTTATCTCATTTGATTGTGAGTGCAGCCCACCAAAATCAGGTAATAGGAAGACAGGGGCTAAAGAAGTGAAGTTCTGTACCTCAGGTAATAGTAGGGAACAGAGAGCTGAGAGACTCAAACCCAAGACTGTAAAAACAAATGTTGGTTTAAAGCCGCTACCTGGGGCCGGCGAGATGGCTCAGTAGATAGAGGAACTTACAGCCACGCCCAAACAAAGCCCTGAGTTCAGTCCCCTGGACCCACACACTAGAAAGGGAGAGCCAGCCCCTGCAAGTTGTCCTCTGACCTCCACAGGCGTGCACTGGCACACACACCCCTTCCCCATACTAACACTAGAAACCCCTTCACTTTGAAAGACAGAACTGGGCAACTGAGATGTAGTTGGAGGTCCTGTGCTTGTAAGCCTCATGAGGACCTGCGTTATTGTGGGATTTGAAGGTGGAGGGTCTGTGAACTTAGTAGATTTGGTCATGCATACACAGGCAGGTGTGTGGTTCCCTGAGAACCCTAGGTCCTTACGTTAAGTACAGCACTTAAGGCTTCAGTGTAAGATTTCCCTTCATGCACCAGCTGCAGAAGGACTTGAAGCTGCCTTTGAGTTTGGATGGGTAACTGCCCAGGTATAGAGCTGCAGCATAGAGAATAGAGAGACTGGCTGTGAGGGCACGTTTGGAATCCTGGCTGGCCAGCCTGTCTGGAAGTTCTTGGCCTGTTACCTTTTTGATGTTTTATATCAGATGAGTCTGCCAATTATTTAGTACACTTAAGCTGTGTGTAAGTCTGAGGCAGCAATACCATCCTCCGTAGTCCACCTCAGCGCTGTGTTCATATTACATATGTTTATGAGGACTGAAAAACCACAGGTTTTTCCCACAGTCTGTGTAAAAATTTTCCAGGTAGACAGCAGTTTACATTACTATTACAGTGACCAGTTCTTTATTTCTTTCTTTTTAATTAAAAAAAAAAGTTTTATTAACAAGCCAGTACCCAGAGATATTTGATTCTGGGTATTCTATTTTGTTGTTTTGTTTTTGTTTTTTTCTATACTTTTATTTTATTACACATGCATAAAACTACATACAGCAGGGAGAACCATGTGACAGTCATGAGTTCTATAAACTTTACATTCATAGTGATTTAGCTATTTGTGTTTGTCATACTTAAAGTAAATATCTTTCCTGTCTTGTTGGATCTAAATTTCTGAACGAAATTAAATATCTATCCTATCTCATCTCTATTAACTTACCTTCTTTATCTTGATCTAAAAAGATCTTATCCCCTAACCAACTAAACTTGATTGTAGAACTAAACTGTCTGTTCTTCAACACCCCTCCGAGACTTGAGAAGAAATAAGACTTAAATTCCTGAGTGAGCCAGCAGTGCAGGTTAGCACCTTCCAAAATGAACAAAATGACAGAGACAGTTTACTGCCTGAACAGTCACCCAACACTCTCTATAACGTTGGAGCCTCATCTCAGCCTTCTGTCCCAATGTCGCTGCCAGACTTATTCACAAGGCAGGAACTATTGAGGACTTGCTTACCCTGTCTTGGCAGAGTTCGGCCGTCGACTCTGCCTGCTTCTAAGCTGCCTATTTTTAGGCAGAATTCTGTTTGTGGCAGGAATGGGGACATTTTGCCCAGTGGCTGGTTTGTATTGTGACCATTTCAATGACAATTTAAAATAGCAGTATTAGTGCTGGGGAGACAGCTCAATCATTGAAGCCCTTGCTTGCCAAGCTTGGGGGTCTGAGCTTGACTCTTTGTTTCTTTTGTTTGTTTTTTTAAATTTAATATTTTTATTATGTTTCTTTTTTAACATATTGTATTTAGCAAACTTGATGTAAACATCTTTCCTATCTTGTTGGGTCTAAATTTCTGAATGGAGATTAATATCTATCATATCTCATCTCTACTAACTTAAAACATCTATCTTGATCTAAAAACTTTTTCACCCCTAACTTACTAAGCTTAATTGAAAGACTAAACTATCTGGTCTTCAAACCCATCAGAGACTTGAGAAGGGATAAAACTTAAATACTTGAGTGAACCCAGAGTGCGGGTTAGCAGCTTCCAAAATGAAAAAAAATGAGTTTGACTCTTTAGCTCCCATATTTTTTGTTTTTGTTTTTTAGAGGAAGACTCAGGTGTAGCAGCACACACCTGTGCTGGATGCTGGAGGGAGGAGATGGGATTCTTGGGGTTTGCTGGTCTAGCCAAATCAGTGAACTGTATATTTAGTATAAAACAGATGGATGCATCGGTGGATGGATGGATGGATGGATGGATGGATGGCAACATTGAGCTGTGGGTTTAGTAAGAAACGTGTAACAAACGAATGAATATAAAGAGTGGTTGAGGAAGACGTCCTGTGTTTATCTTAGCAGCCTCCACATGTATGTGTGTAGCTGCACACACACAAAAAATAGCATAAACATATTTTAACATATCTGAAGAAAGTGTGTAGAGTACCAGTGATCCTCGTGATCTTGAGATCTGAGATGAGCTGGGCAGGCTGACAGCAGCAGTAGGGATGCTAAGGAGGGTTTTGAGTTTAAGGCCAGCCTGGGCTGTTGAGTAAGCCCCTGTCTCCAGAGGAGGAAATTTGAGCTGAGCCTTTCTAGGTACCTGTTAATGTCCATTATATAAGCATGCCACGTCTTGTTGATCTGTTGATTTTTTTTTTTTTGAACATTGGTATTCCACCTTTTGTAACTGTTCACTTACACATTTCTCTGTGTTTGTGTTTTAATCTCGAACCTTCTGAAGGCTCTGGGTCCTATGCTTACTGGTTGTTCAAATAGCTGGCAGACCTTTACAAAGCACCGTTATCATTCACTGAGTATTTCCACTTCAAGGGTTTGGTCGTTATAGCTCAGATCTTTACATCGAGGCCCACTTTTCCGCTCTTTAAGATGGCAGGAAGTGACAGACCGCTTCCGTCTGTGATACCCCACTGCCCCGCCACCTCCACTGAGGCTGTTCTTTCCTCGTCCCAATGCGCTTGGTGATGACCTCCCAGCCACAGGCATCCGCACTGACTTCTGGATCTTCTGCCCAGCTTCTGCCTGCCTCGACCTCCATTGCTTTGCAGGAACTTTTGACTCCATTTTGCTGCTTTCCACGTCAGAGTCCTCTGAACCTCTGTTCTACAGATGTTCCCGTCAGCTCTGTGGTTTCTCGCAGAGCAGTCTGAGGGCCTCACAGGAATGGTCCTCTGCTAGTGGATGAGCGTGTAGGGATCAGTTTACTTCTTAAAGCTTCTTCCATGAATTGGGATATTTTCCAGTTTTCCTTCAATCCTTTCATTCTAAATGGTGTTTTGTACTTTTCAATTCATTAGATTCACTGCTGCATAGTTTTTGAGGCTCTTATGAGCAAGATTGCTTTCTTGGCCTAATTTCAAATATTGGTCTCAAGTCCATGGGTTATAACTCATATAACAAAGGTCTTGTGTCCTTTCTGAATTCATTTACTCTAATAGTTTTAAAGTAGATTCTTTCAAGCGGTCTGTGTACAAAATAATGTAATCTACAATTGCCATTTCCTTCCCATCTTCCTCGTTTACTGTGCAAAGTTATTCTAATGTAGCTCTTAAATTTCTGCCCTGATTTCTCACCATATATAGTTAGATTTTTTTTTTCAATGTGGCTACTCTGGAGTTTAGTATATGTGTATTAAATGTAAATCAGTGTCAGGCTTACACTAAATTCCTGTGATCCCTAGAGAGATTACTGGTGTGTCCGTTTCTCTCTCAGCTGGGTGGCACACACAGAATCAGACAGTCAAGCACACCCCGCCGCCCCCCCACACACACACAGGTGCACCTCCTAATGCTGGAAATGCTGGTTATTTGCCTGTTTGTTTTAGGAGCGGGCTGGATTGTTTTCCTGAAACCTACTTCCTTCCCATCCTCATGTTCCAGCGTTAAATCTTTTCTTTGTTTTTCTGAAATCGTTACTATCTCAATACATTTACAATTTTTCTATAGCAATGTGGCACAAAGTAAGATTATTACCAGGCACTCAAACCACTGGGCATTATTGTCAATGTGATCTCATACAGGAAGCTGAATTTTGCCCTTTCCCTCTTGTCCCCCTTTGGCATCTAAAATAGACTCATAGTTTTCAGTTTTGTATTTACGTGGTCAAGTCACCTACAAATAATACTTCATTTTCTTCTTTAATCATCGATGTAACTTACACTGCCTCATTACTCCGGCGGTGATTGCCAGTACATCATTGAGTAGAAGGGTGTTAGTGGAGCCGAGTGAACAAAAAGGGCCCTCTAGGATCTGTGCTGTCGCTGATGGCAGCTTCTGACTATGGAGCGAAAAGCAGGAAACAGTTTCTTCACTGTTGGGGTAACTGGAAGAGTCTCGGGGTTAATCTGTGATGCGGTGACCATGCTCCTTATGTCTTGGAGAGAGTGTTGAAAAAGACACTGGAAATACAGCCTGTGAGCTCTGCAGGATGGGAGCATGTAAGTGGAAAGCACATAGCTCAAGAGCCCTGAGTTCTTTTGTAATGAGTCCAAGCGGAGGAAGAAGCCAGTCCTGGAAGCAGGCATGGAGTGGACGCTGACCCTCACTGCAAGGTCATCATGCACACATGAGTTGAAATTCTCCAGACTGGCCACTCTGCTTGCCTCCTATGCTGGTCCAAGCTGGCCTTTTCCATCTCTCCTACCAAAAAATACCACAAATTATCCACAGGAGGAGAATATTTTTCCAGGATCAGTGCCTTAGGTCACTGAGATGTCCCTATGCTTAACTGCCTCGATTGCAAGCCTGTTTGTTCCACTGAAGTGATTTTTCAGATGTAATGGACCAGGAGACTCCCTTTCAACTCCTCTATAAGAGAACATTCAACATAATGGAAACCATATAGAAAAGCCCACAGTAATAGGCCAATTCCATCACATGTGCCTGTAAGTCCAGCGCTCCAGGAAGAAACAGAAGGACCAGATCATTCTCAGTAATGTAGGAACATAGACACCAGCCTAGGGCACAAGCGATTCTGTCTCAGGTTTGCTTGTTGGGCTGGTTTTGGTTTTTCGAGACAGGGTTTCCCTGTGACAGCCCTGGCTGTCCTGAAACTCACTCTGTAGACCAGACTGGCCTCCAACTTACAGAGATCCGCCTGCCTCTGCCTCCCAAGTGTTGGGATTAAAGCCATGTGCCACAACACCCAGAGTGACCCTGTCTCAAACCAAAACACAGCATTCTCCAAAGGGGGAAAAAGACTAAAAATGCTTCCTCTTAAAATCAGTGTCATACTGGAAATCACAAATATTAGGGGAAGAAGAGGCAACTATGTTGAAAGTAAGTAATATATACTTGCAGGTGATAGGACCATATATACAAACCTCTAAAAGATTTCTTATAAAAGATACTAAAGATGATAACTGAGTTTATAAAGTTAGGGTATATAAATAAGTTAGGAGTCTGTTAGATGTCTTGACAAGTAAAAAGCACTTAGCCACCCAAGCCTGATGACCTGAGTTCATTCCCTAAGACCCGTGTGGTGGAAGAAAAAACAGTGTAGACCAGACTGGCCTCAAACTCACAGAGATCTGCCTGCCTCTGCCTCCCAAGAGCTGGGAATAAGGGCGTGAGCCACTGTGCCTAGCTCATATTCATTTGTGAAGGAATTACTTAGTTTCACGAACTTAGACAATACCCTTACAGTTTCTCAATTTAATTAAGGGGCACTCTCCCCTAAGCATTACAAGCAATTTCCTTTATATTCATACATGTAATTTAATTTATAAAGTCAACCCATTCCTAAACAGTATAAATTTGAGGCTATTATCAAAATCTCTTTATTTTTTAGTAATTTAATTTTATGTGCATTGTGTTTTGCCTGCCTGTATGTCTGTCAGGGTGTCAGATCTGACCGGAGTTACAAACAGTTGTAAGCTGCCATGTGGGTATACTGGGAATTGAACCTGGGTCCTCTGGAAGAGCAGATAGTCTTCTTAGCCACTGAGCCATCTCTTCAACCATTAAAATTTCAGTAACACTTGCTTTTACAAATAGGAGAGCTCAGCGTATATGGAGAGAGGACTCAGCAGTTGAGAGCTCTTGTTGCTCTTCCAGAGAACCAGAGTTCAGTTCCCAGCACTCCCAGCAGCTGCTTATAGCCACCACCAGTGGCTCCAGTGGAGGCATCTGCTGCCTCTGTCCTCCACAGGCATGCATACACATGGCATATACTCATACAGACATGTAAATACATGCTAAGAGAAAAGTGCAGCCCGAGCTCAGTATCTCAAAAGACCCTGAAGAGCCAGAATAATTGGTTGGGGTGGAAGAGAACCTAAGAAAAACAATATAGTATGTGCTGATTTAAAAATAGATATATACATTGATGCAACAGTATAGAAAGCCCAGAAACATACAAACGAATGACTTTTTATGAATTCTAAGACCGGTCAGAAAAGGCAGCTTAGAAGAAAATATGGGGCAAAGGTTTACACTACTGGATTTGGCCATAATTTCTTGACTATAATACCAAACACACAGGCAACAGCAAGACAGGTGGACAAATTAAAGAAAATCTATACATCAAGACAATGTGATGAGCATCCTACAAAACAGGAGAAATGTTTTCAAATTATATATATGATTTTTTAAAAATGTAGATGTGCTTGGAGGGGTGGCTCAGAGGTTAAAAGAAACTGCTAGCCGGGCGTGGTGGCGCACGCCTTTAATCCCAGCACTCGGGAGGCAGAGGCAGGCAGATCGCTGTGAGTTCGAGGCCAACCTGGTCTACAAAGGGAGTCCAGGATGGCCAAGGCTACACAGAGAAACCCTGTCTCGAAAAACCAAAAAAGAAAAAGAAAAAAAGAAAGAAAGAAACTGCTGCTCTTGTAGAAGACCCAACTGTTCCCAACTGCCTGTAACTCCAGCTCCAGGGGATCTGATGCTCTCTCCTGGCTTCTACCGTTGGACCACCCCCCCCCACACACACACACCCCCCCCACACACACACATCATTTAAACAATTTAAACCTTAAAGAGCGAGCATGTAGAATATTTTTTAAAATTTAAATCTCAACAGCAACAAGATAACCCACTTGATTAAAAGGGAAAAGACTTTACAAAAACATTACTCAGAAGACGTAAATCAATTAGGATAATCACTTCTTACAACAAAAGAACACCAGGGAAGAAATGAACCTGTGTACATTGGTAAGGTGTCTGGGCGTGAGTATGGTATGTCCTGGCAAGTTGAGAATTCTCTGACCCAGTAACTCTGCTTCTGATTAAAAATTCAAAGAAGCCAGGTGTGGTAACTTGTACCTGCTATCCCAGCCCTCAGGAGGCTGGGGCGGGAGGATCACCATGAGTTTGAGGTCTGTCTGAGTTACTGTATTAGTTGCTTTTCTGTTGCTGTGGTAAAAATAACAAAGGCAACTTATAGAAGGGCTTGTTTTGGTTTACAGTTCCGGGGAGACAAGAGCCAACCATGGCAGGGAGGGATGGAAGCCAGTGGCAGGCTGGATAGCTGGTACAAGCAGCCGAGAGCTGAAGCCTTCAATTGCAAGCACAAAGCAGAGGAAACAAGGCTTTTCATCTCAAAGCCCACCCCTGGTGAAACACTTCCTCCAACAAGACTACACTACTTAAACCTCCCCAAATGGCCCAGTAACTGAGAACTAAACACTAGAGCCTATAAACGACATTGCACATTCAAACTACAGCAATATAGTGAAGGCAGCCTGAAAGAGAGAGAGAGAGAGAGAGAGAGAGAGAGAGAGAGAGAGAGAGAGAGAGAGAGAGAGAGAGATCCTGTCTCCAAGTTAAAATAATGTCTTAAAGAGATATGTGTACACCAATGCTAATGGCAGTGTATTCACTTGGAAGCTACCCGAGTGCTCATCAGCTGACAGACAGATAGATGAAACATAAGCTACACAGCCACTGAGATATTAACCTTAAAAATAAAGGGTAGTCCTGACACATGCTTCAATAGAGACAATCCCTGAGAATATTAAACCTAGTGCAATAGACAATCATGAAAGACAAATACTTCCTGGTCCCACATGCATGGAGGCACCTATAGTGGTCAAACTCAGACAGAAGCAGCCGGTGGCCTTTCGGGACTGAAAATGGGGGCATTTAGAGACATGTTTTCTTTCCATAAGATGAGAGTTCTGGAGAGCGATGGTGTGGTTGAACACTGAGAAATATCCTATATTGCTGTACTGTGCGCCTAAAAGCTACTTACAGTTATAAACTATGTTCTGTATCATTTTACCACAATGAAAGTTTGAGAAAATAAGGATGCCAGAGACGAATGACAATGGGGTGCGGGAAGGAGCTTGGCAAGTCTTAGACTGATGAGGCTTTAAGATAGAGAAACAGCAGGCAGCCAGGGACCCCCAGCCCTCCCCTGGTTCGCTAAGTTGTTGAGCTATGGAAGGCCAATAAAGCCATAGGCCAGGCTACAACAGCGAATGGTCCACGCATTTATTCTTTCCTTCTGAAGTGAGACATATTGAGAAAATGTAGCAGGTTGCAGGGGGAACGAATGCTGGAGGAGGGTGCTGAAATGTCAGCATTGGGGATGGGCTGGGGAGCGAAGGCCGTGCTGGAGGACCGTGTCCTGTTCTCTGCCACAGAAATGCGGAGCACGAAGAGCATCTTTCACTGAAATAAAAACCTGGAAAAAGTGGCCATGGGAGACGGAAGCACGTGGGAGATGCCAGAGGCGGTGGGTACCATCGGCTTGGCGTCAGCTTACTTCCTTGTTCTGGGTCTCTTTACTGAATTCAACCAAAACCAATACCCTCGGCTCAGTGTGGCATACCTGCCTCTAATTCCAACACTCAGGGAGGCGAGGCAGGAAGATCACCAGTTTGAGGTCTGTCTGGACTACGCACTGAGCTCCTTTTCTGAAAACGAGAGGCAAACAGATGGACAAAAGACAAAAGGGAACTGCAAACATTCCTCCAGATCACCCACAGGCAAACAAGCAAAGCAAGGCAGTGTCCTCTTGGTGTGCCATTTAAAAATAGATATTTTAAACTTTTAAAGGCATCTATCTTATTCCATGTGTATGGACGCCTTGTCTGTGTGCACATATGCATGCTTGACACCTGTGCAGGTCAGAAGAGGACATTGGATCCCCTGAAACTGGAGTTGCTGATAGTTGTGGGTGTGGAAGATGAACCTGGGTTCTCTGTAAGAACAAGTGCTCTTAACTACTGAACCAACCATCCAGCCCCTTTAGGGGGTTGTTTTGTTTTTGTTTTTTAAATAGTATATCCATTGTACAAGACAGTGCCCCATTATAGTTCCCTACAAGTGTATCATGAACTTTGATTACATTCATTGTGTTCCAAGACCCCTCTTAACCTCGGCTGGCCGCACGCCTCCCTTGGCTGTGTAGTGCTGCAGTGAACATGGATCGCTGTGGAGGCGTCTCTGAGCTGTACTTGTATCCCACTGGACATACTCCCAGGTATGCCTGGGTCATACAGGAATTCTGTTGAGTTCTTTGAGGAGCCTCCATCCTCACTGCACTGTAAGGTCACTCCACCTTCAACTCCCTGGCAGCTGTTTCTTGTTGTTTTCTTGTTAGTAGCTATCTGACAGGATGAGGTGGGATCTCATAGTTTTGAGTAACCAAGCCAATCTCTGTGCTCTTTGTGATTATGCCATTGAAGACGGTTTATCCGAGGAAAGTTCCTGAGGTAAAATGGTTGTTCCTGCAGAGCTGAGAAGCCTGTCTGCTCCCTCACCGCACGCGGGAGAATATGGGTAGAGGGGCTGGCTTCTCAAAAAGACCCAGCTGACTTCTGAAATGCTTTCTGGCTAGAGGTAGGGAGAAGGGAGGTCCTTTGATACTTGGCTGCATCTGTGGCTTTCCAAGTCAGCCTCTGACACCAACCGCCTGCTCATCCTCTCTGACCTCTGTGAAGGGCTAGGGCTGTGCTCAGCCTGCTTGGGCTTGAGCCACGTGTCTGTTTCCTCACCTGTAAGGTACAGATACAAGCACTAACCATCTCATGGTGAGAACTCAAGCAAGTGTCCTCAGGCTGTTTATCAATATCTGGCACATGTTGGAGGGCTGGTAAGTGTTATTAAGCAGTGACATTTTTTTTTCCAGTTTCATTCATCCCCTTGGGCACTTGGGGGAGCCATACGATTGTAAAACAGGCACAGGCCAGGGACGGATGCTTGGAGTGAAGATTCTAATGGCTAGAAGCTGAGGGCTGAGGGCTGTTGAATTCCATGCCTGCCCTTGGCAGAAGGGGAGCCTGGCCCAGAAATTACAGGTTTACGTGTAGTCATGCACATAGCAGGTAGTGTGAAGGCTGGGGTGTTTGTTTATCAATTATTAGCCCACTAGGCACCTCCCTATTCCCTGGGTCTGCAGAGCTAAGAACAATTTTGTCCTTATCACATTCTGCACTGATGGATTTGTGTTGTTTCATTTTGCTGAGGTCTGAGCTTAGTGATCAGAAACTCAACAGATGGTGTTCATTAAATTTATTGCTGTGATGTACACATACATGCATGTATATGCACATACATCCATGCATTCTCACACACATCCATACACACATATACATACAGACATCCTCACATACACACATACACATATGCATCTTCATAACACACACATGTACCGTCACACTCATACATACATACATCCTCACACACACACATACACACACACATATGCACCTTCACACACATACATGTACACATGCAGCCTCATACACACACATACTCTTCATACACACACCTGTCCTCTCATACACACACACACATGCATGCCCATACTCATGATACTCTCACACTTACTCTCAGTTTTCACAACAGGCATTGCTTTCATGCACTTTACTTTTGTAGAGGAATAAGGACACTCCCCCACATCATTTCATGCTCAAGTTCAACGCTTAAGCACCATTTTTAAGTTGATAACTCAGATTTCTCTGCCCAAACTAGACCATCACCTAGGCAGTAGCTTGGAATGATCAACTGACACAGGATGGATTAGAATAAGGCGACTTTGGGACCAGGGGCCACAGGAAAGATGCTCAAATGTTTTAGGTCCCCAGAGGACAAAGGCTGGAATTACAATGGGTGGCAGCAGGAGCTGAGATGAAAAATCACATCTGACATAGCTGAAGGGGGAAAAAAAATGAATCAGGAAGTGGCAGGAGAAAGTTGGGGCTGAGGGCCGGGCATTGAACCCAGTGGCAGAGAACTTGACTGCCAGGCAAGAGGACCTGGGTTCAACCGCTAGCATCACAAGAAAAGAATGGAAGTGTGGAGGCAGCTACAATCATTAACGATAATTGGGGGCGGGGGGGGGGGGTGAGCAGCAGATGGGGCCAGAAAGAAGTAGGTGAGAGCAGGATGGTGTCAGGTGTCAGATTTCTAGGCTGTGGGCATTTTATAGGGGAAGAGTGGTTTGGGGGGTCCCTTTTTCTGGATGTTTCCAAACAAAGCATCAAAATTCCAGGAAGATGTGCAGCAAAGGGAAGGGAAGGGAATGAGGCGTCGCAGGGGGAAGGAGTTGAGGTCGCTGGGTAATCTGTAAGGGAGAGGCTGTCAGTCGTAAGGAGAGGGTCCTCCCACTCCATCTCAGAGGCCAGAGAGTGTGTGGGCAGCCCCAGGAAGCAAGGCTGAGGAGACACTGGGAGCTTATTGCTGCGTGAAGCTTCTGGGGAGTAAGGACACTCAGTTATCTGGCTGAGTGAGGCAAGAGCCAGGCATCACGGGGGCTTGCCAGCGAATAGGAGTAACTTGGCACAGGATGGTGGCCTCCCACAACCTAAACTTAAATATACCTGCATCCCCCATCACAGCCGTTAAATATGCCTGCGTCCCCCAACACAGTCATTCCCTACCTCGATTTTTGGGCTTGCAGTTTTCATAATGTGATATCATGTTTTTATAGTTCCCTTTTTTAGAATGGAAATGGGGGCGGTTTGGTGTGTGAATGAGGACACTACAGAGATGATTGGCATGCCCCGTTGTCTGGGTACCAGAATCACCTTGACTTCATGAGGTTCATACCATCTCTCATGGTCTCTGTCCTCTATGCTTAGGCGTTCTTCATCTCTTACCTACCGTCTATGCATGATCAATCTTTTAAATGTTTTCTTGACCTTCGTTATTTTATTGTCGTTGTTGCAAAACTACAACCCTGAAGTAATTTAACTCTTTGCTCACTCTCAGTACACACCAACTGAAAATGGTTGGATAAACACACACACACACATACACACACCCTACACACACATGCATGCGCACACACACACTCTATACACACATATACACATACACACATCCTACACACACATACACACACACCCTACACACACATGCATGCACACACACACACACTCTATACACACATATACACATATCCTACACACACACAGAGATACACACACAAACACATACACACACTCTATACACACATATACACATACACACATCCTACACACATCCTACACACACACACACACACACACACACACACACACACACACACACCCCTCTGTTGACCAGTTCCCTTTTAAATTCATGACCATTTACTCGAAATAGGCATTCAGGGAAAGATAAGCAAGGGATTCCTTTCTCTGGTTTTCTGGATGGTCTTTTCGATGCTTAGCATCTTTTCTCATCTACACACCCAGCTGATAGGAAGGAAAGGGAAACTGGGACGGAACCATGATTGCTGCTTTGCTGACAAGATGGGAGCAGTTGGGAGAGAAGGCCCCTGCACTCGCTGCATGTCTGCCTTCTCCTTCGCTCTGCCCTTGTGACATCTGCCTTCCCTGAGGAGCTAAGTCAATCCATCCTTACATCTGCACTGTGGCCACAGGCATACCTCCTCATGCCCGAGTTAAAACATTGTGCAACTGTCCCCAAGTCTCTGGTTCTTTTGTGACAGTCACCTCACCCCTATCCTTGGCAATGGGCACGCCATCATTCCTCTCGTTTTGAGGGTCCCAAGCATCCCGTGTTCCATCCAGCTTTCCCTTTTCTCCTTTGCACCACAGGAAGAGTTTTCAAACACTATTGTAGTGGTTAATAGTATGCGGTTGGTGGAATTTAGAGCCACCTTGGAAACACATCTCTGGGCATGTCTGTGAGGAGTTATTTAGAGTGGACTCATTGACACGGGGAGACACCCACCACCCCCAAGAGTGGACAGTACTAGAAAGTCCTAGAGTCTTGGACTGGATACCAAGGAGGAAGTCAGCCTAGCACAGACATTTCTCACTCTCTGCTTTCTGACCGTGGGTTGCAGTGTGGTCAATGGTCTCGGCTTCCGGTGCCATGATGAACTGTGCCCACACACTTTGAGCTACCATGAAGCTGCTTTTCTCAGATATTTTGTCACACCAGTGAGACCATCACAGCCATCTCCATGTCACCTCCAGATCCTCAGTGCTCTCCCCTCTTGATTCTACATCAGCCGTCAGCCGGGCTTTCCCCTTTACCACCAGAAAAAGTGGTTTTTGTTCACCTTTCAAAAGACACATTTCCTTCTGTTGTTCTGAACCCTCCTTAATTGAATTTTCCATGGTGTTGTCAAAGCTTCCCCAGCTCGCTGTGCCCAGAACACTGGTGGACCCTTGCCTGTGGCACACTTTGAGGTTCTTCCTGTCTGGTTCTGATCTTAACCTAGGTTGACTTTAAATATTACATATATTCATGGCTCCACTTCTGTTTTGGAACTTCCATGAGGAAGTAACAATGTCCATGGTTGTCCCTTCCCCAAGTATAACAACTACACCCCGGGATGAAATACATGAGACAAATGTCTCCCGCATGGGACAACAAGACTGCCACCCTCAAAGAAAGAGAAACAGGTGAACTAAGGCGAGCAAGCCTAGGGCATAGTTTAGGAGCCCAGGACTCTGCTTGGCTTGGGCTCTGTGCACCCTTCTCTTTGATTTTTTAGCAACCTGTTAGCAAACTAAGTCCCTCGCTTGCATGCATAGAGCTGTGCATATATCTGCTTAAAACAATGGAGAGAGAGAGAGAGGAAAGACAGAAGGAGGAGGAGAGAGGGAGACAACAAAAGAAAGAGGGGAACAGAGGGCGATGGAAAAAGGAAGAAGGAGAAGTTTCTGGAGAAGCATTCTTCCCTGAGGTACAATGTTCTGGGGCCGACCCCTGGGCACGCAGAGTAACCAGGAGACTTTGGTTCTGAATAATAGAAGTTTGTCTCGATGCCCTTGGTATCAGACTTGAATGGCTATTGGAAAATGCATTCGGATTCCAGCAGCAGCTACAAAGCTAGAAAGTAGGAACATTTGGTGCATGGCCTGGGCGGTGCTTGAGAGTCACAGCCCTCGGACCAGCTGTCACTTTGCAGCAAGGTTTTCTTAGACCTCCCACTTCTCAGCTGGCCCCTGGACTGTGGCTCACCCGCTGCCTGGAAGACACAGACATAAATCTGCAATGGCCCTCCTGCCCTGCAGAGCTCCCTTCCAGAAACCTTGGGGATTATTTATTTCGACCCCTGGAATCTTCTGTAAGGTTTCATCCCCAGATGCAGGAGGTGCATGTTCTCTTTCTGTTTGACATCCTTTGTCACACACGAGCCACGGATGAGGTGTAAGTCATTCAGCATTATATACAGTGGGTGAAGTTTGTGGCCATATATCAACACCAGGCCCTGGAAGTCCCTGGAGATCAGGAGAGTATAATTTTAGAGTGAACGTAATGAAAATCTTAGAGGTGATCCGTTTTTCTCTTCTACCTCTAAGATGTGCTAAAATAATAATAATAATAATAATAATAATAATAATAATAATAATAATAATAATAATAATAATAATAGGGAGATTGTTTTCCAAGTGTGGGCAGACACAGTCTGGAGGTGGTCCCCTCCCCTGAAGAGGACCCTGACAAGGGTTAGGGAACACTTCCGAGTTATCAGCCCTGACCTCCCTCCACTTTCAAGACCCTTACTTCAGCGGCTTCTCAGGCGACTTCCCAGGAATTCCACTCCTGTAGATCCTCCAACTCACTCTGCCCAAACGGAAGGCCTCACTCAGTACCTTCCAAACCCTGTCTCCTTCTCTATTTCAGGTCTAGATTATTAGCCCTGCCCAGTTTCCTGCTGTGTAGGCTCTAAGAAGCTGCCCTCCTGACTCTCCCACCCCTGCCCGGCCCCACAGTCTACCTCTTCTATCGAGGTCACTGGTTCCTGTCAAATCTGATTCCAGAAGGTTCTCAGATTCTTTCTGTTCCTAATTCAGGCTGTCATCTTCCATCTGGACTGTACTAATCCCTGCAGATCTGCTGGAGATGCAGCTCCAAGCCACCAATGGCTGTCTGCAGCCTCTAACGACATCAAAGCCCTATGTAGTTTGTGGGTTTTTTTTTCCTTCTTAAAAAATTGTGTGTGTGTGTGTGTGTGTGTGTGTGTGTGTGTGTGTGTGTGTGTGTCTGTGTAAAGGCCAGAAGAGGCCGTGGATCCCCTGGAGCTGTTTTAAAAGAGCCTGTCATAAGTGCTTGGATCTGAACTCTGGTCGTCTGGAAGAGTAGCGAGTGCTCTCAACCCCTTATGTTCTTTTCTATATGCTCATCAGGATTGCGACGCACCAACCACCGACTGGTCCCTCTTTGTTCCGTATGCTGGTGCCCTCCTTTGTACTTGAACTTTGGGGTCACAGACTGATGTGGCTGCAGCACCACAGAGGGGCATAGGGACGTGATAGCAGCATCAGCCTACCTGCCTTCCTTGCACGCACAGCTCTTTATGCTTCTGCGCGTCCTGTTCCCCAGGCTCCTGATGCCTTTCTCTCTCTTTCCACATGTCAAGTCCCCACAGCTTTGACATTCTTAAACTTTCCTCCTCAGTTCTCTGAGAGTAGTGAGTGTCTTTTCTGGGTCTGGATGAAAACTGGAGTGATAAGTTGCTCAGGCTTGCTAGCTCAGGTAACAAAACAGGCGACTTCTGAGCACATGACTGCCGTTCCTAGGAATTGAAAAGAAGAATTCCTCTTGTCATTTTCTTTCATCATTTTCAGTTACAACCTATTCTCATTTTAGAAAGGGATAGATCTGGATTAATGAAGTGGTTTGTTTAAAGGTTTACAGTGTTATTGAAGGCTATACTCTACCTCTTTTCCCATCTAGACTGTAAAGTGCTATGAGAAGCCGTACTGGGTTGGGTTATGTCAGCTTGGCATGAGATAGAATAATTTGAAAGGAGGAACCCTCAGTTGAGGAAAAATGCCTCCATAAGATTCAGCTTTAGGGCAATGGAGGAGGGCCCATCCCATTGCGGCCAGTGCCGTCCCTCAGCTGCTGCTCCTGGCTTCTATAAGAAAGCAGAGAGCAAGCCATGGGGAACAAGCCAGGAAGCAGCACTCCTCCATGGCCTCTGCATCAGCTCCTGCCTCCAGGTCTAGGCCCTGTTTGAGTGCCTGCCCTGGCTTCCTCCAGTGATAAACAGTGATGGAGTCATAAGCCAAATAAACCCTTTTCTCCTCAACTTGCTTTCCGTCGTGGGGCATCATCACAATAGTAACCGTGACTAAAGCACGAAGTGTTCTCTCGGTTTGTCTGTCTCTAGGTGTGGGTTTCTCTCTGTGTGCCTGTGTCTGTCTCTCTGTCTCTGCCTCTTGCTCTACACACACACACACACACACACACACACACACACACACACACACACACACACACACGTTTGCTTTCAGCTAGGATGCTTCTTTTCTGTTTCTGACCACACACTGCTTTTCTACCAGCACACTAGCTAAGATGGCTGACCCCTCCAGGTCAGAACAGTGGAAAAGAAAGAGGAAACCCAGCAAGGCGTGGCCTGACCTGGAGCCATGGAGTTAGGGAACGTCTGTTTTAACCCAAGCCCATCAGAAGTAGCAGGTGGCAAAGGTTACTCCATTTCTTTGAATGTGTGATGAGTTTGGGGACAGTCAACTTGGCTGGCTTTAGAGAAGACTTACGAAGCACGTCCATATGCCTTTGGGGACCATGTAGAGTGAGTGAAATGTGGGACAGAGACCAGGGACACACTCACCCTAGACAGAGCCTAGATGTTCAGTGGCATGAACAAGCAAGGAAGTGGAAGGCCGTGCTTGTACTGGCCAGTTGTGTTCTGCCCTGGAAGAAGGTGTCTGCCACAGCCCATTGACATCAGACTCCGGCTTTTTCAGCTTTTCAACATGGGCTCTACAGACTAACCCTGGGTCACTGGTGTGTGTGTGTGTGTGTGTGTGTGTGTGTGTGTGTGTGTGTGTGTGTCTGTGCGTGCGCGCGCGCGCTCGCGCACGTGCTCACATGCAATTCGATATTCTTGGATAAACTGCACTGGTTGATGCCACATAATAACTGAGAGGTTGTCCACTTGTCAGAGGTTGACTTTGCCCTCTGGTTTCTCTAGGAAATTGTCAGCTCTAGCAGCGATCCGCAGAGCAGCAGCTGGCTGCTGGAGTCATGGGAGCTCCTGGTTGCCACAGTTGCCTCATGCCCATTGCATGCTTCTCAGCCCCTCACTCTTTAAGGTTGCCTGCATGTGCTTGTTGATACTTGAGTTTTGGGTCTGACTCTAATTGCTTGTAAGGGGAAAAGACTTGAAAATACATTTCCTGAAAGCCTGACTACCAGCTGTCCTTTAAGCGTCCTCAGAAGGTTGTTTCCCGGGAGCCGCTCCACCTCAGAATGCCACACTCCTCAGATGATGAAGTCCCCGTGAGCGTTGCTTTAGTATCTGCATATAAACCGTACAGTTTCCCATAGACTTGAAATCCTCTCTTAACACCCAGCACTGCATGATGCTGTGTACACAGTTGCTATTGTCTGTGGAATAAAGACAAGGAAACAAGCATGCATTTGGTGTAGATAACATACACTTTCCCTTTGTAAAATCTGCAATGTGGAGACTTGAATCCAGGGCTCTTTGGAATCTAGGCAATTCTCCACACTGAACCACAGCCACAGACCTTTTCTTTTCTTATTTTTTTTTTTAACATTTCAACTTTTAAGATTTATTTATTTATTATGTTTACAGTTTTCTGTCTGGAGGCTAGAAGAAGACATCAGATCTCATCGTAAATGGTTGTGAGCCACCATGTGATTGCTAGGAATTGAACTCAGGGCCTTTGGAAGAGCAGCCAGTGCTCTTAACCTCTGAGTCATCTCTCCAGCCCAGCCACAGACCTTTTTAATTTTAATTTTATTTTATTATTTATTTATTTATTTGTTTGTTTGTTTGTTTGTTTGTTTGTTGAGACAGGGTTTCTCTGTGTAGCCTTGGCTGTCCTGGACACATTTTGTAGACCAGGCTGGCCTCGAACTCCCAGTGATCCGCCTTTTGATCCAGTGTCTGACAAAAGTCATGCCATCCTTTTGCGTCAACATCTGGGACTGCAGGTGCATGCTACCATGCCAGGCCTTAAGACTTTTAACCCACAGCTGGCCACATCCATTCGCTGGAGCTTACAGGTGCACACAGCTGTCAATCCAGGAGACCCTCAGAAGCTGGGCTGCTTTCACAGAAGAAGGAGGGGCTAGCCCAGAGCTGCATAACTGCCTTGTAGCCAGAGCATCTGGGCTTCGGGTACGAGCTTGGGGGTTTTGCAGTGTGTAGCCCAGGGACCCTTGCTCCGTTCTACGGAAGCCTAAGGTTGTCCTTGCAACCCTTTGTTAAACCTGGGCCCCAAATCACTAACTGTAGGGCACAGTGCCCTAGACCTTCAGGTAATTTCCTCCAGCAGTTTCTTCACTCCTCCCTGTGCTGATTGGGTGCGTGAGCCCTGTGTGCCTGGGTCTGTGTGGTCTCAAGGCTGATGGGGACCGGGAAGGCTTTGCAGGCAGCCCTCCTTCCCAAGGCTTCATGGTCAGTAGCTGGTCCTCCAGCATTTTGTGGAAATGCTGCGTTCCCCTGTGAACAGTTCGTGGCTGACAAAGTTAAACAAATGATGCCAGTATGAATCAAGTATTCACATAAAACGGAAACGCTTGGGGGTTGGGGGCCCTTTGGTCCAAGTATATACGGAACGGTCTCCAGCCTGTCTTTCCTAAATATTTGCCACTCTCTATCGGAGGCTGAGAGCATGAGTGAGGAATTTGAACTTGCAAGGGAAGAAAATAATCATCTCCTGCCTGCAAGATTGTTTGAAACGATGCCACGGGGCATCCAATTTACTCTGCGCCAGTGTTTCCTCTGTCAGCAGCCAGCAGAGGACGGTTGCTTTTTTTGTTTGTTTGTTATGAAAAGATAATGTTTCCTCAGATTTCGTGTAGTGTGTAGGTAGTTCAAGGGTTCCTCGTCACGTCACTTCTTCCTGATTTGGCTTAGGGTGTAAAATTGTAGATCCCTGAGGAAAAAAGCTGGTCGGGTCCTTCTGAAGATAAGCACTTGCCTTTCTCCTGAACAGGTATTTTTACCTAACTGCAGAGATGTATGTATACTCAGAGCCCGGGTTCAGATGCTCACAGCAGCGTTTCTTAGAGGAGTCCAAGCTTATAAACTGTTTATTGAGGCCTCTGAACAGCTTAACATTCCATTCACAGGAGGGAGTACAAGTTGGCAATAAAAAGGAGCGCGTTTCATGAGTGCTGGCAAACGCACACGGATCTCAGAGGTCCGGTGCTAAGAGAAAGAAGCCAGACAGAAGAGAATGTGTGATTCTGTTTTACATGACATTCTAAAACAAGTCAAAATGAAAACAAGCAAATTTGTTGTGACAGCTCTTTGGTTGTCTGGCTCTGAAGGTGGGGTTGACTGTAAGGGGCATACCAAAAAGCTTTGGGATAAAGCTTCCTAATTTTAGCTTTTACCTTTAGGTCTGTGGTCCATTATGAATTAGAGTTTGTGCATGGGTATTCGGTTTTTTCAGTAACAACGGTTCAAGAAATTCTCCTCTCCCCTTCAAACTTCTTTACAACTTTATCAAACACCTCTAGGTTATATGTACGTCTGATGGATGTAATTATTTTTTTTAATTATACATTTTATTTACTTCTGTAAATAAATAATTAATTTTAAAATTTCTTGTTCAGCTATAGCTACCGGTTACATAACACAACACTGATGTGTTTTTTTTTGTTTTGTTTTTTGTTTTTTATTAATGTATTCATATGACATCTCAATGGTTATCCCATCCTTTGTATCCTCCCATTCCTCCTTCCCTCCCATTTTCCCCTTACTCTCCTCCCCTATGACTCTGACTGATGGGGACCTCCTCCGCCTATATATGCTCATAAGGTATCAAGTTTCTTCTTGGTGGCCTGTTATCCTTCCTCTGAGTGCCACCAGGTCTCCCCATCCAGGGGACGTGGTCAAATATGGGGCACCAGAGTTCGTGTGAAAGTCAGACCCAAGGGGCATGTCCCATGAAAGTCTTCACTTACTAGGAAACTGGGACAAAGGGGAGGACATCCTATTGGGACTGTAGATGAGAGAAGCATGGGAGAATGGTAAAGTAGAAGGATCCAGAGGGTCCTAGAAACCTACAAGAAGAACATTATGATAGGTAGATTTGGGCCCAGGGGTCCTGCTCAAACTATGGCACCAGCCAAGGACAATACATGCAGTAAACTTTAAACCCCTACCCAGATCTAGCCAATGGGCAGAACATTCTCCACAGTTGAGTGGAGAGTGGGGTCTGACTTTCAATGGTGTTTTTCTTTCTTTTTCTTTTGAGACAAAGTTTTGCTACTTATTCAAGGCAAGCCTTGAACTCTTAATCTTCCTGCCTTTTTCCTTCATCCATAGTAAGGCACTGTACCTGATCATCATAGCTCTTTTTTTTAAAAGAAAAATATTTATTTTATTTTTGAGTATGTGTGTGGATATGTACACAGGAGTATACTCCCCCACCACCCCCACCCCCACAGAGGCCAGAAGAGGGCACTAGGCACATGGAACTGGAGTTAGAGGCAGTTGTGAGGCACCCCACATGTGTGATGGGAAGGGAACGTGGGTCTGGAAGAGCAGTGTGTACACATAACTGCTGAGCAGTTCTCTCCCCGTCACGCTTCTCACAGGACGCCTTAGCCGGGGTTCCGCTGCTGTGAAGAGACGCCATGACCACGGCGACTCTCATAAAGGAAAGCATGTAACTGTCTTGGCCTTACAGTTCCAGAGGTTGAGCCCACAGCCACCACTGCAGAGAGGGTGGCGGCGTGCAAGCAGGCCTGGTGCTGGAGAGGGAGCTGACAGTTTTATCTCTGGATCCTCGAGAAGCAGGAAGAGAAAGACAATGGGATTGGCTTGAGCTTTTGAAACATCAAAGCCCGCCCCCAGTGACACACTTCCTCCAGCAAGGCCACACCTACTCCAACAAAGCCACACCTCCTGACCCCTCCTAACTAGTTCCAGTTCCTGATAACCAAGCATTTAAATATTCCACTGACTTTCCATGGCACTAGGATTCTACATTGCTGTCCCCACCAAATGCCCTTCAATTCAATTCCAGTCATTTTCCCCCATATTTTTCCCTCCTCATTCTTCCCCAACACCTGATAAAATATAAATAAATTTTTTAAAAAATCCAGCCTGTTTCTCTTATCCTGATTGCAGATGTTTGTGGCCTCTGTGTAGTAATACGTGTGTGTGTGTATGTATATGTGTGTATATGTGTGTGCATGAGTGTGTATGAGTGTGTGTATATGTGTGCATGAGTGTGAGTGTATGTGTGTATATGAATGTGTGTATGTGTGTATATGTGTGTGCATGAGTGTGTGTATGTGTGTGTATGAGTGTATGTGTATGTGTATATATGAATGTGTGTATGAGTGTGTGTGCGTGTGTGTGAGTGTGTGTGTGTGTGAGTGTGTGTGTGTGTGTGTGTGTGTGTGTGTGTGTGTGTGTGTGTGTGTGCATGTTCACCATAGCATGCATGTGGACATCAGAAGACAACTTGTAGGACTTAGGTCATGCCTTCCATCATGTGGGTCACAGGGATCAAACTCCAGACTTGTCAGGTTTGGCAGCAGGTGCCTTTACCTGCTATTATCTTGCTAGTCTGTTCCTGGAATTAATAAAGGATGAAACTTCTAAACTATTTTAGAGAGAACTTTTAAAAGCCACAAAATGCACAATTTTGAAGACATTATATTATAGTCCTTGAAAATATCATGCAGTTATTGGTCAGCTCACAGCAGTAGGTATTTCACAGGCCAGTTTAATCATTGGCGTGAAATCTAGCAGTCCCCAGACAAGATCAGAATCAAACTGGGATGGTTAATTATGGATAAAGAAATTTGGGGTTGTTTAGAACAATGGTGCTCAACTTTCCCAATGCTGTGACCCTTCGATACATGTTTGATACATGTTGTGGTGAGCCCCCAACCATAAAATTATTTTCATTGATACTTCACAACTGTAATTTTGCTATCATAATTTTGAATCGTAATGTAAACATCTGTGTTTTCCAATGGTCTTAGGCGACCCCTATAAAAGGTTGTTTGCCTCCTCCCCCCAAAGGGGTTGAGAGCCACAGGCTGAGAAACACTGGTTTAGAAGGATTTGCCAACTGAAATGACACGTGAACCCAGGTACCAGCACAGCGATAGAGGCCAAGAGCTCAGCTCTCACGGTGTCCTTCGTCACCTCATCCTTCATCACCTCATCCATGGGTCCGCTTGGAGTTTCCAGCCTGCTCGAAAGCACCTCTCACTGGACTGGGAGATAATCTCCATGCTTGACAGTCAGGGTGGAGCAGTCTAGGCCAGGGGACAATTCCTCAGCTAGGGGAAACTGTTCTAGAGGTTCTTTGTGAGGCCTGGGGCGGATCGGCGTCTGGGTCTGCCGGTTGTTTCTTTTGTCCACACTGCCCTCATATGCTGTGTCTTTCCCATGTACGTCATCAGCATCTGAGGACACATATTCACGAAGTCTCACTGGAGTTTCAGCCAGGCCCGGAGAACAGCGAATAGGGCACAAGTGAAAAGATTTTAGAAGTTTTCTTCGCATAACCATCCTCTCCCTATGCATCCCTCTTGCTCAGCACGGGTTGTGAGACGGCATCTTAAAACTCAGACGCTGGTCTCCAGAGCTGTGCATAGGCAGGCATTTGAATGAGCGGTGGCCAGGGGTAGGGAAGTGGTTGCAAGTCTTTTCCCTTCACTCAGTGTAACTGCTACAGTCACTGAGGAGGTCACCACGATGGAGACAAAGGACTCTGGAGCGTACACCGGAATCAGTTTAACAGTCCAGAATGCTCCAGTGGTTTTCCAGGCTACATCCATGGGCCCTCTGACATCTTTTATGACAACTCTTCTTGTTTGCAATGTTTATGTCACATTAGTCCCTCCACGGCTCCTCAGCTATATCAGATTGTCCATTGTCCAGACCTGCCCCTACCTGGAAAGCTCTGGAAACCTCTCCCGTCAGCTCCCTTATGCCCTGTCTCTGTGCACTCAAGGTTAAGATGACACTTGCTCAGGAAAGTCTGTCTGGCACCCATGTCTGCAGGAGCTCCTTTATAGTGGAGCCTTTGCCTGCTTTGTCTTCTTGGTTTTAATACAACTCTATGTTAAACATACCATATTGCATTGCATATATTTACTTACCCATGTCCCTCACCCAAATGCACCCTCCTAATGGTGCACAGATTATCTGTTGAATGAATAAATAAGTGACCAAGTGAGGATCATGCCTGTTCCCTAAGCCTGGACTAAAGGTCCCTGCAATATGGCTACATTTGCATGGAAATTCCATCAGAAATTCATGCGTGTGTTCCTTCCATGTGTCACTTACTCCTCCTGAGGCAGTGTGACCACACCTCTCCGTGCATAGTTACTGACTGAGCCAGGTATCGTCATGGAGACCTGCGATCCCAGTGTTAGAGAGGCTGAGGCAGGAGGACCCAAGATCTCAAGGCCAGCTTGGGCTATGAGACTCTACCTCAAAAACTAAACAAATAAGTAAGATCTGAGGTTCCCTGGACCTATGAGCCTGATAGGTCAAACTTCTTTAGCTGAGAACTAAGGAGGAAGGAGGAGGCCTACACTGGGTGAAGGTTATGAGGCAGCAGGGCATGCACCACACACCTCCATGACACAGGATATTTTTTCCCTTTTCTGAATTTTAAGGAGTCTTGGAATCAATAGCGAGTCACAGCCAGTCTGGGCCAGACAGCACTCAAGACTTATTGTCTTAGCCTGTCCTCATGACATGTCCGTGTTCACAAGGACAGACCAAGATGCTTGTCAAAAGTATGTACAATTTAAACATCACTTGAGGAACTTCCTTTGATATTTTCTGATTGGGCCACGAGATCACCAACATCAAACGTGGCAGAATACATGTCTGTGGTTTGGGAGGAAGCCTGGAGACTGCGGAGAGGTGCTTGCTTGGTGGCTCCTGCAGGAAGGCGTAGAGTATGAGAGCACGTGACCGTGGGGACGGCAGTGGCTCTGAGTGGAGGAGCCAGTCAGACTGCTAGACTTACTGTGTAGATGATTGAGAGACACCAGCAATGACTAGCGCAGCATGTGTGCTCGCTTCCCCGCAGGTGCAAAGGCCACCCACCAGCCACTCAGTCCACCTGTCTAAGGAAGGCCGGCAGAACTCGTTCTCTCTAATAAATGTAGGGTAGCAGTTCCGAATGTGTGGAAACTTCACTGGCTGAGATGCCTTGTTTTGTATGTTAAATAAAACAGCTGCGTCACAGAATCCACGAGGCCTCAGATGTGAGACGAAGCTGTAAAACGCGCTTCAAGTTCAAGTTCTGAGAGAACAGAATATGCTGGGCTCCCCTAACCTGAAAACCCCAATCTGAAGCGTTCTGAAAGCAGGCAGGACTCCACGGCAGAAATGCCACACCAGATCTCACTGATGGCTCGCAGTTCAAACACAGACATGCCGTAGATATGCTTTCCGGGCTGTGTGTATAAGACCTACATCTCATACTTAGATTTAGGTCCCACCCCCCAACACATCTTACTACGCATATCTAATTATGCCACAATAGGAGTAAGGAATCCAAAACGTTGCCTCATCACAGATAAGATGAGAGGTGGGGCTGAAGCAGAGCAGGACTGCAACCTAGTGCACCCTGGGAAGAGTTACAGTAGTCTCAGGCTGACCTAACAGCTGTTTGATTTTCTGAGTCTCAGTGAACCTTCCTCTTAACAGCCCCCTCCACGCGGCTCAGGCATAGGAGTTGCCTTGCTCTGACACTGAGCAAAACCACATGGCACCGACACACAGCGCCTACTCTCCAAGTTACTCCAAATAAATAAATGAATAGAAGAACGTTATACGCACCTTCGAGATACCGGAGGAAAGAGGAGGAAGGCAACGGCCCGTCCAGTTCCGTGGGCGGGGAGAGGAGGGGTCTGTTTGTCTCTCTAGGTCACTGAAGATTTGCAAGCGGTAAATGATTTGTTTTCTCATGAAAATGTCAGCTGAGAGTTTGAAGTGAGCAGCGCTTTTCTTACGACCTAGGAGGTGGAGGCTTTTTAATGTTGAGCCCTTGGGACAAAAGAGGCTTTTTGTTCTTGCTCCGTATCTGCAGCTTGCTGGCACCTTTCACACTGGCTCACGCAGACCAGTATCCGGGTGGAAGGCAGCAGGTGCTGTCAAGCAGTGTAGGAACCAGCGACCTGTGGGACTCCCGGGAGGGGCTTCCGCTTCCGTGTGATTGCCTGTTGCGCAGGTGAGATCTGTGCAAATGATTTGCAAATGGTTTGCATTGCAAGGCCAGGGCCTAAATGGGATATGGGCTGCATAATTCTTGTTAGTAAGTGTCTAGATTAGTTACCTCATGTTTGCTAATCTCTGAGTAAGACAGTTGTCAGAGTTTGGGCAGAAGGAGAAGATTAAAATGGACTTGTGGCTCTTGTTTGAATTCTTTGTTCTTTTCTCCCCGGCCTCCTCCTTCTCCATCCATCTCCCCCTCCTCTTCCACCTTCCTCCTCCTATTTACTTCTTTCTTTCTCTTCCCCCCCCTCCTCTCCCAACCCTCCCCTCCCCTCCTCCCCCTGTTCTTGTCCTCCTCCACCCTCATCTTCTTTTTTTCCTTCTCCCCTTCACCTCTCCCCTTTCCCCTTCTCCTTTCTCTTCCTCCTCCTCTTTATTCTCCTCTGCCACTTCCCCTCTTTCTCCTCCCATCCCTCCTTTACTTCTCCCCTAACCCTGCTCTTCCTTTCCTTCTTTGCCTTCTCATTCCCCACTTTCTCCCTTTCTCCCCTAAGCCTGTTTCTAAGAGCAGGACAGAGGCTTATTTACTTTTCTGGCAAGGGAAGACCATATCAACTCCACAGCTGCAAAGGATGCCAGATGTTCCAGAACATGCTTCTCAGAGGACTGTGAAGGTCATGAATGAAACCAAAAGGCAGGCTGGGCAGGGCCTGCACCTCTCTCCCCTCAGACTCGTTTATAGGGACTTACTGTTAATTTTCATTCTCTATAAATGATTTCTGCCTCCGGCTCTGAGTAGAGTCTTTACAAGGTCTGAAATCTGCTGGCGCAGATCAAGAGTCTCATTTGCAGTAGAGGAAACTGCAGGCACAAGAAGGAAGGAAGGAAGGCGGCTGGCCCCAGGTCGCAGAGCTCCTTTGTGAAGGGGTGTGGACAGGGATTCCTGTCCACTCCCATTGCACACTGTTGGGTCAGGAGCCCACAAATACTCAGGAAGTGTTGAAATGAATAAACAACTCACAAGTCTCAGAAAGTACCTAAAACTTACCAGATACAAAAGACTCTTCTCTCTCATTAGTTATATAAGCAATAAGGATTTCTGAGGAGACCCAGACCATCCCAACTGCCTTGAGGAAATTTGCTGATCTGGAGAGCATCCTGCAAGTCACACAGAGTGCTCCAGAGTTGCGGTTTTAATGAGTTGTCACCTATGTTGCGGGTAGGATTTTGGTGATACAGCTGCCTTTTAGTTATCCATACTCTTGTAAGTAACCCCTCCCCCATATCCCTCTAAGTAACCCTAATAAACTCATTGCTTCACTAAGCTGGACTTTGGTGGTATCATTACTTTGATAGGTCGTCGATATGCTAGCTGGAGTAAGTAGATGTTTGCTCACAACTTCCCAGGAAAATTGTTGTGTAACAAATGTGTTATCTTGTGCTGGGTACGTTAAATCAAGTCAAATTTATTGCCTTATTATACCAGAGGTCAGAAGTCTGAGCTGAAGGTGTTGGCTGATCCATGCTTCCTCAGAAGCCTCTGGAGGAGGAGCTTATCATGTCTCTCCAGCTTCTGCTATCCTGAGAAATTTCTTGGCTTGTGTCTTTGTATCTACAAAGTTATCTCCCCTCTGTGTTTGTTCTCTGTGTGTACAGTGCTCAGCTCTCCCTGTTCTTATACGGATACCACTCCAATCGGATTAATAGGGCTCCCTCCCTCTCTCTCTCTCTCTCTCTCTCTCTCTTCTCTCTCTCTGCTCCAGGAAAACCATATCGTAACTACTTCTGCATTTGCCTCATTTCTATGCAGAATCACTTTCCGAGGTACTTGGATAGCTCTTTTGGAGGGTAAAGCAAAGGTAGAAAGGCATTTCCCCCTACCTCAATTGGTCTGCTTCTGCTTCCGTATTTCCTCCCTAGCGGGCAGACCTTCCTCTGTTCTTGACAGGAATGGGGACTACGTATTTATGCCTTTTGGTTCAGCACACAATGCGTCTCACATATCTTGAAGGTTTGCCTTAGCAGCCCTTGCCTTGACATTTTGGATCCAGCTGTGGGTGTCCGACTAAGGGCCGTTTTCTGGTCACCTACTAGAGGGTTTGTAACTCTGAACTGGACAGAGTCCTGCATGAGGAAGTTCCCAGGATGGAGGCTGAGGCTGCCAATACTTTCCCTTTGGGTTTACTATGACAATTGTACACATTTGGCAAAGAACAGAGATCACTGTATGTAAGGCGTATACAAGTGTATATAAGGCTGAACAAACACTGTCTATGAACAGTCTTACACATGTATGTGCAGATGTATGTGAAGCTAAACCGAGGCTCAGAGTTCAAAGGTCTTTGAACTAATCTTTTTGTTTCTCTAAACTTGCTGGTAAAATGCAAGGCAACTCTTTTTAAGGCTGGAACGGAGACTGCAGGAGCCCTGATTAGATTCCTGAGGATTCCCCTGAGAGTCTTCACCCCAGAAAAGGAGCTGCACATCCATGCTGGTGAGAGTGTTTGACTGAGCCGTACTGGACTGAAGCAAGTCATGTCATTTCCCTGCACCTCAGCTTCCTTGTTTGCAGAGTAAAGGAATGAGTGGCCTGCAAACTCCTTTTAATGTCCACATTCTGTTGATTAAAAATGATAAAGGAGAGAGATGGCTCAGCAGTTAAGAACACTGGCTGCTCTTCCAAGGGACCCTAAGTTCCATTCCCAGAATTGACATGGCAGCATGCGCGCGCATACACACACACACACACACACACACACACACACACACACACACACACACACAGCTTCTATGAATCTGGAAAATTTAAAACCTTCAGTTAAACTATATGAAATTCGCATGTTTGTTTTTTCAGCACATAGGCCAGTCTAAACATTATTTTTCATTGGAACATATTGTCCGGAAATATCTTAAGCTACCCCTTCATGAAGGAACGGGGCCAAAATGCCTTTCTCCCTGTAAAGCAATTCTCTAAATCAACACCGACTCTTTAATGACTCAGAGTCAAAATGGTATCCACACGTGAGAAAATGCCTCTCATTGACACTAACGAGGCCATGATAAAAAGCTGGGGAGCTCAGCAGAGACCGCCGCCTAGGGTCTCTGTGATAGAAGTGTTCCAATCAGGGTGTGCACACTAGACAGTTCTGCTCTAATCTCTCTCTCTCTCTCTCTCTCTCTCTCTCTCTCTCTCTCTCTCTCTCTCTCTCTCACACACACACACACACACACACACATCAGTGTTTTGCTTGAAATATTATATTGTCTTAAGTGTAAATGTATACAGGAGGTAGTGATTTGGTCAGAACGTGTGCAGCCAGCTCGGGACTCAGGTGCAGGGTGGCTTAGAGGCAGATGGCAGTTGGCTGGTAGCTGCCGACCAGCATGGCTTGTGCGTTTGGAATTCATCTCTCTGCTCCCCATCCAAAGAGGCAGCCAGAAGTTCTGCTGGGGGAAAGCCCCTGCCTGTGTTACCTGGGCTACTCTGGATTGTTTTATTTATTTACTTTACATCCTGATCATTCACAGCTTCCCCTCCCCCATCCCCTCCCAGTCCCTCCCCTCCCCCCAATCCCTCCTTTCTTTTTTTAGAAAAAGGGAGGCCTCCCGTGGAGGTCAAGCAGCTTCTGCATATCAAGTTGCAGTAAGACTAGGCACATCTTCTACTGAGGCTCCAGGAGGCAGCCCAGTTAGAGGAAAGGGATCCAAAGGCAGCAGCGGAGTCAGAGACAGCCCGGCTCCCGCTGTTAGGGGTCCCACAAGAAGACCTGGCTGCACGAATGTAAAATAGGTGCAGAGAGCCTAGGTCCATCCCATGCACGCTCTCTGGTTGGCGGTTCAGTCTCTATGAGCCCCTGTGGGCCCAGGTTAGTTGACTCTGTAGATTTTCTTGTGGTGGCTCCCCTACATTTTGTTTTCAGCTCCAGGGTGAGCTCTGCTTAGAGTAAACAAGTCTAGAAAATTCCATCTCACTTGTATCGGCCAAGCGTCTGCTTGAAGGCCTGTGTCCCTCGCCTCGCCGGATTCATGTGTAGAAATAGCCTGATCCCTATCGACGGCTGCAGTATGGGGTAAGGCTTTTGGAGGATGATCAATCTTAGGCCAATGAGGTCAGGAGGGTAGAGGCCCCCTGTGAGTGGAATCAGGGTTCACGTGAAGACGCACCGAGAGAGAGGCGCTTCCGCTTCCCAAGTTGTGAGGGCGCAGGAGGAAGTAACCATCTTTGGGCCCTTATCAGAAATGTGGTTCTCTGCTTCCTTCTTCTTGCATTTCCCATTCCCCCACTGTTTAGAGACTACAGCATTTCGTGATAGCAGCCCGAATGGGCTGAGACACAGCTGTAGCCCAGCCTCAACCACCGGAGCAGACACTCAGGCAGTATGAGAGGCAGTGCTATTTGTGGGAAACTGGCAGGCATCAGGAACATTTGCTGTGACAAAATCCTCGTTTCTGTACTAGGTACCGGGTCCCCCACCCCATGGGAAGCAACACTGATAAGCACGCAGATGGACAACCGTGCCAATTACAGGGAAATCCTGTGGTAACAACGGCAGGCCAGAGTGGAAGCAGGGAGGGGACCCAAAATCAACACAGACATAAACACATGAAGTTAGCTACAAAGGAATGAGCTGTGTGCTGCACTGGCCAGGGCGAGAAGATGGGATCCTGCCTCCACTGTTGAAGCAGGCAAGGCTGGGCTTTTCCACCAACATCTGGGGCCCGAATAAGGGTTTGCCATGAAGGAATCATCCTTGTATTTTGGCAATACTAAAGACACATACCTTTCCTGGCTCCTGGTCCTGAAGACCCAGGGCAATGTCTGTCACACCTCAGTGGACCACAGTTTACATTTGTTTTCCAGTTTGCTGCAAATGGACGCAAGAGTAAACGGAATCCCTCCCCCGGATGCCTCCTTTGGCTGCATTTGCTGGAATAGAAGGAAGCATTTTCACCTTGAAGCTCCCGCTCCACACGCAGGCCTGCCAAGGAATGCACCAGGAAATGAGAGCATCCACAGCTGTGAGGAGGGTGGTACAGCAACAGCCAGGCCCTGGAGGATGATGTTGGCCCACAGGGAGGACCGGCCTTTGCAGGGAGGTCAAGGAAAACTAGAAAAAATGATGAAAGGAAAGAAGGCGAGGATGGAGAAGAGTATGAAAAGAATGGAGACAATGTCTCCCCCAGGAGAGCTGTCTGGATGCAGACCTCATCTTTAGCACTCCCTTTCTGGGTCTCAGTTACTCATCCAAAAAAAGTGACCCGTGTAGCTGCTGTCGGCTCTCAGTTCTGGGATTCTAGGAATCACTTTTGGATATGCAAGGGAGTCTTTTTAACACAAGCTCTTTTTTATTTTATTTTATTTTTTAAATAATTGTTTCTGAACAAAAGAAGGGAAAATGAAGATTGAGGCAATACTTCTGGGTTTGAGAGTTCTTTCACTGCTAAGAGAAGACAGTAGGGCTGAGGACACCTCAGTTTCTAGGACATCATATAAATATATATATATAGTTATTTTCCTGGGATGGAAAAATTCAAGGAATTCACTCCCTAACATGTAAAGTACATGAGCTGCATGGGTAATATATTAAAATGTAAGCCATTACATCTTAAATATGCTGAAGAAGTCTTGCATCAGCAGGGAGATGTGGGGACTTGCTCTAGCATGCAGTGTCAAAAGCATTCTCAGTCCTGATCATCATTCATGGAGAAGAGAGACCTTCAAAACCAAACAAGTGACTTCATAACCCCTGGGTAAAAACACTTGGGAGCATTAGGTCCGTAATTACTACTAAAACAATGCTCTAAGGTCTTTGTTTGTTTATTTTATGACAGTCCTATCTGTCCTGGAGCTCAATATGTAGATCATGCTGGTTTTGAACTCACAGAGATCTGCCTGCCTCTGCCTTCCAAGTGCTGAGACTAAAGATATGTACCATTACACCTTGTTGAATGCTCTAAATTTTAAAAATCTGCTAAGCAGAAGAAATGGGCCAGACCCTCTACTACCCAAGACTCTCAATTCCAGGGACCTGGGGGGTGGGTTCATGGCTCACAAGCAATTTCAATGGGATAAACACTGGGAGAGGATCCTCGGATACCCATGTAATCTTTAAAGCATAAAATAGAAAGAAGGACGGTCAAGAAAGGTACACAGTGGTGGAAACCGGCTGAGTGATGTGATCACCAGGAGGAGCACTAGCCGTGGAGCACAGGAGTCCCCTAGAACCCAAAGAAGGCAATAGAAGGGATTGCCCCTCAGTGCCTGGAAGCCACGTTGCCTGGCTGGCTGGCACTTTGATGACCCCGAGCACACACTTTAGACTCTTGACCTCCGCCATCATGAAGTGATGTGCGCTTGCTGGTTGAAGCCACCGCCACCGATGAGGCTTGTTACAGAGGCAACGGCAAACCGAACCACGGAACACTTGAAAAATTGAAGGGGGCGTGGCGTGACAAGAGAAACAGGAACAAGACCGGAGAGTTGAATTTACACAGAGATGGCTATTGGGAGATCCTAAGCACACGGGATGCTGATCTGCTGGGCCCTGCAGGAGAGGGGCAGAAGCGCAGGAGGGGAGAAGGGTTGGCCAAGACCGCAACATCTCCTTCATGGCACCTCAGCCTGCATTCCCTTCAAAGCAGAGCCTGGAGAGCCCGTGAGAGTGACAGTGGGTGGAACTGGAAAGGAGAGAGGGCTAGCCTCTGGAGACATCACTGAGGTGGCCACTGATGCACGTGGCTGGTCGCTGACCCGCCCAGTTCGTAGCAGCGACAACAGGGCTCTCCTTGTGGCCTGAACACAGCTTCTACACAGTCTTCAACTCTTCACATACGTTTGCATCAAATTGATTCTTCCAGGTGCCACCCACATTCAGTACCAACCACATTCATCTAATCGTCACTGCGAATGGCGGCCACTCTGATGTGCTGAGTGAGGAAGAAGAGTCTGATCTGTACAGGTTATTGAGTTGAGAGGAGGAACCTTGTTTGAGAAGTTGCCTCCACCAGATTGGCCCGGAGGGCATTTTTTTGGTTCTTGATTGGTGGGAGAGGATCCTGTCCATTGTGGGTGGTGCTACCCCTGGGCAGGTGGTCCTGGGTTGCAGAAGAAAGCAGGATGAGCAAGCATTGGGAAACAAGCTAGTAAGCTGTACTCCTCCATGCCCGATGGATGCTCGGTTCCTGCCCCCAGCTCCTCCTATCTTGGCTTCCCTAGATGATGGACTGTAAGCTGTTAGCCAAATAAAACCTTTCCTGCCCAGGCTGGTTTTGAGCAGTGTTTTATCACAGCTTCTCTGTAGGAAAAGTCGGCCAAGCTATGACACACAGGTTGACTGGAAAGTGGGAGGAAATAGACAGATTCACACAAAGGGAGGCTGTCCTCTAATGGCCACTTTGCCTGGTGACCACAGTAGCTGATGCCTAGCTCTGGACATTGTATCTCTTCAGTGGGACTCTGCCCTCCCTGGGCCTTCTTCTAGAAGAACTCTTCCTGGATGGCTTATGAGGCTCCAAAGAATGGATGTATACAGAGATGTATACAGAGAGCTACTGGCTGCAGGAAGCACACGGGTGTTATGGGGGAAAGTCATAATCATTCAAATTTAGTCACTGGGGGTGCCTTTGTTTCTTGCCCCCTGATTATCACTGTGGCATACTCATAACTTCAAACCATTGCATTCAGTTGCTCTCCACAGCCTCATCCCTAGGGTCAGCAGGGGGTGCTATCTAGACAGAGACAGAGGGGAGACAGTTCAAATCACATATATATATATGTGTGTGTGTGTGTGCAATATATATATATATATATATATATATATATATATATATATATATATATATATAATTTTAGCTATTTTCACTTCCATTTCTCTCCCTCATCCCTCTCCTCTCTCACTAAACCCTTTTGCTCCAACAATTCTCCACTCTGCTTTCATGTCTGTTTTTTTTTTGTGTGTGTATGTGTGGTGTGTGTGTGGTGTGTGTGGTATGTGTGTGTGGTGTGTATGTGTGTATGGTGCGTGTGTATGGGGTGTGTGTGTGTTGTGTGTGTGGTGTGTGTGTGTGTGTGTGTGTGTGTGTGTGTGTGTATTCCTGAGACTGTCTAATCACAGCTGCTTGCATGAACATGAGTGGAACTTCATAACCAACTTCTCAGTGACTGCCCCACCTGGAGAATGTCCCCTCCCCCAGCAAGCATGAAGTAGACCCTCAGGGTCAGGTGGGCCACATGGGTTCCTCCTAGTTTTTAATTCCCGCCACTACTCCATGTTGGTTATGCCAACACCCTGTTTTCCATCTCTTTGAGCTCTGTCATTCCTCATTTTTACTTATATTTACCCCGATGTACCTTAGAACACCAAATCCCTCCTTATTACCTAACTGTAGTGTTGTTCCTAGGGACTAGCCTAGTCTTGTCTCCCCGTTCCTCAACTCTCCCAGAGTCTGGTAAGCACCATTCTACTTCCTGCTCCCGCGAGATCATCCATTTGATGATCGCACAGATGAATTCAGTCATGGAGCGGTTCTCTTTCCATGCCGGCTTATTCCTCTTAACATCCTCCAGGCACACCGCCATTGTCAGGCATGACAGAATCCTACGCTTTTTAATGGCTGTATAATATTTTACTGTGTACACATACTGCATTTTCTTCATCCTTTGCTTTGTTGGTGGACATTCAGGCTGATGCTGCATATGGAATCCTGCACTAGTCTGGAGGTTCTGGATGCCCACTCCCCCCACTGTCTTCTTTTCTTTGCTTTCAATACATGTAAACACTTAGGTAGGGCCAAGAGTAGTAGTTGGAGTGGGAGAGATAATTCCTGGAAGGAAAACAGACACCAAGAGAGATAATGTTTTGCTGGGCTGTTTCCAGGTTTGACAGCCTGTGGGTGTAAATGGCATAACTAGGGAATGACACAGACTTTGGTCAGATAATGCCTGTGGGAGGGCTGCCTAGGGCAGGGTGCATTTAGGCTGCAAAGATGGCATTTCTGGTCACAGTGGCCCTCTTTCCTTTTAATAGCCTCTCTGTTGCCATGCTGTACAAAACAGCTCTTACTCACACCTGCCCTGTGTCTTTAGAGCAGAGTGACAGAGAGTGGGCAAGGATTGTTTAGTTAATGTGTGGAGTGCTGCAGGCTTGGTTTTTGGCATTCACTTTCAGGAGGGTGTGCGAGCAAACTGTATTCTTCTCTTCTTCCCTCCTTACAATTCTCCTCCTTCTCCCCCTCTCTGACCTTCCCCTCCCCTTCCCTTCTAAGAGAGGGTCTCACTATGCAGTTCAAGGTGGTGTTAAATTTACTACATACTCAAGGCTGACCTTGAACTCCCGACCTCCAGTCTCAGCCTCCAGAGTGCCAACCAGCTCCCCCCTTCTGCTTTTCTCTGCTTCCCAGCCAGAGGGTGTCTTTACCTCTTGCCCCTCCTCAGGATTTGCTGTGATAGTTTCCTCTATTTGTCCTTTCCGACTGCACTTCAAAGGCCTGTTTCTGGTAGCTTCCTTCCCCCCCCACAGCCCCCCTCATTTTAAAGGCTTCAGTGCTTCTAAGAATTCAAAACACGAGCTCCCAGGAGACATTTAATATGCAGGAGGCTGCTTCTCTGTGCCCAGACTGTGGGACACACAGAAGGTGCTCAGTGACAATTCTGTTCCTCTTATGGCACAGTGGGAGGGACTACAGAGATCCTTTGCCATTACTGGTGATTTGAACGAAAGGCTCCGAGGTTTACACTTTATATATAAAAGCCATTCTATTGAGGGACAAATGACACCCAGCCCCGTGTGTCTTTGGTGTGTGCAGCCTGTTGAGTTCGGGGCTATAAGTGCACTATGGAACCATCGTCCCCATCAATGCCCCAGTCATATCTATCATCTGCTAGAGTTTCTTCCCTCTCCATTATCAGATTATTAATCATTCTGGGAAGATTATTTAACGTGAAGTCAAGACCCTCAGCAAATAATACATACACGATGTTCATGTGAACCACAGTCACCCCGCTGCCGTACACTAGCCCCAGAGCTCCTTTGTCCTGGCTAAAGCTTTGTGCTTCTTGATTGATGCTCCCCATTTCTCTCCCTCTCCATGCCCTGCCAGACACCGTTCTCCACTCTCGAGTGTGACTGTTTTGGATTCCACATGTCAGTGAGTCTACGCAGTATTCCTTCCTGTGCCTGGCTTATTGCATTTAGCAGATTATGTTCCATGTTCAGCTATGCTGTCAAAGATAGTGAGACTTCCATCCGTTTTCAGGCTGATGTCCTCTTGGGATAGGGACCACCTTCCCACCTGTGTAAGGACATTTTGGTTCATTCCTATGTCTGGCCTATTGCACAGAATGCTACAATGAATCTTGGAAAAAAAATCTAATTAAGAAGCAAGCAATGTATAACTTAACAACTGTCAAGCCTTGGGAACGGCCGCTGCCCAGCCTGAAAGAAAATTGAAAATTCTCTTGTTATCTGGCTCCCAGAATAGCCGGCTCCTCTTCACTTGAGCCCTCACAACTAATCTCTGGCCCCAGAGTGGGGCCTCTGGCTTGAGAGCTCTTGCATGGCCTTATCAGGGCACAGAGCCCTTCACAGAGTCACTTTGCCTCCAGTAAGGGCTGCGCCTCTGACCGGAAGACATGGAGTGGACGGTGCTCCCACTTGCTCTCTGCTTCCTTGGGCTAAATTCTCACCGCAGCCTACTTTTCCAGGGAAAATTCTCACTTATATAACTGAATGTTTTCCTACCTCCTATTGGATGTTGACAAGTTGACATTATTTTTAGGAAGGAAGCCACTCAGCGTGGATGTAATCTGAATGGTGCCGTCTCTGTTGGTAGGTTGGCTTAACCAACTGGTTTTCCTTGTGTCAGAGCATGAACACATGCCAAGCCAAGATCAGCTCTGCTTCCATCTGGGTCCTTGGAAAAACCCTTGTTCTCCCAGCTAGGAAGGGGGTGTGTGGCATCATCGGGTAATGACTGGCTTGCACTTACCACTCAGTTTGGATGGGTCTGGGAATGGAGTCTTTCGTCTGCATAGATATGAGTTGCTGTAGGGGAGCAAATTCTGCCAGAAGAACAGAATATGTATCTCTATCTATCTCTAATCTCTATCCATATCTATAGCTATCCAAGTAGCCATCATTTGTGTATCTATCATGACTCCATCGTGCATCTGTGTATGTATTATTTATTTATCTATCCACCTACCTTATCTATCGAACCACACACCATACACCTATGTACAAATCGCCCTTTACCAATCTATCATTATTTACCCATCTATCATCTATTCATCACCTATCTATGTATGTACTGTATATTCATCCACTAAAGTCACCAATATATTATGTATTTATGTATCTACCTACCTATCCATTCATGACTGTGCTGGCTGGTTTTTATGTCAACTTGACACAAACTAGAGTCATGTTAGAAGAGTGAACCTTAATTAAGAAAATGTCCCCGTCAGATTTTCCTGTGAACAACCCGTAGTGCGTTTTCTGGATTGATGACTGAGGTGGGCCCAGCTCACTGTGGGTGGTACCACCTATGTACATGGGTACTGTATGAAAGCAGACTGAGCAAGCCTGTAAGTAGCACTTCTCCATAGTCTCTATACCAGGTTCCTCCTGCGCTGTTTTAGGTCCTGCCCTGACTTCCCACAGTGATGGACAGTGATGTGGAGCTGAAAGCTGAAATAAACTCTTTCATTCCCCAAGTTGCTTTTGGACATTGTCTGCCTGCCTATCTATCTATCTATCTATCTATCTATCTATCTATCTATCTATCTATCTATCTATCTATTCACTCATGCTCCCACCCACCTACCCACCCATCTATCCATCCATCCACCTGTCTGTCTGTCTATCTATCTATCCATCTATCTACTATCAATTTATCCATTCCCACTCCATCCATTTATCTATCAGAGATGAGATTTATCTGGAGAACTGGATCACATGATTATGCCACTGAGCACTCGTGTCCCCCTGTCCCCGTCACCATCTGCAGGCTGGAGAGTCAGAATGCATTCCAGTCTGAGAACCGGGAATAGGGCCCTGGAGGCTTCCAGTCAAGTTCAAAGGCTGAGAACCTGGAAGGCAGAAGCTCATTCTCCATGGCTGTGGGGAAAGCAGGGACTGCCTCTGACATAAACTCTGGTGGCCCCAGAATGATTACTTCCCCTTGGTGGGGAGGCCTCCTGGTTCACAGAGGAAGGGGAAGCAGTCTATCTGGATGAGACCTGATAGGCTATGGTCTTATAGTGGGGGAGGAGGTCCCCTTTTGTCAGAGGTATAGGGGAGGGGAATAAGGTGGAAGTGGGAGGGAGGGTGGGAATGAGACGATACAAATGAAGGGATAACAACTGGGATAGAATCTGAATAAAAATAAGTGAAGTCTTGCTTTGCCTATCAGAAAAAAATAATCTGGATGTTCTAGCTTAGACAAAAAGACATTGCCTTTCTCTTCCTTTGCTTTTATCTGGACCATCAGTGCTCTGGGCAGAGCCTTCTTGTGATCAGTCTATACATTCAAAGCTGATGTCTTCCAGATACACCCTCATCCTGCCAGACACACCCGGAAGCTTCATTTCATCTTTCAGCACAGTTGAAATGTGACGTTAACCACACCACTAAATGTCTGCTGTGTTCAGGCCACACCTTATCAGGGAGTCAGGTTAGAAGCAACAAGGTGTGTTGAACAGAGCCTGGGTGGAGGGTCTGAACCTCTGGCTAGGGGCTTGGCCTCCTCGCTTTCTGTCCGTGCTCATCTTTAAATGGAAAGAGGCCTCACCTCCCTCCTGAGTCTTGGCTGTCTCCTTGATACCAGGCTCTACTGGGTATCTTCCTAAAGCTCGGCACATGCTCAGATGGTAGCAGGTGCAGAGAGGGTGCTCCTGTCGCCTTCTTGCAGGACCAGACAGAGGAGTGTGGGGGAATGAGAGCCTCAGGCTCTCAGCTGCAGCAAGATGACAGGGGGAGTCTCGCGGTGACAGGCAGGAGATGTGGGGATGCTCTTTGTATCTATCCTAAGTGAGAACAACCTGCCATGTGTCCTGGTCTCACTGCCTGGTGGCCCTCCACTGGTCATGCTTCATCTTGGGAAGTTGTTGTTTATTGCCCACTCATTGGCAGGTGGCTCCAATGGGACATATTGGGCTCAGGTGAGGATGTAGAGTGTCCTGAAATACCGGTTAAAGGGAAACAAGAGTGAACCTTCCGGTATCCGTTCCATGGGTCCCTAGGTGTCTCTGGCCTGCGCGCTGGTCCAGTTTATTCGCTGATCCTTTTCCCTATCCATGTGAGCTCGAGCTCGGTCCAAACCTCTCTGCCCCTCTCTGCCCCACTCCCCCCCCCTCCCTCCCCTCTGTCTCTCTCTCTGTCTCTGTCTCTCTGTCTCTGTCTCTCTCTCTCTGTCTGTCTGTCTGTCTGTCTCTGTCTGTCTGTCTGTCTGTCTGTCTGTCTGTCTGTCTGTCTGTCTCTCTCTCTCTCTCTCTCTCTCTCTCTCTCTCTCTCTCTCTCGTGCATGGGCTGGTCTCCTCCTCCCATCGAGGGTCGATTAGAAACACAATAATCCAGGTGGAGTCTCTTGGTCTGCTTCCCAAATTCCAGGCCCAGGATGGCTCCACCCAGTCTATCTCAAGGTTAATCTCAGGGAGTATCCGTGGTGTGTCCAAGGGCAAAGCCCGCCAAGACTGCCTTCACCTGTGACGAAGCTTAAAATCCTTCCCACATTGTGGCATTGGCCCTCTATGTGATCTGGGGACCATGAAATCTTGAGAGATGATTCTGAGAGATCCTTAGATTTGGGAGGATTCCCCTTAAGAAGACTGTGGGATCTTGGACTCGTCAGCTCTTTTTTGCTCCCTGGCTATGAGGTTGGCAGTTTGTAGTGACAAGTCTTCCTGCTGTGTTGTGGTTTGGTTGTGACTGTCCCTCAGAGGCTCATCTCCTTGGACACTTGGTCCCCAGGTGGTGGTGCTGTTCTGGGGTTTGTCAAACCTTTGGGGCATAGGGCCTTGTTGGAAGAAGTCGGGTACTGAGGGATGGCTCTTTGGGTTGTGTCTGGCCCTGCTTCCAGCTGAGCTCTCTGCTTCCTGCTCTGCTGAGATGTGAGGAGTCCCAGTAATGCACTCTGTGCTATGGATTCCGCTAAGCCATCTCAGCCATGATGCACTGCCTCCTCGGACACCGCAAGCCAGATGGCTTCTTCCTCCTTTGAGTTGTTTCTTGTCAAACATTTGGTTGCAGCAAGAAAAACATAAAAACATATGCCGCAGTGTCCTACCTCACGCAAACCCAAAGCAATGGGCCAACTAACTGACCATGAAAGGGAACCTCAAAATGGTGAGCCCCAAACCTCGTCTCTCCAGGTGATCCTCTCAGGCACTTTGTTCAAGTGACAAAGAGCTGATCAACTCAGAGTGGTGCTGAGGTCCTCCCCTCGTTAACTTGATTCTTTTGTTTCTGAGTAGCAAAGCATTCACACAGGTGGGGCATTTGCCCTTTTTTAACCACGTGGGTCTGTGTTTCTAAGGTCATAGAAAACAGGCACATGGTAGCATTGCCGTTCATACTGGGTGCTGGTGACTTTGTTGACCTTTCAGGCTGATCACTGGCTGATGGGAAGGGTTTATGTCAGGGTATGATGCTGGCTGGCTCTGCAACTCGGTCGGGATAGATGGACCACAGTTATAGAGGCGTCAGTGACCACAGTATGCTCACAGGTGGAGAGTGGTGGGGCTGTAATGGGATGCCTGGTTTCCCTAGTGCAGCTCACAGTGCTCTCCTCCCTGCCATGCAGCTAGGCGCACACAGAAAGGAGAACCCGGTCTGTCTTTCTTTCTGGGATGGATCACGGTGACATCCACGTAACTGGGTTAATGTGTCCTAAAAGATTAGGGCTGTCAGGTACAAGACAGGGTGTTCAGTCCGATCAAGTCAGAGGCACACTTATGCTGAAAATTTATGTGTGTCTTATCTGGAATCTGGGCTGACCTGAGCATCCTGTGTTTTTATTTGCTCTAGCTGGTAGTTCTGTGGGAGATAAAAATTCTCCTGGAGCCACTGAACAAACTGAGTCACGGCAGTATAGACTTGTCCTGGCTCTCCACTGCCAAGCTGATTCCTGGTGCTTTCTGGGAGTTCTCAGGAGGGCCACGGCGCATCCACAGCACTGCGAGCGAGATCTTGATACGAAGCCAGAGAAGTTCAATCACCTTTTCATAGCCTAGATGCTTGCACTGGGTAGACAAAATATCGGGCTGCTTGGCGGAATGGCTTGCCTGTCCTTTGGAAGTCTGGCATCTTGCAGCTGTGGCCCTGGATTCCTCGTGTGCGGAGACAGCAGCTTGACCTTGCTCCCTGATCTGTGATGACCTTGTGGACCCTCTCCCGTCCTTTTCCAATGAGGCTCAGGCCTTGCTACTAAAAGTTTCGAGGACTTGTCTGAAGTCTGAACGGGCTTTGCATTGTATTCATTTTTTGGCCCGAGGCTCTCATGTACGGGCAGTTCTCTTACTTCAGTCTGCTGATAAAGCTCAGACTTCTTTTCCTTAGATTCCGTTCTGCGGGAAATCCAGAAAAAAAAAATCAGACCTCCCCCGCCACCCTCCCCCCCAGAGCACAATGAACTGAAATAAATCCTGTGCGTGTTGTAACACTGCGACCCAGTTAAGATAGACGTGGGGGAGGGGGGCTGATATTGAACAGCATGAGGAACCCCCCCCCCCCCAGCCGCCCTGAGCTTCTCCAAGAGGTACTTGCATAAGTTGATTCCACCGCTCATTTGTCCATTCAGCCAACTTTGCTGGTTCTTTGCGGCCTTGGAGAGACAAGAGCAGCCTCCGGAGCAACGGTGGAGGCAGAGGGCTCTCTCTGTGCCGGGCTGGCTCTGGCTTCCGTCACCTGTGACTTGTATAATCTTGGCCAGTTTCTTTGTGTCTCTGTACCTCGGTTTGTTTGTTCATCTGTTAAGAAGGGTTCATAACAGTTCCTACTTCATAGGGGTGTTGGGAGCCTTAAGTGAGATTTCATGTAACTGCTTAGGAACAACGCCTGACATTTAGTGGGTACTTAGAAATGTTAGCTTTTGTGCTGGATGCAGAGCTGTGGCGTAGCTTTGATCTCAGCATCCCACCCTAAAGGTAATTCAGGCTCATTATCTGGCAGAGCTTCCTCTGAGTCCCAGCTGAAGAGCTTTATCAGGGCTTTTAAGCTAATTGTCTCATTCCTCTCGATTTGAAATTAGTCTAGGAATGGCCCTGATCCCCGGGATAATGACACTATAAATAGAAACTTTTGGCTGGGACTTCGAAAAATAATTTTTTTTCTTTCTGATAAAGAACAGGAAGGAAGAAAAGAAGAAAGAGAAAAAGAAAGAAATCAACAAGGAAAAAGAGGAGGGGAGAAAAAGAAGGAAAGAGAGGGAGAAGAGAGAGGAGAGAAGAGAAATGAGGAAGATGGAGAGGGAGGAAAGAGAGGAGAGAGAGGAAGAAGAAGAAGAAGGAGGAGGAGGAGGAGGAGAATGTCCTTTTGTCTGGATCACATGACACCTGGCTATCTAGCAGCCACTCTGTGGTCCTAGAATCACAGCATATGAACAAAAGCTGAAAGAAATGAAAAGGAAAAAATAAGGCGCTTAGGTGGCTAAGGACATGTTGAAATGCCCTCGCGGGACAGCCTGTCTTTAGAGGTAGTAAATGATGGAAATTGACGTCTATTTTCCCAAGGCATTGTTATATTTTCTATCATCAGTGGTTAAAATAATTTTTTGTATTGATTTAACTAAATAAATAAAAAAGGTCCCCCCCCCCTCTCTCTCTCTCTGTGTGTGTGTGTGTGTGTGTGTGTGTTGGAGGGGGCAACATTCCCCAGGTCAGCAAAGTGAACTAGGAAATTATGTGAAATGCTTTGTCCTCAGGGGAAAGGACTGAATTGAGGGCTATGAAGTGCTGTTGTCACTTTGTAGAGAGACCCAGCTCCATTGCTTTAACACATGTCTCCTGTCCTCAGTGTCTGACCCTTCACCCCTGTCTGGCTCTCAGCCAGATCACTTTCCATAGGATGGAGGAGTCCCCACCTCAGTCCAGTGCCGAGCCTGGTCCCTGAGGTCCCCTCACAGTGCCAGCTCTGTCCTCTCTGGCACAGAAGTTCCTACCGTGGCCAAATCTTTTCCCATGCTCATCCTTTTCTTTGCTACTGCAATCTCTGGCCTGCAGGGCGTGGGACCGCTGCTCATGGCCTGTGTGTGTCCTACAGCAAAGTCCAGTGCTCATGGCCTGTGCATGTCCCGGCCATACAGCAAAGTTCAGTCCGTCCATGGGGGAGGCCACAGTGCAGTGGATTCTAAGCATCGTTGAGGTGTGGATGCTCAGAAGAGGTGGGAGAGGATGGCGGGCAGTGGAGAAGGAAGGAGGGCGAAGCTGGGATGAGCGGGAGAGACGATGCAGCATATTTCGGCCGTGGCAGGACCAGCTGCTGGGATCCTGCTGGGTTCCAGCATTAACTGAGAATGCACTGGATGTGGGAGAGTCCTTGGATGGCTGGGGCAGGCTAGCTTGAAATATTATCAACAGAAGAATTGAGAAAATTAGTCTAAAGTTTTACAGTAATGAAAACGGGCTTCTGGTAGCTATGCCTGAGTTGACGCAGACAGCGAGTAAATGGAGCAATGACAGGAGAGCTGCCGGGCCTCCTCCCCTTCTCTCTCTGCTTGAATACTGAGTTGCGCCCAAGGGTTTAAGCACAGCCTGAGTCTCATTGCTGAGACAGTGCATGACCTGGGGACTTTGCAGGGCACTGAGAAGGACTTCGTCCCTGGGAAGCTGTCGAAGTCTGTGTGGAGGAACTTCCGATGGCTTAAACAGTGCTTGCTTAACATTTGTTCCTAACACAACAAAAAGGCATGCGAAAATAGGACTGTGCTTAAATGTCTTTGCCACTGAATGTAAGTCACCTTTAAGAAAGATGTGAAAGATGTCTAACTCGGCACTCAGGTGATCCTTGGAGTTGTCAGAGTCTATAGGTGTGTTCTGTGAAGCATATGGGACAGATCGTATGCGGAAGCGGATTGTAGGCTGAGTCAGATAGTGCGGAAGGGAAAGCAGTGCTGTGTGACAGAATCTTGACACGAAAACGGTCTCTGAGTGCAAGCTGTGGAAGCAAAGGGCCAGACTGCACGCTTACAATAGAGAGCCTGCTGTACAGAGTCACACTTTAAAGGACTCTGCAGCCATCTTTCCTCACCGCCTGAGTTCCTTCGTCACTATCGCATTAGCCAACAGAGACTGATATTTTCTTTATAAACTACCCAGTCCCTGGCATTCCATTACAGTAACATGGAAATGTTTTATGATTTCTGGAATTCTCTAGGATGGCTTGGAAACGTCTCTTTCTTTTCTTCCTCCTACCCTGAAAGTTGCAGATAATAAACTAATAAAGCTATCTGAAAGTCATCTAAAGTCTACCTGAAAACTGTACAAAGTCTGTCTCAAGTCTATTGAAGGTCTTGCTGACAAATTTCCCCAAAACTTTTTGAGATGACTTGCCTATTAAGGTCTTCTACATCTTCTAACATCAGAACGTTTGATGTTTAAAATGAAAACATAAAATCATTGATTTCATTGTGACTTCAGAACTAAGCAACGTTGTACCTGGCATTGTCTGTTCTTGTATACTTGATTTTTTTTTCTTTTATCTTTAAGGCAGATGAGTGCTTTTTCCTTTTTTTTTTCTTTTTTCTTTTTTCTTTTTTCTTTTTTTTTTTTTTTTTTTTGTGGGTAGACCTGCTATTTCTGTGATCTGCTTCACCCAGGAAATGGTCAGATTTGTGAGGTATAATGTCTAAAAGCTCAGAAGTGATCTGGAAGGATTGGCAGATCTGCTGCCGTCAGAGCAGGTCTAGAGGAAGGAGGCATTTCTGTTCCTGACTCTTCTAGGCTCAAGTTGAAAAACACTCTAGTTTGTGAGTCCAGAGGCAGCACAGAACTCTGGTAGAGACAGCACAGAACTCTGGTAGAGGCAGCACAGAACTCTGGGAGAGGCAGCACAGAACTCTGGGAGAGGCAGCACACTGCTCTTGGCCAGATTTGGTTTCTGCCGACTCTGAGTTTAGGGGTTACGTGTATTTTTGCACTGATTTGCTGACGAGAGTAGCTGAAAAGCTAGCCTAGAATGTGAAGTTTGTGTGGAGCCTCAGGGTCGAGGCTCTCCCTTGCCTCCACATTTCAGGAACGTGAAAACTGAGGTGAGGTATCCTGGGAAACTTCCGAGGCCTCGGGGAAAGCCAAAACTGAGGCCTGGTACTCTGGGAAACTTCCGAGGCCTTGGGCAAAGCCAATGTTGACAGCCAGACCAACTCCAACTTCTTTACTCCCGGTGCAGCTCTCCTTTCAGCTGCCGTGCTGCCCTCACGTTTGACCTAACAGACGCAGAAGCCACATAGATGGCTGGAGGAAAGGTGCCCCACAGGCAGCCCTTCGTAGCAAATGCCCAGGCTTTCTGTTATTGGCCACAGAAGCACTCAGGTCAAATGTCTCATAAAGGAACTGACGGCTCAAGCCTCGGCTCAAGCCTCCATCAGCGACACTTTCTGAATCCCCACAGACAGCACAGGACCTTGGAGGGCTTGCTTTCTCTTCTCCATCTACTTCTGAAGTAATCCTGAACTTTGAGAGTGTGGCCAAGGGCTGGGATCCCTGCCAGTCCATACACACGCTGTCCATCTGTAAGGGATAGACCAGGACCCGGGCTAAATGGAGATTCCCTCTTTTGGCTGCTGTGCGCTGTCTCAGACTGTGTATCTTGAAGTGGGATCCACATTCTTGGCAGGTCAGCCGTGAAACGTGTTTGACGTTGGTGGAAAAGGGCAGTTCTTGGATGTAGGAGGTTTGCTGCCGTGTTCACCCTCACTCCCGAGGAACCCAGTGGCAGAAGCCAAGTTTCTGAGAGGCTGTTTGGCTCTGTCGTTGACACTGACAGAGCAGGGTAGGGTGACTACAGGCTCTGAGAGGTCCTTGTCTTAGCACTGTGTAGACTGCTTACAGCCTGCCTACCTGTAAAGAGTATATCCGTTGGAGTTTGTTGTTATAGAAAAAGGTGGCATAGGAAATGAAAAGGCAAGTTAAGCTTTCCCCATGGTTAGACCATGGGATGACAGCAGTTTAATGAAAGAGTGGCTGTTTATTTTCTTCTTAACTCTAGGGCCCAGGATTATTGAGTTGCACACACACACACACACACACACACACACACACACACACACACACAGATACACACAGACAAGCACACACACACTTTATGTGGGGAAACAACAGAGATGTTAGACCTGCACTTTGTGTTCCTGGCATTGAGCCCAAGCTGCATCTAGATACTCCCTCTGCCTTGTTTGTTTTTATGAATTCCTTGTTTTTTAAAGAAAAGATTTATTTTTATTTACATATATATATGTGAATAAGTCTGTGTGTGAGTTCCCAGAGTCTAGAGGCTTGAGATTTCCCGAGAGATGGAGTCGTAGGGGTTAGCAAACCACCTGATGTGGGTGCTGCGAACTGGACTCTGAACCCCCCGCAGAGACATTGCTCTAGCCCTGTGGTGTTTTGACTTCGGGGGGGGGGCCCTTCTGAAGTTGCCTTAAAGGTCTGTTCATAAGGTAAACAGCAGCCTTGGAGTAGAAGTCTCCAGGAAGCACAGACGCAAACCCAGAATAATCAAGGGAAAGTGGGAAGAGCAGTCCCCAGATGTTGGCTGTGTTAGGTCTGTCCCAGTCACTCCTGGGGACCTTCTTAAACCAGGTCACTATGTCCTCCTCTAGCCCTGGACAGACAGGTTAACCGATAGGGACCACTATTGTGTTGAGAGACACAAAACACAGGCAGAAGCTGTGCCATATCCCACTCCTTGGAATATACCCAGAAAATGCCCTACCACACAACAGGGACATATGCTCAACCATGTTCATAGCGGCTTTATACATAATAGCCAGAACATGGAAACAGCCTAAGGGTCCCTCAGTAGAAGAATGGACTAAGAAACTGTGGTACATTTGCATTACGGAATACTATTCAGCTATTAAAAACAAGGAATTCCTTAAATTTGTGGACAAATGAATTGATCTAGAAATTATCATAATGAGTGAGTTCACCCAGAAGCAAAAAGAGACAAATGGTATATACTCACTTATATCAAAACACTAGTCCAAGGGATACGTACCATGAAAAACTTTACTTACCAAGAAAGTGGGTCAGAGGAGAGGACATCCTATTGAGACTTTAGGCGAGAGTAGCATGGAAGAATGGGGAAATAGTAGGACCCACAGGGTCCTGGAAACCTACAAGAAGAACTTTATGACAGGCAGATCTGGGTCCTGGGGTCCTCCTCAAACTAAGGCACCAGCCAAGGAGAATATAGGCAGTAAACTTTGAACCTCTACAAAGACCTAGCTGACGAACATGATATTCTCCACCGTTGAGTGGAGAGTGAGATCTGACTCTCACACGAACTCTGGTGTCCCTTTTCTGACTATGTCCCCTGGATGGGGAGGCCTGGTGGCACTTAGAGGAAGGATAGCAAGTTACCAAGAAGAGACTCGATATTCTAAGAGCATATATAGGGGGAGGAGATCTCCCTCAATCACAGACAGAGGGGAGGAGAGAAGGGGGAAGTGGGAGGGAGGGAAGAATGGGAGGTTACAGGGGAAGGGCTAACAATCGAGATGTAATATGAATAAATTAATAAAACAAACAAACAAACAAACAAAGAAAAGCCAATTTGGCACGCGTGGCTGGACATGCCTGTAATCCCAGCAACTGGAGAGGTCGAAGGAGAGGGATTGTGAGGGAAGGCGATCCCGAAATACACTAAAGGTCTAGCCCACTCCCCAAACCCAAGCCACACAAACAAAGCCAAAGAAAGGGCAACTCATCCAGCAAAGTTTATGTAAAGTCAAGTGAGGGAAGAGAGAGACAGTGACTAAGACGCTTCTCTTGACAGACGTTTTGTGTCATCACAATCAGTGATACACACTGAAGAGCTTCAACCCCATCTTCGTCCTGAGAGAGAGAGAGAGAGAGAGAGACAGAGAGAGAGAGAGAGAGAGAGAGAGAGAGAGAGAGAGATATGATGATGATGATGATGATGGAGATGATGATGATGATGATGGAGGAGATGATGATGGTGGTGGTGATGATGATGATGGTGGTGGTGGTGATGGTGGTGATGATGATGATGGTAGCTTCCAGAAGAGATATGACGAGGGAGGGACACTGTAAAACCTGAGAGGTGATTCTCCCAGAGTGAGACTTTAGCTCTGTGAAAGCCTTCATCTGCTGTAAGAATAGGAAGGTCCCTCGTGCTGGCGGTGAGTGGTGGTGGTGGCGGCAGCTTGTGCAGCAGCATACTTATTCAACGAGTGCTTTAAAAAACCCGTAAGGGGTGCTATGCCAGCTGCCGGGGGAGAGTACATCGTGCAGGAGGAGGTGGGAGGTGGTTTTAAGATCTAGAGGACAGTGAAGCTGCACATGTGCGATCTCAGCAGTGTGGCCCCGTAAACAAGAGCTGAACGACAGCAACCCTGGCTGTGGCTGCCATGTCAACATGAATGGGGGAAATCTCACAAGGCCACACCCTCTCACCACACCCTCTCACGAAGAGCTACAGGCAGGTGACAACTGCAGAGCGAGGCAGAATCAGTCTCTCCCAGGCATGAGCCCTGTGGTTGGTTATCCAATATCAAGCGGTCAGCCCTAAGCACATATGCATAAGAACAACAACAACAACACACACACACAAAGAAAAAAGACAGTAAGGTTCTTTTAAAAAATATTCTTATATCTTTCCATATTTTCATACTTTCTATAATTATTCAAATCAAATGACTGATGAGAGATATATTTTTGTGTTTTAAGTAAAACGATTTAAGATGTGCTTCATCTTTTAGAGCAGTTTTCGATCACTAATTTCTTGACCTATCAACTCAGAAATGTTGGCTTTTCTTCCCACATCTTGGAAGAAAGCCACTTCTCAGGACAAGCTCTGTAAACTCATTTTTCTCTCACTTTCCGAATGAGAACCTGTCTCCGTCATGCTGAGAGGCTTCAGCTGAGTAGTATTGGTACCCAGAATGTACCTGGCACATCGCAGATGCTCAGCAAGTTCTTCTTAGCTCTGTAGACATGGATGGCCACAGAGGTGATGAGGTGTGACAGTCCCTAATCTGCCTGACCCGAACTGTAAGTGGCCTCCATGTTCTCTAATGTCCTCCTGCAGTGTCTGTCGCATCAGAATGGTTGGCTTTAGCAAAGACCTTATTAATGTCTTCAGTAAATAAAGTTATTAGTAAAGATGCTGGCTCTTAAGTTTTACACTTCTAAACCCATCAAAGACACTGTATCACTTTATTTCTGTCAGTTCCTTTGATTAGTGGCAAGGGACTTGATACAGTTTAGCAAACTATCTTACTTTTCCACAGTTAGGTTCAGCCTTGGAGAGAATCATTCACCTGGGTAAAACTCTAAAAAGAACAAGCAGACAACATTTTCAGCTATGAATCATGAATTAGTGTAAATAAATACATCGGCAAAATGCACATGTGTATTCATTGAGCTCAGTGGATCTCAGAAGACAGTATTTTGGGTATTTTGTTCCCTCTAATATGTCTTTCATCTTTCTCTCACCCTACTATTCTATTCTTTCATGATTCTAAGGCAGATATAAAGTTCTGCCCATGCACCACTGTTAAAATTAACTGTAGGGATTTCTGTTTTGTCCAGAATGGGCTGATGAGAGCCCAGAACAACCTTACCAGTTGAAATTACAAGACAAGACGGAATCCATGAAACAATGAATTTTTCGGTAGCAGAGAGCAGGGGTTGTGGTGGAGGGACAAAGAACAGTAACGCTGCGGGCACCCTGGGGAGGCAGAAGCATGGGGTGAGAACCCAGAGAGTCGATGGACCATGAGTTTGAGCAGACACATGTACAGGGACTCGAGAACACCTCTTGTTAGCCATGAGGCACATTGATGTGAACAGAAAGAACTCACAGAGAAAGATCTGGAGAGTTGTGGTGAGTGACTCCTTTGTACCTAAGATGAGAGCTAGAAAGTTGGCATATATGAAAAAAAATGTTCTCAACGCCGGAGAAAGAGCTACCCAAAAATGTTAGGGCCAGTCAGTTCCTATGCTTTGACACTGAGGGGAGTGTTAGGAATAAGCAGAAAGAATTAACAGGGCAAGGAAGTAGTTGTGGAAGGCTAGTCTTGAGCACAGTGGACATTCTAAGTGTTCTTCACAGAAATGTGCACAGTCCCAATGTGATCTTCAGTAATTGTTAACATTCTCTATAAAACTCAGGAAGAACCTAAAAACTGCATCTGTGTCTTGCCTATTTCCCTCTGCTAGTCCCTGGAGTACCACCAGCCCACTGCTGCCGCCACTACTACCTCCCCGCTGCTAGTTCCATCTTTTCTACCTCTACCACTACCTCCATCCCCGCCACTGCTATCACCACCACCTCCATCACCATCACCGCTCTCACCACCACCTCCATGACCACTACCCACTCACCGCCACCTCTGTCACAACCACCTTCACGCCTCCGCTCCACAGCATCTCCATCTCCACCACCCTCTCTATGCCCTTTCCACCCCCACCCCCACTTCTAACCACCTCTACAATCACCACCACCACCAACCACCGCTCCTTCTGCCTCCTTCACCACCGCCACTTATTCTCTGACTCTTCTCCATGCTGTGTTGCCAAGCCGGTTACGAGCTCTGTGTCATGTGGCAGGTATGAAAACACTGGCTGTCTTGGAGGTGCTGCCTGATTCTTTGTAAAAAAAACCCTGTGTGGTCTTCCCCCATGGCCCAACTCCCTGGCTCTTGCCGAGGAGCACTTACTCTCCATCCGTTCTGTAAGGAAGGCCTGGCTGCTAGTAGACAGTCCTCTTGATCGGGCACTGGGAAAATGGCTCAAGCCCAGCTACATTCCACAGTGTCTGCTTGACCCTGTGGGAAACTCTTGTATCCTGGCCATGCCAAACAGCTACGGCTACTCCAAAAGGCCCTGTGGGCTTCTGTCTCCTTCTGGTTCTTCTTCCTCTTGTTGGCAGGCCTGTGGGGACAAAGACCTGTCACTAAAGAACGCAGTGCTGGCCCCTTACTACAGACCCCCAAGTCATTACTGCAGTGATTATCCTGGTTACCTGAATTAATTACTTTTTGTTTTTTTGATAAAATACCATGACCTAAAGCAACTTGGAGAGGAAAGAAGGAAAACGCTTGCTTTAGCTCACAGGTCTGAGTCCACCATGAAGAGAGCTCAAGGCAGGAGCGCGGAGTAGAAATCACAGAAGAGGGCTGCTTAGTGTGTGCTTGCCCACAGCTGTGGGCATCCAGTGAGCCCTCACTGGTGCCTGACACAGGGGTGTTAGAATGGCAAACTAGAGGCCACGAGTATGACAACCAGAGGGAAGAGGTGGTTAGAAATATGGGCCCTGGGTCGGTTGTGTGAATTTGAAAGCAGTGGCCAAGGCACGCCCTTTGCTGTGCCTATGAGTTAGCTGCCCGTGGAGGGTCCAGTTCAGGGTCAGCATAGCCCCCATATACCAAAGCACCAGAAGCCAGAAATTAGGAAGCATGGCTAAGAAAGCACTTCTCACTTCTTAGTGCCAAAGGACGTTTCTGGTTGATTCTGTTTACAATAATAGAAGCTATCCCTCCCCATTTTTTTTCACAACTTTGCATGCTGGCTGTCAGTTCTGTATAGATAGCCAAAAGGCTGATGGAGAAATGGTCTGGTTGTCAACTCTGAAAAAAAAAAACAAAAACAAAACAGGAAATATCCCATTCAACTGCCTGCTAGTGATTAGAAATTAAAGTTACAGATGCCGAAATGGACTGCAGCGTGCCCACGCACATGTGTGTGTACATATATGTGTGAGTATGCTTGTGAAGGTCCATTCTGGCTGTCTTCCTCTATATAACTCTGTTTGTTTGTTTCCCAGACAGAATCTCTCTGTGTGGATCCAGCCATCCTGGAACTTGATCTGTAGACCGGGCTGACCTTGAACTCCCAGAGATCCACCTGCCTCTGCCTCCTGAGTGATGGGATTAAAGGTGTGTGCCACCATGCCCGGCTCTCTGTCACTCTTTGTTGTCTTGAGAGTCTTTTCACTGAGCTGTTGGCTGAGCTGTACTGGGGGGCCAGCAAGCTGTGGGATCCTCCTGGCTCTACCTCTCCTGCTGGGGTATGGTCTGCACCTCCATGGCGGGGTTTTTCATGGGTTTTAAGGCTCTGAAGTAAGATCCTTATGCTTAGTCAGCAGAAAACACTTTACCCACCAAGTCATTGCCTCAGGCCTGGAAGTGTGCTTTTGACTGAGGCTTCTGTGCAGATAGATTCTTTGGCGTAAGCGGTAGAATCTGGCCGGATGATTTGAACAAAACCAGAGTCTGTTGAGTGGACTCAGAAAGGGTGGCTGCTGCCGCCATCCGTCTGTCCCAACATCCTTATTTTCTTTCTTCTTTGGACACAGGGACTCATTATATAACTCAGGCTGGTCTTGAACTTGTGATTTTGCTCCCCCAGGCTCCTGAGTACTTGGGGGAATCACAAGCCTGAACCCTTACATCTGGCTTCCCTCAGAAACTTGTGTACCCGAGATTCACAGCCTCGAAAGGAAACCCCCTCAGATGGAGGTGTAGGGGCGGGCTTTTAACTAGCATGCTCATCAAGAATGTTTCAAAAGAGGGGCCGGTGAGATGGCCTAGTATGTAAAGGCACTTGCCACCAAGTCTGATGACCTTCCTGAGTTTGATCCGACGACCCACACGGTGGAAGGAGAGTTGCCCCCTAACCTCCCAAGTTGCCCTCTAACCTCCAATCATGTGCATGGTTTCCTATGCTCCCAGAGTACAATAAGAGCTGGTACCAAAAGAAAGAACACGAAATGTGTTGCAGCTAAAAATAACATACGTTCACTACAGAAAGATGATGGATGATCAGGAACAGGAAGGTCTAGTTTCACCAAAAGCCGTGTTCGAGTTTCGCTTCTGCTGTTTATTGTTTTGGTCACAGTGGCTACATGTTCCTTGTCATCTCACCCGTAACACACAGGGGAATGACACATGACACCCACCTTATCATCTTAGTGGGGACTGCTAACACAAAGGGCTGTAAGTGCAGCATCTCACTATTGCTCACACACGTTGGTGCAGAGGGCAGTGTTCCTTCTGTTTCTGAGTCCCCGCTGTCTTTCAGATGGCATATGGGTTACTGCATCCTCCTGAACACGTGTGCGGACTCGTTAGAGAAACAAGGAAACTTTTAAGAATCCCCAAGAAATGCAACACACTCTAGTTTAAAATATGTCAGCGCCCACAGCCCTAAATGGAACGAATCGGACACCGTCCTCAGTATTTGTACCATTAACTGTAAAGTACCGCAAAAAAAAAAAATCCCCTTTATTTACCTAGATCCTCTATTTATCTTGAAACAGACTGTCACTGAGTCAAGAGGGCTTCATGCTTCTCAGCATACGAAATGCCAAACAGATCTTATCTGACCCATTGTTGCCCCTGTGCGCAGGCCTGAGCCGCTCCAGACTCTGTGTTGACAATATCGAGACGTGTTCAGTTGATGTGCCAAAACCTTTTGAAAATCCGAGGCCTGGACTGTGCTAACAGCACCTTTTCAAGTCCTTGGAATCCAGGCGCATACTAAGAGGAAAGAGGCAGGCCTCCGCCGTGTCTCCCTGCTCTTGCAAGAAAGATGGATAAGTGGGGGATCCGTTAGGTATGACCTTCGCTAAGGGATGAAAGATGGCGTCTGACTCTTGAGCTTTGTCCCGTCATAGGATGTGGGCCTTTCGGCGGGGTCTCTGCTTGAAAGTCTGGGGACCTTGCAATGAACAAACAGATTATATCAGGGTCCAGAACATTCCTTGTTGCTTTTAAAAAGACTTTGAAGGACAGGGTAATTTTAAGGGTAGTGTGGTTGTTTGTATTTATTTCGTAGCCCAGTTTCTCCATGGGTGAGTAGATGACGGGCGCCAGGCATCTCTCATGGACTGTAGACATAAAATGCACACGAGGTACCTGAGTCTCAACCAAGCCAGGGAGCAGGAGATCTGTGGAGAAGAGAGAAGTAGCTTCCGTTCCCATTGCCTATTCGTAGGAGACACTCTCCTCCAGCCCTGTGGTCTTCTGACATTCATGCAGCACCATCCACACTACCTATGCAAATAGCTTTTTCACACACACACACACATACACACACACACACACACACACACACACACACACACACACACACACACACCTTGTTATACATTGCACATAGCAGGAGGCTGAAAATAACAACAAGCGTAAAACAGAACAATGTTGTAACAGCATTACATTTTGTTTTAGATCTATTTCTTTCTAGAATTTTAATATCTTTAGACTGCTGTTGTCGACGGATAACCGAATCTGCTGAAAGTGGAATCATGGATGAGCGGTATTGTTCATGTTGCTGGGTGACACTATTTTACCAGTTCTCAAAGGTCTGTGGGTTGAGCAGTTAGGTAGGCTTTGATTGGGAGATCCTTTGACCTCAAATGACATGAACTGGGTCATCTGATAGCATCCAGTAGATGTTTTATGCTCAAGATGGCTTCAGAGCCCTGGCCCATTGCAGAGACAGCTGGCAGCCCTGGTTGTCACGGCTCCCACATGTGGTGTCACCAGCAGGCTAACCAGGCTTCAGCGTGGCCTGTCAGTGCTCCTAGCATCTGAGAGAAGAGCAACGAGACGGCGTACGGGGAGTCCACCTCGCGGTGAGATGTGGTCCTTCCTACTCTGGTGCAGGGATGGAGGAAAGAGACCTACTGTGGTTGGGCCAGACAGCTACCTGCGGTTTGTCAGGGATGCCTCCTTCACCAGTAGGCAACTTGGGGAAGCTACTGATGCTTGGGAAAGCACCGGCCTCGCAGGAAGGAGGGCAGGGCAATGGCCAGCATGCAGCACTGCAGTCAGGTAAAGTTAGAGTGCACCTAGGAGTCCCAGGGTCCCGAGAGCTGTTTGGGATCTTGTCCTTGCTTGGGTCCCCCACTGTGGACTCTCAGGGAAGAGAGGCACCATCTGCCTTTTGATGTCTCTTCCAACTTTACTCACGGGGTAGGGGAGGTGGTGTGTGGAAGGAAGGAGTATTCTCCAGCTGTCTGGTGTCTCTGTAACCAAGCGCCTCATCCTCACTGTTGGTGGCACCCACTCTTTCTGGCCATGGTGGCTCCCCACTGGGAAACAGGTGTAGTCATGGATAAGAAATACTGTTTTTTTAGGGTGTTCAACTCCAACATGGCGTGCCTCTTGCTGTTTTCTGTCATGGTCACTTAAGCCAGTCTCGTATTAGCTATGTATATAGATGGACACGAGCTATTTCCTGTTTATAGTTTGGCCTCTTCTAGAAGACAGCTTGGAGGAATTCTACCTGCTGTTGTCTGGGATGTCCTAAAAAGGTGTAGTTGCCAGGGTGTCACAACTGAAAGGTGGTGGAGCCTTGAGGTGGGGCTTAGTAGGAGGTTTGGGTCACTGGGAAACGCTCTTGGGAGCTTAGCCTCTTCTCTCTTCCTCACTTCCTGGCCATGAGGTGAGCAGCTTTACCCTACCATGCCCCTTTCTTGCTATGACTTGCCACCTCACCACAGGCCCAAAGGAATGAGCCAGCCTATGAGCCAATCAGATCTTTGCTCTTTATATGCTGATGATCTCAGGTATTTTGTTATAGTGACAGAAAGCTGACTCACACTACTGAGCCCACTTGCACTCACATGAGTGCATCAATACCCTTCCTCTGTTGCCTCCTTTTTCCACCTTTCCACTCACCTCACAATAAAAGAAAAAAAAAGCCAGTATAGGGTGTGGATCCTTGTTTAACACTGAAATTGTGCTCCCCTCAGCTGCTCTTTGTGCAGCCAGCCTGACCTCCCACATCTGCCCCAGATTCATCTGCTTGTTTTTGCACAGCCTTGAGTGTGTGCCTCCTCTTTGAGAATCCTTGTGCATTTGCATGTGCTAAAGCCCCCAGGTTTTTTACAGAGCATCCTAGGCCCTTGCTGTCTCTACTCAGCTCACACCAGGGCAAATGGGGCAAATCACCTTCTCCCTGAGTCTTGGCAGCAGATTACAATGTTTTCCCCTGACAAGTGTGGCTTGTAAAAGTATACCAATTTTCATAGTCATGCACAGGGTTTTGTTTTCTAGGGGTGTCTGTCCTAGAATCCCTGCTGGTATAAGCCTCACCTTCCTGGGGTCTCATAGAAGCACTTATCTGGGTAACTTTCTTACAGGCCTTCTTGTACTCGATGGGGGTGCTGTAGGGCTGGGTTTGGGAATGTGCGTTGAGTAGGAACGGCCTCTTCTGTGCAGGAATATTGAATTGATCACTGAAGTTCACAGAGTAATCTTTCTTACTGACCTTAAAAACTTCCTAAAACCAGTGTTACAAAAGACAATTGTAAATTATTGTATGTATGGAAAGACAGTCTTCAATTAGTGTTTGAAAGCTTTATTTTGCTATTCAGAAGGAGCAGTTCTTTCTTTATATATATGTTGCCTGATCATCTGAGGCAAATTTGGTTTTATTTTTTTTAATGTGACCAGGACATTTACCACTTGGTGGCAGTGTCCCCCAATGACAAGATGCCTAAGTGAATACTACAGTCTGATAAGTGCTCCAAGCACAAGCCAGAAGCTTTTAAGTGGCAGTGCCGCCCCACATCTAGATCACTTTTTTTGTAGTGGATATTTGCATATGTATATACCCCAATAAATACACTGTATACCCTAATACCAAAGGTGATCTCTTGGGGTGAGCCACTGCAGTGGTGACATGTCTTGGTTCGCTTTTTCTTGTGAGTCGAAGACTAGAAATGTGAGATCTTGTCAGGGAAAGCCAGAAAGTGTTAGGAGTGAGAACGGGTGCTCACACACGGCTAGGCAGGTTTTATTTCTCAGTGTGATCCTTGACATTTGTGTGGGAGGAAGAGTTTTAAGGCAATAAGTACATCCAGGGTGGCTGCAGACGGAAGGAAGAGTTAGTCCCTTGTAAAATGTTCTGTTCTTCCAGAAGGTAATGCAAGCATAATTCATTTCTGGAAAATCCTAAGCCCATGAGTCTAGAAAGCACTACAACATTTTCCTTACCCGTCCCGTGTTTTGGATAACCCCATTGGCCCCATAATGTAGCTACTACAACAGAGCTTCAGTTAGCACTGATCTGCCGGTGTCTCTACAGTGTGGCCATTTGAGGTCCTTTTGGCAAATATTAAGGGGTGGCAATGCTGGGTCATAGACTCATTGATTTCCAGTTTTGTGTTTTGGTCTTCTGAGAAGCCACCATGCTGGCTGGCTAAGTTTCCATTCCCACCTGGCAGTGGCTAAGGGTTCCCCACTGCCCACACCCAGCATTATTGTTACTCATCTTCAATGACCACCATTCTGCCTGGAGAGGGTGGAATCTTTAGTTTTTAACTTGCATTTCTCAGATGACTAGTGAGGCAGAGTATTTTCTCTTGTCTACAGACCATTCATATTCCTTTGATAATTGTCCATTCATTTCCTTAGGCCACCAGTTGACTGGAGTGTTTGATTTCTTGTTGCTTAGTATTTTTAGTTCTTTGTATAGTCTGGGTTGCTTCTCTGATAGAGGTGGGGCTAGCAAGAATTTCCTCCCATTCTGGAGTCTTGTCTCTTCATGTGATTAACTGTTTGCTTTGCTGTACAGAAACTTTCTGACCTCATGGGGTCTTGTTGTCAATTGCCGACATTATTCCCTGAGCAACTGGAGCCCTACATCCTCTCTTTCTGCTAGCTCTGGAGTTTCAGGTCCTGCATTCAAATTTCTTGTTCCTTTGGAGTAGATTTGGGTACAGAGTGAGATATGGGGTTTATTTTTTTTCCCTCAACATGCGAGTGTCCTATTTTCCCAGTGCCATTTCTTGAAGAGGTTATTTTTTTTCCTCTGATGTGTATTTTTTTTTCCTAGGAAAGATCACAACCACACTAGACTATAAAAATCCATTTGTGCTTGGGCCTGGTGGCAAATGCCTACATACAGTCTCAGCATCCTGGAGGTTGACAATCACTAATACAGCCTGGGCTACACAATGAGTTCTCCAGCATCCTGGATGGCAACATCCTTACACAGCTTAGACCCTGGAACCTGGACTAGAGGCAACAAGGGAATGAAGAAAAGATGGACGCGCAGACCAGACACAGGTACAGAGAAGCTGGGGTCAGGTGGTCTGGACCTTAAGTGAAGAAGTCTAAGTGCCTTAGAATCTCACCATGTTAATTATATAAAGCTCAACAAGGAGGCGGCAGTTTATGGTGTACAGATGGACAAGGAAGAGGCAGGGGTAGCTAACATTTGTAAAAGCGGTCACGGTGGGGGAGCCATCTTCAGGCCTCCATATGTGGGTGAAGAAAGCTGCAGTGGACATTTTCTGTGTGCACTGTCAACATCCATACATAGGCTAGAGAAGGCGTTGCCGTCCCTCTGAGCCTTATGCATTGGGGAAGACTTTGGCGTTCCCATGGAGCTGAGTCACTGGATCCTTTACATGGCTATGCCCACATCAACAACAGACAGCACTCAGCACTTTATGCATTCTGCACATTCATTCAAGGCTTCCTCAGCTCCCGACATTGAACTATATCTACAGTAAGACCTTGTCTTGAAATACCCACCAATCAACCATTCAACCATGGCCAGCCAACCAAGCAATCAACCAATAAACCACACACACAAAAAAAACAAAAACAAAAACAAAAAAACCAAAAAACAAAAAACAAAAAAAACCAAAAGCAAAACCAAAACAAAACCCAAGATAACACAACCACAAAAACCTTAAAAATAAACTCCTAATCAGCTATACCATCCAGTGCTCATTATTTAATTTGCTCTTGTCTGTTTCTTCATCTGCAAAGTAGAGGTAATAGTGGTAACAACTTCTTAATGTTATACGAGGAACAAGTGGGATATGTATGTAAAAAGACAGAATGCCCAGCATACATCAAGTGCTTAATACATGTTCACAGTCCCCATCCTCATGACGTTGTTGTCATAATGATTATTCTTAGACAGAGTTGTGTTTTAGTTACTGCACTCAAGAGGCAAGAAGGAAAACTGGACAGTAAAACAAGGCATAGTAACTGTGTATTTCTGCTCTTTGACATGCAAACAGGGAGGCTCTTCAGGAAACAGTAGGAGGAGGCCTTAAAGTGTTTCCTAGTGTCCCCAGCACCATCCTTTTGTCCTAAGTTCAGGTGTGCACTTTCCTGTCTTTTTGGCAGTGCTCATCACTGCCTGGGACCAGAAGCTGTGAGGCTATCATACCAGCTTCCCTGTTGGGGAGTGTTGTGAGCACTTCCACCTGCAAGTCAGCTTGTCAGAAAGAAAAACTCTGCCAGAGGAGACGACCCCACCAGAAGCAGCTTTCCTCAGCTGCCTGGAGCTCATTTGGGCACTGGCTTTGTTGCCATTTTCTTAGGCATGACATATAGGAAGAAAAACAATCTATAGACCTGTCCTTCAGGAAGTCATAGGTCCAAAGGGAGAAAGATGCCAGTAGGTGATGAGGAAACAGCTCCTATCAGCTATTGTGTAAGGAAGATGTGCACAGCAGGAGGTGATGGGTTTTACTGTGGCCTTTAAGTGGAAAACAAGCTTGCACTGTGGTGCCATCTGTCATCTCCCTGAAGAGTACAGGCTGCCCTTCCCATCAGCTTGCTGCCATGATGGTCCCCTGTTGGTCTTCAAGGAGCTACCATGAACCATAACCTTTGCTAGATCTTGGAGTTTATAGAAGAGCCCTCCAGGATCTGGGTGTTAGGTCCCACATCCCAATCCCCCACAAACGGCAACGCCACTGAGAATATTTTCAATGACAGGCTGGGCCCAGCTCAGGCTGGACTCAAACAGAGTAAAACAGGAAAAGTACTGAAACCTGAGATCTTATGTTCTATCTTTTCAGTTTCACTGATCTGCATTGTTTTTGGAACTTAAAGAAAATCTAAACTGTATCACAGTACATATACCATAAACTGTATATTCTTTAACCATTTTAAGGGTCCAAATATATGCCATAGACCTCTTTTTGGTGCTATTTATTTTCATTTTATTTTAATTATTAACATATTAATATACATAGTGATTTTATTATGATATTTCCAAACTTGCATATAATGCGTTTTCATCATATTTACTACTGTTACCCTGTGTTAGTTAGGATTACTATTTCTCTGATGCAACATCATAACCAGAGCAACTTGGGGAGGATGTTACACATCCATATCACTGTTCATCATAGAAGGAAGTCGGGAAAGGAACACGAATGGCACAGGAACCTGGAGCCAGGAGCTAATGCAGAGGCCATGGAGGGGTGCTGCTTATTGGCTTGTTTACTATGGCTTGCTCAGCCTGCTTTCTTATAGTATCCGGGACCACCTGATCAGGGATGGTACCACCCACAATGGCCTGGGTCCTCCCCTATTGATCACAATTAAGAAAATGTCCACAGTTGGATCTTATGGAGACATTTTCTCAATCACAGTTCCCTCCTTTCAGATGACTATAGTTTGTGTCAAATTGACATAAAACAAGCTCAGTGGGTAACGGTACCCTGCCCAAGACCGTCGACAGGGTTTGATTCCTGAGAGCCACAAGGTGGTAGGAGAGAAATGCCTCTCTCAAGCTGTCCTCTGATCTCCACCTGTATGCTGTGGCATGTGCTTCTCCAATATATAAACAATAATGCAATAAAGTAATTAAAAAATATACAAGTAAATGTCCCTTCTTCCTTTCAGCCCAGTTCCAACTTAATTTCTCAATGTCCTCTGACCAGAGTGTATTGTCTCTTCAGCAACAGGGTTTTACTTTCTTGTTATGGTGGGCAATCAACAGCAGGCTAATCACTTGTATTGGTTTGGGGCCTCCTCCAGGGTGCCCTGAGTAAAAACTGGTAGAGAGGTAGCCCACACTGGCAGTGGGTTTTTTAAATTTACTAGCTTATGGCTTCTGGGAACAGTTTAATACATCCATGTAGAGTATCTGTATTCAAATTATTAAAATACTTTTTAACCTCTTAAGATTCATGTTTATTATTTTAAATGTGTGTGTGTTTGTGTGTGTGTGTGTGTGTGTGTGTGTGTGTGTGTGTGTGTGTGTGTGTGCATGCACAAGTGCCCTCAGTGGCCAGAGGTTGATCATATCTCCCAGAGCTGGAGGTTGATCATATCTCCCTGAGCTGGAGTAACAGGTAGTTGTGAACCACCCAGATGTAGGTTCTGGGACCCAAATTCAGGTCCCCTGCAAAAACAGTAAGTGTTCCTAACTTCTGAGCCATCTCCTCCCACCTCCTTAACATTTTAAAATGAGCTTACCAAGTCTCAGATTTCCTTCCACTCTGGTTGATCCTCACTTTTTCCTCTCTTCTCCCCGTTCACCCTGTCTACACATTTCCTTGAACCTTCCACTCCCAGTATTTCCCTTTCCGCTCTCATATCTCATGAGCTTTACTGCTCCCCAACAATGGGTCCCGTTTAGTTTTCTAGGACACGCACTCCAACATAAATGCTACTTTTTGATGATTCTGTTTTTGTTTTTCTCAAGTGTGGCCTCATACTATATCCTAGGTGGGCTAAGAACATCCTATGTAGCCTAGACTGGTATTGAACTCATGGTAATTCTTCTGCCTCGTAGCTTCCCTCTTGAGCACCTCACCTGGAAAGTCTAGACACCCCAGGGGCTCCCCAGGGCCTGGCACCACGGCTTTTGCTTCAGGGGAGGCAGACTCAGCACTGAGGGTTTATTTTGAGGTCTGCTTGTTGCAGCCTTTGGGTGACTGAAGACTGTGTGGCAGAATTGGAGGACAAGGGGTCAGTTTGAAGAGTCTTCTGGGGTTGGTGGTGGTGAAACTGATCCTCCATGATGAAATGGATAAAAAAAAAAAAAGAGCAGGCAGGAGACCTTCAGCCAATAACCCAGCAGATGGATGTGTTTAATCTTCTCAAGTCTCAATCTCTTTCACTTTGAAACAGAATTTGACTATGTAGCCTAGGCTGGTTTTTAACTTGTGATGTTCCTTTTACTAGCCTTCTGCTTTCCTACCAAGTCTTTGCTGGGAGTCTCCCGCATGCTCACTAAAATATATTTTAAAGGATGACTCCATTTTTTGCGATTTTTCTTATTTAGAAGTAATAAAGTAATCACAGTCACTACAATCGAACTTGCAGAAGACAACAGTTGCCACAGCAGATCTGATTAATTCCAAGTTGCTCAAACTCAGTGGCCTGAACTCAGATGTAATTCAGGAGGCCACCTGGAGGAGGAAAACATGTTTTCAGAGGAAGCCCTCTCTGCACAAGGATATCTTTTCTTAAAGACCCTGATGATTTCTCAACCAGGAAAAGGGCGGGGGGGGGGGGAGGGGGGAGAAGCACATTACAAGACTTGACTGCATAACTGCAGTGCTGCTGTGACTGGGTCAGAGAGTTGACCTTAGAGCCTCTTGAGCTCTTCTGCACTTAAGGTTGTGTCTTCCCAGCAGATTGCAGTGTGTAGGTGCTGAATTTCAAACCTTCATTGTAGCTGAGAAACCTCACCACACTTTTTCGTCATCCAATTTGTGCATCAACAATTTTTATTTGCACCAGTCTCATCTTTGAATAGTAATCCACTGATCTTGAGGGGTCTGAGACATGAAGGGCTCCAGTAGTGATGCCTCCAGAGGGTTGGGCAATAGCTAAGACAGCAGGGTTCTTAGGATGGAGACAAACACACAGTGTGTGAAAGCCATGGTGGTCTCCAAGGAGAACGACCAAAAGAGACTCGCAACAGAGATGAAAAGGAAGAAATTGAGATTAGTTTATTTACCTGATGCCTGGTAGGATAATTTAAATGAAAAAATAAGAATGTGGCACTGAGGATGTGGCTCCAGTGGTACCAGAACTTTCCTACCATGTACCAGGCTCTGTGTTCATCCCTGCAACTGCACAAAAGAAAGAGCGAAAGAAACAGGAAGGAAAAAGAAAGCATGCAAGCTGGGTACCATATAGCAGAGTTCCCCACGGGCTTCTGTGTTTTAAACAGTGGGTCTCTGCTGGTGGCCATGTTTTGAAAGGCTTCGGAACCTAGAGGAGGAGGTGGAGCCAAGCTGGAGGAAGTGAGTCACTGAGGGCAGGCCTTGAGGTTTGATTTCTTGCCTCTATTTCCAGTCCCTTCTCTGATGCCTGACAGCACACAGGATGTGAGCAGCCACCACCTGTTCCTGCTGCCATGCCTCTCTCTATGTCCTGGAACTGGAAGCCAAATAATCCCTTTTTCTCCTTAAGTTGCTTCTTAGAGTGTTAGGATGGTCTGATGTTCTAAGGTGCCTGATCCAAGCTCTGCTTGTTTACAGCAACAAGTAATGTAATCAGTACACATAGTTAGGAAGCTCCCGGGTTCAAGGCAAGTATGGCCTTGTCTCAAAGATAAAATGAAATCAAATAAGATGAGACTAATAAAAATAAAAAAAAATAATGCTCCACCTCCTTCAGAAATGTCCCTTAAAGGGAAACAGGATGATCATATGTAAATGTCAAGGGAGGGATTACGGTTATTGTTTTTCAGATGGATGAGAATAAGAGTTTCATAGTTAATAGAGATGGTGGGGTAAAGGAAAGGTTAATAACGGGAGAGACAGTGGAATTGTTAAGGCAATAGCTGTGAAGTTATGGGTCAAGTATCCAATGGGAGGATTAGCTGAAGGGCACAATGGATCCATGAAAACAGGGAGGGGAGACAGGAGGGGTATCTGAAGTCTAGTTGATGACCCCCTCTAAGAGGATCTAGAAAGGTCTCTGTTGCTTCTACTTATTCAGAAAAAAAAATAAAGCCAAGTTCCTAGTAGCTATTGGAAGGGGTGTTTGAATAAGGAGGTGTAGTGTAGAATTTACTAGGTGCATGGAAAAATAACTGGAGTAGGGTTCTAGTGTAAGATGGCTAAGAAGCTTATAGTTGGTGGCCATGCGTTCCAAGTAACTGGTCATAGTGATGGGTGGTTTGTGCAGCCATCTTGGGTTGAACAGGTTCAAGGTCAGAGAGGGCAAGAAGTGCAGTCAGCGAGAGAGGGGAAGGAAGGGAGTTGACAAATATATGGTTAACTGACTGTTTGAGGGGAGGGGAACAGCAAATAAGGGCCAGATGTGAGAGATCAAAGGCTGATTGGGTGAGCACCCCGAGACCCTGGTGGAACTGAAAGGTTTCCATCAGAGAATATGCTGAGAAAGTAAGACACAGTCATGGTAGCCACTGAACACAGGCACCTGGGACTGTGGAGTAGTGGATGATGGTGGGTGTGGGTTGAGTGTATGACATCGCCATGAAGTGGGTGGCAGAAAGAAGGTGGAAGAGGCAATTAGAAGTAATTAGAGGCAGGGAGGAATGGGAGGATACAAGGGATGGGTTAGCTATTGAGATGTAATATGAATGAATTAATTAAAAAAAAAAAGAAGTAATTAGAGGCATAGAGGTTAGGACCTGCCAGGCTAGGTTTCTGGATGACCACTGACTGAATATTAGAGTAAGCAGAAAACTTGACAGAAGTTTTTTTTTTTTTTTTTAAGAGAGAATTCAGAACCAAACCTTTAAGGACTAATGAGAAGCTGCCATGGGTGTCTGTGGAAAGGCACTTAGTAAAGACAAAAGCATGAGCTTTGTGGGTTGAGGATGCTGGGGCAGAGAGGTTAATAGTTAGAAGAGTCCAGTGCACGGGCCTAAGGAATGGTATGGGGGAGAAAGCTGTCAACATTGCAGAAAAGGGAAACTGAGTCCTCAGCAGTGAGCTGGGTTCTAGTAGGGCATGGTGATGGGCCAAGGAGGGCACTGGACACAGTCTGCGTTGGTTTGGAGAGCTCAGAAGCTTGAGCAGCAGGATGGAGCTGTGTGATGCAAGCTGGCAGGGCGACAGGAGGTAGTGGGGAGTCTGACATCACCAGGGATGCAGGCCTTCACAGCCGACTAGAAACCTGAGGCTGCTGGAATGCTTCGGACCATGGACCATGGGTCTTGGGGGAGTAGATGGCTTTGAAATCTCAGTTGCTACTCCACCTCTGCGGTCGGCATCCTGGAGGAGATGGCCATCAGGGTCTCTAAGAGCTTCCTTCATATCCTCCGCTGGCTGAGTCACGGATGCCTAACTTTCTGCAGTTACAACGTGGAGTATCCAGGGGAAGGACGAAGCCCTTCCTTCTCAGTTTAAAATACTAAGGCTCACTCAAAAGGAACACATGGCTAGGTCAGGAGGTGAGCTCACGGGCACCTCATCTCAGCCTGGTATTTAGTTATGAGCCACTGTAACCTGGCTTACGCTTTAGGGTCCGCTATCTGAATATATTCTAATTATCCAAACAAATTCATGATTTTGCTTCCCCGTGGAAAGATAAAAGACCATTTTTTCCCTACAATGATAAACAAAAAGATTGTTTTCTTAGCTGACCGAAAAGTTAAACTGCTGTTCACCAATGTTTTGTCTGAAGCTGACGATAGCAGTGCCTTTGGCTCTTACCATTTATAGCTGTGGGAGAAAGGTAGGGTTCGGGGAAAGCATCGTTTCTGAAAAGGTCTTTTTGACAGTTGTGACTTGAGGAGAAACAAGAGAACAAGAAGCCTGATCCACAGAAGGGCTGAGAGCCTTTCTGGGGGATTTTTGTTGCTGCTGTTGCTTGTCTTTTAGTGACCTCAGAGAGAGGAGGTGCTGCACACCACCCGAGGAACAGGGGATGGGGAAGATCAGAAGGCGAATTCTGGACTGTGCCTTGCAGGGCGGGAGACACATAAGGCATTTGGAGAGCTAGAAAGAGGAAATGTTTCGCCAACTCTGGAAATAAGACACAGGGGCCTGGAGAGATGGCTCAGTGGTCAAGAGCATTGACTGCTCTTCCAGAGGACCCAGCTTGGATCCACAGCGCCCACGTGGCAGCTTTCAACTGTTTTTAACATCACTTCCAGGGATCCAACATTCTCTGATGGTCTCTGAGCACATGAGCACTTGCATATATGTGATGTACAGACAAATATGCAGGAAAGCATCCATAATACACAAAGAAATAAAGCCCCCAAAATCCTAGACATATATGAAATATATATGTATATATAAAATATGTATGCATATATGTATATATATATATATATACATATGAAATTCTTCTTAACAGAAAAACATTATGGCGATAGCTTCCCAGTACAATTGCAGATCTAGCTGGCTTGAAAGAGATGCACCTTTCTATAGCAGTGTGTGTGTGTGTATGTGTGTGTGTGTGTGTGTGTGTGTGTGTGTGCATACCTATAAGGTGTAGAAAGTGGTGTGTAAAAGAGAATAATAGGCGGGAGGGGATGAATAAATATTTCATTTTTCACTCATAGGAGAGATCCAGGCTCAGCAATATGTCTACTTCTACTTATATCTAAACGAGACATGAAGGCTGAGGGGGGCTATGTGAAAGAGAAGAGGCCAAGGGAGGGCAATGGGGTCAATTCGAGCAAAGTACAATGATATTTCTATATGAAAACATCAAGAAGGAACATCACCCAACAAGAGAAATTATCTATTGGTACATACGTCCCCCCCCCATCCTATGGCATCTATTTCCTTACACGAACATAAAAACATGCTGTGTAAATGATTGCAAATGGTATTTTATAACCTTTGCTCAAGTTAAAAGAAAAAAAAAAGAGAGTCACAAGGTGACAGAAAATAAGGTGATTCTAGGTAGAGGCCCCAGGGTTGGGCGCTCCAGATCAGTGGACAGAGAGTGTGGGGCGTGTACCTGCCTGGCAGGAAGACTCAGCCAGCAGAGGCTGCTCTGGGCAAGCGTCATTAAGTCACCTGGAGAAACTCGACTCCAGGCTTGGTGGGAGAAAATAAGTAAGAAATGAACGCAAGCAAGGAAGCCCTAAATCTATAGTGCAGACCAGTCCACGCCCACCCTATGAGGCTAGTTTCATAACACACAGCACACGGAGTGTGAATGAAAACCCACCTGTGAGAGGGGCTGAACAGTCACCCTGCAAATAAATGCTTTCAGTGGCCATTTGAAAACGATCGTTTTTAACTATTATTACTGTGTATGTTCGCACATGTATTCAGACACACATATGCTAAGGCACATACACCCACATGTGCATGCATGAGTGCGTGTGTGTGTGTATGTGTGTGTGTGTGTGTGTGTGTGTGTGTATGTGTTTGTAGGTGAGAGGACAGCTCTTTAGAAGTTGGTTCTCTTGCTCTATCATAGGCTCTAGATATCAAACTTGAACCACCAGGCTTGTGAGGGAAGTGCTTTTACTCACAAGTCATCTTGCTGGCCTGACATTCAACACTTTTAAAGACTTTGCTCACCCTGACATGACATCCTCTAGTGCCATTTAAAGACCCCCGTTCATGCTGCTGAGTTCAATGTTTACACTCAGGTCCGGATCCCTTCTCCTCCTTCCAGAGACTGCCCAGCTCTAGACTACCTTCAAAACATCTGCACCGAGGAGTCCAGTGCTCCCTCAAGCATGTTGCCAGTAGCCAGCCCCTAGGATGACACCTAGGGGCCTCAGACTCCCTGCCATCCACTCCCTGGTCAGGCTCTCCCACACTGAGTGAGGGTGGTCTGTATGGCTGAGGATCATGGCCGAAGAATTTGAAGAGACTACAGACATTCAAGGTTGGTGACAAAGACCTAACTATGAAATGAAAACTGGATGGAGTTATCATGCAAATGAGCATCCGCGGAGGCAACCTGCCTCTATCAGAGATCAATAAAGCAAGAAGACAACTCGTGACATAGCCAGTAAACACACGTGGCCTTTGACCACAGGCATTAAAGATAAAATCGTTTTTAGGAAGTAAAAGAATAATTTCTATGGTTTGAATATGAAGTGCTCCCCATGTGCTCAGGCTCGAGACACTTGGCCCTTAGCTGGCGGCACTGCTTTTGGTGGGGTCTAGCTGGATAAAATGGCTCACTGGGGACATGGCTCAGAAGAGACTAGCTGGTGTCCAGTCCTCTCCTCACTGCCTGTTACCTGCATGCCATGAGGTGAGTGGCCTTTTCCTTCACGTGCTCCTGCTCTCTGGATATTCTGCCCAAGCACATGAGGCAAAGAGACCATGCATGGAACTCCCAGACACCATGTGACAGCCGTTAGCTTGTCTGTGGCAGGCCCTCTGTCACAGGGAAACAGAAAGCTGGTCGACACAATCCACATTATTTTAAAGGACACATGGGGAAGTAGAAGACATCACACCAGAAGGCATGAGGCATTCATAGAGAACCATGCAAGGATCACGGCCGTACAAGGAAGATGAAAACACACGACAGAAAAGACAATGGAGGGCTGAACATAAAAGGGACGGGCCATGTGACTAACGGGGGAGCTGGGATCCTGGTATTTCTACATTGCGTGATTCCGCCACACTGGGCGAGGCTGGTCCGTTTGGTTGACGAGTTTGGAAGAAGCATTCAAAAAGCACTAATAAAACGGAGAAGAAATTGAAATAAGAGAAACAGAAATACAGTAAGAAAAATGAATGAAAGTGAACCCAACAATATATAGAAAGATAAAATCACCGAGCACCGTCTGCACAATGGTCTGTGCTCCTCTCACACCGTACACCTTCCTGTTCTGTAGAGGTGCATCAGGGGCGTCAGAGGCGCCATGTGCGTCATGTGCGTCAGGGGCGTCAGAGGCGTCAGGGGCGTCAGGGGCGTCAGGGGCGTCAGGGGCATCAAGTGCGTTAGGGGCGTCAGGGGCGCCAGGGGCACCAGGGGCGTCATGTACGTCAGGGGCGTCAGGAGTATCAGGTGCGTCAGGGGTGTCAGAGGCGTCAGGGGCGTCAGGGGCGTCTGGGGCATCAGGGGCGTCATGTGTGTCAGTCTGTCAGGTGAATCAGGGGCGTCAGGAGCATCATGTGTGTCAGGTGCGTCATGTGTGTCAGGTGCGTCAGGGGCGTCAGAGGCGTCATGTGCGTCAGGGGCGTCAGAGGCATCAGGGGCGTCAGGGGCGTCAGGGGCGTCAGGGGCATCAGGTGCGTCAGGAGTATCAGGGGCGCCAGGGGCGTCATGTACGTCAGGTGCGTCAGGAGTATCAGGTGCGTCAGGGGTGTCAGAGGCGTCAGGGGCGTCAGGGGCATCAAGTGCGTCAGGGGCGTCAGGGGCGCCAGGGGCACCAGGGGCGTCATGTACGTCAGGGGCGTCAGGAGTATCAGGTGCGTCAGGGGTGTCAGAGGCGTCAGGGGCGTCAGGGGCGTCTGGGGCATCAGGGGCGTCATGTGTGTCAGGGGCGTCAGAGGCGTCATGTGCGTCAGGGGCGTCAGAGGCGTCAGGGGCGTCAGGGGCGTCAGGGGCATCAGGTGCATCAGGAGTATCAGGGGCGCCAGGGGCGTCATGTACGTCAGGTGCGTCAGGAGTATCAGGTGCGTCAGGGGCGTCATGTGTGTCAGGGGCGTCATGTGCGTCCCGTGCGTCAGAGGCGTCAGGGGCGTCATGTGTGTCAGGTGTCAGGTGAGTCAGGGGCGTCAGGGGCATCATGTGTGTCAGGTGCGTCAGGGGTGTCAGGGGTGTCAGGCGTCAGAGGCATCAGGTGCGTCAGGGGCATCAGGGGCGTCAGAGGCGTCATGTGCGTCAGGTGCGTCAGGAGTATCAGGTACATAAAGGGCATCATGTGTGTCAGGGGCATCAGGGGTGTCATGTGTGTCAGGTGCGTCAGAGGCGCCAGGGGCGTCAGGGGCATCAGGTGCGTCAGGGGCGTCATGTACGTCAGGTGCGGCAGGAGTATCAGGTGCGTCAGGGGCGTCATGTGCGTCATGTGCGTCATGTGCGTCTGGGGCGTCATGTGTGTCAGGTGCGTCATGTGTGTCAGGTGCGTCAGGGGTGTCAAGGGTGTCAGAGGCGTCAGAGGCATCAGGGGCGTCAGAGGCGTCAGGTGCGTCAGGTGCGTCAGGAGTATCAGGTGCATAAATGGCATCATGTGTGTCAGGGGCATCAGGGGCGTCATGTGTGTCAGGTGTGTCAGAGGCGCCAGAGGCATCAGGGGTGTCAGGGGCGCCAGGGGCGCCAGGGGCGTCAGAGGCGTTAGGGGCGTCAGAGGCGCCAGGGGCGTTAGGGGCATCATGTGCATCAGGTGAGTCAGGGGCGTCAGAGGCGCCAGGGACGTCAGGGGCGTCAGGGGTGTCGGGGGCGTCAGGGGCATCATGTGCACCAGGGGCGTCAGGGGCATCTGGTGTTAAGGCTGGAGCAGAGATGGACACGGTGGGGACGGGATGGCTGTGTCTTCTCCTACGCAAAGTCTGGATGATTGAGGCAGGGAACATGGTTTGTATACAGCAGCAGAGAGAAAGCACCGACTTGTGAGAGATGCGGACCCAGCATGTTGCGAGCCAGCTAGGCTTTAAGTAGGCTGCGGAGAGCAGGCAAAGGCTGTCAGAGAACAGCCTGGGGACCTGAGGGAGCCTGTGCAGCTCAAATTAGGAGAACCAGGGAGAACACTAGCAGTGTGGAGAAATCAAGGCACGAGGCCTTAAGATGAAATAGGCTTAAGGGAGAGTGGACACCAGGCAAAGCAGGCTAGTGGTGATGGATCTTTGTAGCACACCTGACGTCTGTAAGAGACTGTCACTCACAAGGAGTCTTTTAGGGACGTGGAAGTGATCAGTTTAAACTACGCGCTTGAAGCTTGAGCAAGATGGTGAGGGAATGCTCTCTCCTGAAGCTCAACGGCCTTGATGAAGATGGAGCTGATGGGAGGAAGGCTCTCCTGTGCTTTCTAGGCTCTGTACACCTGCTGTCTCTTGTCTTCTCACTGAGAGCATCTTGTTTTGCTTGTTCATATAACTAGGAGCTCCTGTCATCTCCCACCTCCTTCATCTGCAGGGAACCACATTTCAAAGCTCCCAGGGGATGCCTGCAGCAGCATGGTACTAAACCCTGAATACCTGATACAGAAGCACTGGATCTGATCATCAAGGAGGTCGCTAAGTGACTGGCAGGTGGGTGACCTATATACAAAAGATACTGTGGACAAAGGGATGGCTCTTGTTCATGGAGGGGCGGCCTAGTCAGAGGAGGAGGGCATAAGATTTCAACACACTGCTTCACTGAAAGTTTACAGACTGTTTATTTGTGGAATTTGTCGTTGGTATTTGGGCCCCATTTGACCGCGAGTGTCTAAAATTGTTGCTAAAATTTCTTCTGTGAGTTTTTCTGATGGGGTGGGGGTAGGGGGGACAAGGCTGCAGCCTGAGTCTGGTATTACACCTAGAGCTGGCAAAACAAAACAAAACAAAACAAAAACAAAAACTGCCTTGTCCTCATTTCCCCTAGACTACTGGGTCCGAGCTCTTCCCTCTGCTTGGCTACTTCATGAAACAGGTCTTACAGCTACTGATGAAAACCACCCATCATGCAAAACAGAGCAGGGCACATCTAAGAAAAATGTTACATGAATAGGACAGAATGAAACTACATTGGTCCTTCTACCAACCATGGTGCCCATGTTTCCCCACCCTTTAAGTGAGTGGACCCTGACACCAGTGGGACAGGCTTATTCCTCTCATTGTACGCTCTGTGGCCCCAGAAGGAGTCTTGTCCCTTACCTCAGACACCACCTTTGATCTGTAACTCAAGACGACATGCCTGTGCTGTTTTACAGGTGACGGTTTCCCCCAGGGGCCTCCACACCTTTTGTATCACAAGTGCATTTGTTCCTCTCAGACTTCTGGCTGCCCTATAAACCTCGGGCCGAGAAGGAATGGTTGATTCTGGTTATCAAAGCTTTGTCTAAATAAACTGGGACCTCACTAGATTCCCTCTTGGCTCTGGGGCTAGGTAGAAGGACAGTCCATCTTGGAGGCATTCCAGAGTGGGGGTGGTTATTCAAACATACAGAAAACAGACCTCCTTATTAGGAAGCTTCACGTAGGAGGAGGGCCCCCAGCACAGGCTTTGTGAAGAGCATGACAGAGCAGCTCCAGAGTATTGGAGCCAAAAAAGAGTCTCTCTTCCCTCAAGCAAAGGCCCAGTTTGGTTTTTATAGGCTAGACATAAATCTGAGAAAGTGTTTATGAAATAGACCGGGTCTATCTGGAAGGCTTAAGAAACAACTTTTATAGGTTAATTCTTAGGAAATCAATTTGAGGCTCTTTAGAGACATTGCTTTCGTAGAGAATGGGATTCTTCTCGCCCTGTCCATCTGGGACATATGGTTCATTCAGCAAAACAGCACCCTCACATGTAGGTTCTGCATACTCATTTGGGGTGGGGGTAGCTACCTCCTGAGCCCGTTATGAAAGAGTTGGATGACACCTTAACGCCAAGCATTTGTCACTGGCCCACAGACTGCTATGTTTGCTCTTATACCCCATGACAACATTTTGAGCCTGCGCTCTAACATGGGATTCCAGCCTCCAATGGGAAGGCTTGACCCACAGAAGCTTTTCTTGGGGGAGACTCAGCAACAGAGTCAGCTGTCAGTCTAACAGAGGAGGGTGGTGCCCCAAGCAGTGCACTCTGTCTCTCTTCAGCAGATGTCACCATGAGCAAAGTACCATACTTGGCCCAATTGTGAGACATTAAAAAAACAAAACAAAACAAAACCCAACAATGTATGGGTCAATCTTTTTTGTCCCCATAGAGGATAACTCCTTACAAGGGAGGGAAAAGAGTATTGTAGGCGCTGTCGTGTAGGATGGAAGGAGGGCTTATGGTGAGAGAAATAATGAGACACCTTGTCCGGAGTCTGGACATTTGGAAAGAAGTTAGTGTGTTTGGGAGGAGGTGGGGGGTGGACAAGAGAGAGGAAACAGTGTGATAATTACCATAACACTCTTGGTATGTAAGAGTAATTTTGGTGACTTGTAAAAATTTTGTCAATGGGACTAAAGAGTCACCCTGTTGTAATGGGAGTTCCCTTGGCATGGAAGGACACACTAAGCCAGAGAATAAGTTATAACAAGGAAAAAAAAATAATACCACTGGAGAGATGGACGGAGGCAAAGTTCTTAGGCCTTAAAGGTTACTTGGAATGAGCACTGTGACTGTTTGGTAGCCAGTGCTGGACATGGTGTTGGGTGCTAAGTCGGAGGTGACATGACTGAGATAAGGTGGTAGCTGGGGCAATAATAACAAAGCAACAGGGCAGGAAGAGTCAAGGAAATGGAATAGAGGGGTGTGTGTGTGTGTGTGAGTGTGAGTGTGTGTGTGAGTGTATGTGTGTGAGTGTGTGTGTGTGTGTGTGTGAGTATGTGTGTGTGAGTGTGTGTGTGTGTGTGTGTGTGTGTGTGTGTGTGTGTGTGTGTGTGTGTGTGTGTATGAAGTATCAGTGAGAACCCTGGCTCAGAACGTTGCTGAGCACATGGAGACTGATGTGGGTGTTTTGATGGATAGTTTGAAGGTAAAGAATAAAGATAATAGCGGTTCTGGGTAAAACAGGTTTGGAGGATTGATTAGAACTAGGGAAGAAATCCGTAATAGCAACAAAAGTCAAGAGTATTTTGAAAGTTGCAAACAATCTGCGTGAGAGTGGCCTCCATAAGCTCATCTCAGTTACTGCTCCGGCACTAGGCCTTTTTGCTTACTGCCATGAACTAACACTCTGCAAGATCCTGACTAAATGCTTTTTTTTTTTTTTAATTAGAACTGTCTTGGTCATGGTGTCTCTTCACAGTAATAGAACAGTAACTGAGACAGAAACCTTGCGGGGGTGAGGGGGGGAATGGAGCCCCTGAAAATGTCACTGCTTTGATAATTTTCTCGAACCCAGAACCCTCCAGACGATGTTTCATCTTCTCTCTCCGTCAGGAATGTAGCATCTAGAAATAAGCCTTCACGGAGTCTAGCCTGGAGACGGGGACTTGTGGAGGCTGACAGGCTGATAAGACATCCAGTGGGTAGTGTCTCAGCCAGCCTCTGGGGACTCCCAAGCTGGAACCTGTGACATCAGACATTTATAAGTACTCATGGATAGGGCAGAGAGAGCCTTGAGCTAGCCTAGCTATCCATGTCAGAGCCAAGAAGAATGAGTCGGAGTGTTGTCTCTCTTTTCCCAAACATTGGATAAATGGGCCATGCCTACCTGGAAAGCTTAAAAATTCTATTGACAGGATTTTCAGTTTTGTAGAATTAAAACTAACCCATCTTTCACCTAATTGTTTTTGTCTAAATTTTCAAAAAGCTGGGTCATTGTGGGGAATTTAATCTGCCTGTTTACATTCATTTGGCCTCTACTCTCCTCAAGTTTGTCTTTGGAAGCACGCGTTGCTGCTTGAGAAGCCTTTTAAGGTTCAAGAGTTTGAGAACCAGATAGTTATTTTGCTAGGTATGTCAAAAAACACATAGCGAAAAGTTCTTAAGAAATCTAAACTCAAGAATGTAGGCGGTCATTGAGTGTAGCAAACTCTGGGTCCTTGGCGGGTGCTCACGGCAGTGGCTGTGTAGGCTGGCAGCCTAAGTGTGGGGTGTGGCTTCCCCAGGCAGGACGAGGACACAGGTCTATAGAACTGCCACCCCAGTGCTGCTCCAGGGGTCCAGAGACAGGTCCAGGAGCCTCACACCCATGCTCACACCCATGCTCACACCCATGCTCACACCCATGCTCACACCCATGCTCACATCTATTCTCACACCCATGCTCACACACATGCCTACACCTTTCCCCACACCCATGGTCACACCCATGGTCACACCCATGCCTACACTTTTTTTACACCCATGCCTACAACTTTTCTTACACTCATGTCACACCTGTGCTCACATTTTTCTCACACCCATGCCTACACCTTTTCTCACACCCATGCTCACAGCCATGCTCACACACATGCCTACACCTTTCCCCACACCCATGGTCACACCCATGGTCACACCCATGCCTACACTTTTCTCACACCCATGCTCACACTTTCTGGTAGGCCCTAGTGCTTTTTAGAGCTTCTGATGACCAGCTCACTGGCACCACACAGAGCATGCTGGATCATCCCCGGATAGTTCAACTTTTTTATTTTGTAGATAAGCACTGAAGCTCACAACCATCAAAGGTCCTGCTCAGATGCTCTGTCACTGGGAAAAAAATCTTCAAGTCGCTACCACATCTTACTATTTTAAAGTCCTTTCATTCTCTGGGGATTCCATGCAATGTGTTTTGATCATGTTCGCCCGCCCCTACTTCTCCTAGCTCTGCCCAGATTCAGCACTCCTCTGCCTGTCCTTCCGTGTTCTTTCCCCCTACAGCTCCTCAGCTGGGGCCGGGTGCTTGTGACCCCTGTTTCCTTCATGCTGGAATGTTGACTGGCTTGATCATGTTCAGGTCTTATGTGGGCAACTATAGCTGCTGTGACTTCATGAGTGCAATAGTCTTGGGTCGTGTCATGGCGTGAAGATGCTGTTTCAATCAAGTTTTCCCTGACCTCTGGCTCTTACTGGCCCCTTTTCTTCAAAAGTTCTTGATCTTGTGTGTGTGTGTGTGTGTGTGTGTGTGTGTAGATTTCCCACTTGTGGGTTCACACTCCACTGACACTCTCTGTACTTTGACGAGTTGTGAGTTTTGGAATAAGCCGAGACCCACTGCAGCTCCTGATGTGCTCTGGGAGGTAGAAATGCAGAAGTCTGGTACTATGTCCATGGAGCAGAGTAACAGTAGTAGGCTCGCCCCTGTGGTATGCGAGCTCCTTGGCCAAGGGTTCCGGAATGTATTTATAGTACCAGCTATGTGTCTGATCCTGTGGATGGGGACTTAAATCTTACCATGCTACATCTTTATAGCAATGAGAAGAATTAATGATGGAAGCCAGGGTCACTACACTGGGACCAGAGGCTAGGAGTGGGCAGTGTGGTGGCGCTAGGCTCTGGTGAGTGCTAAGAGAAGGAGTGCATTCCCCCCTGAAGACCTCTACTTTATGGATTAGCTGTCTCTTGTCTCTTTGGAGGCAGGGTTTTTTGAAGAAATGGAATCTTAAAGTCTGACCCCCAAAGCACTGTTCCCGTGAAAGGGTGGGACCCTGTGATACAAATGCCTCTTCCTACGATGGAATTCAATGCAGACCCTGGGGCTAAGCGGGTGGCTGTGTGAGCAGAAGCCTTTCTTGCTCAAGGGGACACACATTTTCCTTTCCAGAGCACTAATTGCTGTTCCATGAGTCAATGAGTGATCATTCTAAGTATGTTGGATTGGCTCCCTCACTGCAGGGGGAAATCTATTGACCTTGGATACAAACTTTGGCCCAGAACAGCTACATTTGGTTATTTAGTTTAGTTGATAAAAGAAAAAGAAAAAAATACGTGGGAAAGAGATATGTATCAGCAAAGGTCTTGATCTTAGCGCTGCAGGGAAACCAGTGGTGAAATGTATGAAAGTTTTTATCAGGCTAAGGTCAGCAGAACATATTCACACACATGCCATTTAAAATTGGATGTTTGTTTTACAAGTGATTATAAAACTACTATATGTTCATTATGGAAAACTTAAAAATGGGAAAATTATAGAGGATAAAAATAAATCATTTATAATTCCATTATTTTAGGGAACAAATTTGTAATATTGACATTTGAGACTTTGCAGACTCTTTTAGATGCATTAAAAAAAAAGTATATGCTTTTCATAGGTTACAAACGGCCATGTTCTTTTATTTGTAAACGTTGAAAGAGAAAAGGATGCATCTTTGTTTATCTAGGGCCCATGCTGTGTGTCTTGGTCTACTTTTGGTTATGAAACATATGAGACAGGCTAGCTTACTTTAAAAAGATATTTATATGGCTCACAGCTATCAAGAATAAAGAGAATCCGGGGCCTGAGGTGTGGTTGATGTCCCAGAGAGACTCCATTGGAGAAAACCGATTCTTGCTTTGACAGCAGGTATCAATGGCAGATAGTCCTTGGCTATCCACAGTCAGCACTGGGACAAATTCTCCCTGTGCATGCACCTCCATCTTATTGCTCCGTGGCATCTGTGGACATGAAAGCAGCTGCAGCTGGGTCTACGCCCTGCTGCCATCTCCTACTTACCTCAGTCCTTCTGCCCATCTGTCGTCCTGCTAATGTAACCCTGCATTTCCTTACCTTGTGCTTCTCCTCAGGGGCAGTTTCTCCTTTCTTATATTTTTTGACCTGCTGTGACTCCCAAACTTTGTCACTCTCCCTGGTGACCTCTTTCTGCATACCACTATGTAACATTTTCCCAGTTCAAACTATTTAGGGAGAGAATCTGATTTATTCCACCCATAAATCTTATTTTTATTTGAGCACATATTTGTACAAGGGCTTTGCTGTAGAATGCTAGCCAGTTGGCTCATTTCCTTCTCCAGCCAATTTGAGGGGGGGGATCAGGTAGCATTTAGAGAATAATGTGGGAGACACTAAACATCACCCCAAATCCTGCAACTGGAATGGATCTGTCAATAGCTTCATAAATGTTTGGATCATTTAAATAAGAAACTGTGCAGTACATACATGAAGGATACATGTGTGACTATGTGCCTTACAGCCTGACCATACCCCACTTTTCACTCAGTGCTGTATTTGGACATTTTGTGTGCCTGTTTTTCTAAAACCTGATTGGTGCCAGTGTACAACAGTCCGTCTTATGGACATGCCAATGCTTTGTCTCAGAATGCATATTATTGGGAGCTTTTTGGTGTCTTCAGCAGGAAGAGTCTGTACCCAATAAGAATCATATAATGGTCATGTTTTCCAATGATGGAAGGTGTACATTTGCTAATTGGTCAAAACATTGCAATGTCTATTCTAAGATTATTTAGTCTTATGATAAAGGACACTTTCATTCTTTTACTTAAAAAAAAACCTTTATTTCCTTAGACCCTATGAAATTCGTTTGTTTATTTTTTTATTTTTGAAATGAGGTCCCATTCTTCGCTCCCGTCTGGCCTGGAACTCACTACATAGTTCTCACTGGGTTCAAACTTGCGATATTCCTTGTACTTTGGCCTCCAGGGTCCTGGGAGTACAGGCATGCACCACCATGCCTGGCTAAAATCTATTTGCTGTAGGTCCTGGCAGTACAAGCATGCACCGCCATGCCTGGTTGAAATCTATTTGCTGTGGGTCCTGGGAGTACAGGCATGCACCACCATGCCTGGTTGAAATCTATTTGCTGTGGGTCCTGGGAGTACAGGCATGCACCACCATGCCTGGTTGAAATCTATTTGCTGTGGGTCCTGGGAGTACAGGCATGCACCGCCATGCCTGGTTGAAATCTATTTGCTGTGGGTCCTGGGAGTACAGGCATGCACCACCATGCCTGGTTGAAATCTATTTGCTGTGGGTCCTGGGAGTACAGGCATTCACCACCATGCCTGGTTGAAATCTATTTGCTGTGGGTCCTGGGAGTACAGGCATGCACCGCCATGCCTGGTTGAAATCTATTTGCTGTGGGTCCTGGGAGTACAGGCATTCACCACCATGCCTGGTTGAAATCTATTTGCTGTAGGTCCTGGGAGTACAGGCATGCACCACCATGCCTGGTTGAAATCTGTTTGCTCTAAAGTATGAGGAAGGAATTTACCCCTCATTTTTTTTTCTTAAAAATGTAACCTGTAGTTCGAGAACCATTTATTTGTTAATCCATTTTCTCTCCACTGACTTGAAATGTGGGATCTCTTTTCTCCATTCTCAGATGCAGCTGACTGTGGGCATCAACACTGATTTGGAAACCATAGCAACATGACATTTTTGTGTCATATCAAGATATCAGAAGTGTTACAATTAAGGAGATACGATACTAAGTTACCACACATACTTGGCTATTTATGGGATTTTTTCCCTCTCTCACATCCCATCTTTTAGAGCATATTATTTTAGTAATTGTGAGTTAAAATTTATGTTGTTAGCTGGTACTCTTTTCATTAAAATATTTTGCTTTAATCTTGACCTCACTATGTGATTTTCAAAATACCCCTGTCCCCGTCACATTGTAGTCTTCAAAGGATTGCATTGAATTCACTCTGTTATTTTGTTGTTTCATTTTGTTTTGAGATAGAGTTTCATATAGGCCAGGATGGCCCCAACTCATGGCTGAAGATGGTGCTAACTTTTGATCTTGCCCTGCCTCCTGAGTGTTGGGATTATAGGAATGTGCTGCCTGGCCCTTTTATGTGCTGCTGGGATCTCACTCAGTGTTTTGCACATGATAAAGAAGCCCAAATAGCTTTCCAAATAGTGATACAGTTGGAAGAATTTATGTAATTGCAATATCAAGTAGGTTTTTTTTTTTTTTTTTTTTTTTTTTTTTTTTTTGGAGACAGAGTTTCACTATGAAGCACTGACTGGCCTGGAACTCACTATGTAGACCAGACTCAGAGAGATTCTCCTGCCTCTGTTTCCTCAGTGCTGGGATTAAAGGTGTGTGTGCCACACTACTCATTGCAATCCCACAATATCAAGTGTTTTTATGTTTAGGGTAACTACTGATTCTTCATATTTAAAAAAGGGTATATAAAATAATAGAATTAATTCTAGTGTTTTCTTTTAAAAACTTTTACTTATGTGGCACATGCACATATGTGTGCAGACACACACACACATACGCGCGCACACACACACATACTCACAGAGGAGAGAGGTCAGAGGTCAGAGGTCAGAGGTCAGAGGACAACCATTAGGAGTTAATTCTCTCCTTCCATCATGTGATGTGAGCTCTGGGGATTGAACTCAGGTTGTGAATCTTGGCAGGAGGCACCTTTACCTGCCGAGCCATCTCACTGACCCCACTGTTTCATTTCTGCACATATTTATTTTTGTTGATCCTCCTCCTCCTCATATTATATGTATATATAAATTAAAAGCTGAGGCTCTATATATGAAACAAAATATTCAGTATTTGTCTTTCTTAGCCTGGATTAATTATTTAATGCAATAATTCTCAGTCCCATTTCATTGTTATCTCAGGGGTAGGATGCAGCTCAGTGCTCCTCCTATTGCTTAACTCCTTGATCCACTTTTGGGCTGGCGTTGTTGTTGTTGTTGTTTGCATGACTTTAACTGTGATGCTGAGTGTACCAATGCTAACTTGCTAATGGGAGTGCTTCTGGAATTTAGAATCATTTACTGTGATTCTATATTCTGTTATAAGATACTAGTTCCCCTAAGAGTTTTAATCAGGGTTGAATTTTGAAAAACTGTTTAATATTAAGTGTCAAGACACACTTTGTTTTTCTTTTTGAGCTTGATGAATGGGCTATGAAGAACGCGTAACCACACTGTAATTTCTACGTTGTCCACTTTGCTTTTGTGGATTATATTAACATTTATTAGTGTGATTTTCTCATTTTTTTCTCTTTTCAGTTTGTCCTTTAAATACTCTAGTGTGGCGAGCCACCAAGAACCTCAGTTTATGACATATTGTTTTACTTATTTATCATGTTTGTTTACTTCCACCTATACTGGGGTCTCCTCCCATTCTCCTCTCTTCCACCTGCAATGAAAGCGACTTTCGCATTTTTAGAGCTTTCTTAGCTTTTTGCAGCACTGGACTGACTCCAGGGCTTCCCATGTGCTCGGCAAGCCTTCTGCCACTGCGCTGTGTCAAGCCTTCCTGCAGCACTCTCACCGTGCTGGGTTCGTTTAAGCATGTCTCACTGTGTGCTGCCGTCTGTCCTCTGAAGGGCTCCCTCTGTTCTTGCTGTAAGAACTCAGCCCTGTGTGTTACAAGCCAGGCTACCCTGTTGTGTCTCTGCCTGCTGTACAGCGTTTGTGTGATCATGCACTGAGTTTCTTCAGCTCTTTGTATTTTGTGTCATGGCTGTGCCAACCTCACCCCACACATTTTTAGATCTTTCACTTTTTAATTTTAATATGTTGAAAGACTTCAGTTTGTAAAGAATAACAACTTATTGAGAACTTGAAGTTTTTTATCCATAAAACTATTTACATATAGGTATCAGAACTCACACATACACATACATGCATGCAAATATAAATACATATACCTATGCATATTCACACACTCACATGGACTTGCATACATACATATGTGCACACATATATACATACACATAGTCACACACACATAATTGCATATATATGTTCATGATATATACATATAATATACCATGCACACACACATATACACACATACACACATACATATGTACTTAAACACATATGAATATGAATACACACATGCACACATGCATATATACGTGTGCACATGCATATATACATGAACACATGCATACATACACACATGCACACACACATACACACACAAACATATCTCTATCATCAGTGACTTTTTGTTTTCACCTCTTATAGTAAAATTTATTAAATAATTTTTAGAAATTTATAGATGAGCAGTGTATTTCCCTCTTCAACTCCTGTGCCCTTTATTCCCTCTTCTTTAGTTATTATTGTTGTACACACACACACACACACACACACACACACACACACACACATTTACTGAGTCCACTTAGTGTTGCCCATCTGTCCATGTGTTTAGGGCTGACCACTTGAGATTGGATAACCTGTTAGTGATCCTGACACTGGAGAAAATGGATTATCTTTCTCTTAGAAGCCATTGATTACCTGTATATCCTCATCCAGGGTCTTTGTGAATTTTTAAAAATTTAAATGTATTTAAAATGTATTCATTTTACATCACAATTATAGCCCCCTCTCTTGTCTCCTCCCAGTCCCATCCTCCCTCCCTCTTCCTCTCTATGCCCCTCCCCTAATCTGCATAGAGGGGTAGCCCTTCTCCCTTAATTACTATTTTTTGAGAAAAATCAGAGTTTTCAAATGTATTAACATTTAGTTCTTAGCATTTTCTATTAAATGCCAATTTGTTTCATACTGTGATGACATTACTTTTATATTTTAAATACTACATATTTTGTTTTCGCTTGACTATCTATCATCTATTTATCTATCTATCTGTCTGTCTATCTTGCTTTTTAGACAGTCTTGCTGTTGTTATCTTGCATGGCCCAGCCTGTCCTTGAACTCATGGTAAGTTGTGAGTCAGCCTTCTGAGAAATGGCATTATAGGCATGTACTACCATACCTGGCTTTCTCCTCCTCCTCCTCCTCCTCTTCTTCTTCTTTAATGACATTCTCCTTTTTTCTTATATAAAATAATATATGCTAAGTTAGTAGGGAACTTCAGTGAGTTTCTCTTGTGCAAGTACTCTTGCCGAGAAGCCATTCTGCTTTGTTGTTGATGTTGGTTTTGTTGTTGTTATTATTATTATTATTATTATTGTTGTTGTTGTTGTTGTTGTTGTTATTTTAAAACAAGTTGTTTAAGTGGCTTTAGTTTTACTAAAGAAAATCTAAAAGTAATTGTTGAGAAATGTTAATCTAGCAACATGACTGCTCTGGCAAGGGATCACATCCAAAGACCTTCTAGGCCTATGTGATCTGGCTGGAATGCAGACACACTCTGGATTACAGGTTGATCTGTCTGGAATACAGACATGCCTTTAGTACACACCTTTAATCCTAAATAGTGAAGGTAAGGTTAGTTTATAGAAGGATGCAGCCATACTTGAAAGTGAGGTCTAGTCGAGGGCCAGACAAAGTGATGAATCAGAGAAAGATTTGACAGAATGAGTCAGAGATAGGATAGGACCAATTCTCGTGAGAACAGGACAGGAAAGAGAGGCTGCTTAACTGAGAGTTTTTGTTTTTGTTTTCATTTTTGCTTTTGTTTTAAACTGAGACTTTCTTTCCTGGACAGTTTTACAGAGACAGGTTGCAGAGAGAGCATGTTAGACACAGGTGAAGACAGAATGAGCCAGAGAATGAGAAGGAACTAGAAGATTAGAACATATTGCTAGAATTATTTTGAAGCCAGGCAGAACAATTAATTCAGTTAGAAGTCATGAGAAGCCAGTTTGAATCAGTCAGCTTGGAGAGGAGTTTAGGCCAAAACAGTTGAGTTGAACCAGCTAGTGAGAGTTCAGAAAGAGCTAGAAAGGCTTGGGAATGGCTCCCATCTCATCCCCTCATCTGAGGAAATAAAAACACTTACAAATAATTGTACTTTTGTCTGTTTTCTCAACTTACATTGTAAAGATCATTCTTGTTTATTTTAGCTTATTGTGTGGGAAACTTAATTCATGTAGCTTCTATACCTCTTGTTTAATAATTAATAAATTCTCCATGTGATTAATTTTTCTTAGTGTTTCCTTAGCTTGAGCCCCAGCATTTTATATCGTCACGATTTAAAATATAGACTATTTTGTGGTTTCTTCCATTTTTATATCTTCTTTGTCTCAAGAGTCTTTAAAAGAGTTAGACATTGCCAGTGACTTAGAACTCTCTGCTATAAACTCCTGGGGTACCGTATGTGGTCAGAGAACATGAGAGTGACCCATATTGCTTCTACACCTCAGAAAGCATACAGTTTCGTTGCTAGATGAATAGGAATATTCCATAGCACACAAAAAGAATATGCCCCTAGGCATCGTGGTTCGTAGCTGAAACTCCAGCACTCAGGAGACTGAGGCAGCAGGACTGCAAGTTTGATGGAATCTCTCTCAAATAATCACAGCCTAGGAAACGCCACAAAGTGCCACGTACTTCCTGAGTGTCTCTGAGGTTTACACTACCTATTGAGTCAAGTAGAAGAATGTGTGCATGCCCTTGCTAGCCCTTTCCTCTGCCTGCCTGTGTCAGCGTGTGCGCTTTGTCTGCACAGAGCATCAGCATCTGAATCTGTTGCCACAGTGACTGCTGCCGATTTGGTTGGTTTCTTCAGGCACCTGTTCATTTCTTTCTGTCTTAGTATCATTAGTAGAGCTAGTGAAGCCCCATCGCCACGTTTCTTTGCTGTATTGTGTAAGGGGAAGGGAGGAGGTATTGTCCAGAGCAGAACACAGCTTTATCATACTGCCTGATTCTCCCATGTCCTCAGTGTCCCGCCGTTCCTCCCAAAGCCTCAGGGTTGGGAGCGTCTGGGACTTAGGAATTTTACATTAGTGATGCTCAACCTGTACAGTCTCTTTTCCTTATGGTGTACGCAAGCCCCCGCGGCTGGTACATGGGACAGCTGCCGACTTCTGCATTCGTAGATGTCATCTGGGTATTCTGCTGAGCTCCCGCATTCTTATCACTGTTGAATTATCCATTGGACTTCCTAGGCATGTGATCATGGATCTAAAATCACTGTTCCTTTGCGGTGATTTTATACATAAGTGTAAATAAATATATATTATATCTCATTTAATTGTCCAGATTTTTATAACAAACTTAATAAAAATGCCTTTTCCTGGTTTTAATAGGACAGTGTTTGACTTTTAGAATATGACTCATTTGTTTAGCACAAAAGTCTTTGCCTTTTTAAGAAGAATGTTCTCTGTGTCTTTTTAGTTTTCATTCGGATATCTATAGCATTTTAACAAGGGTCTCAAAGTGACTACTAAGGTTACCACATGCCTAGTTATGATGTAGTTTGTTAATAGATTTCTTAATATGAAATGTTTTGTGTATTTCTGGGGGGTGGTTCTGGATTATAATGGATGGTCCTTTAGTGCACAATTTCATTCAATTGTCTTATATTTTATTGAGCACTTTGGAATTCGTGTTCATAATTCATTAGTTCAACTACAATGTTTGTGTAGCTGGCTATCTTTGTGAGGCCTGGTATCAGGATTATTCACATAGCAAATACTTTAAATGTTCTTTCTTTCTTTTTCTTTCTTTCTTCTTACTGTTTGGAGACAGTTTATATTACACAGAGATTATCTGTTCGTAAAATTTTGAAATGATAATAAAACTCCAAGTGAGTCTTTCCTCAGAAGGTGAGATTTCAGTGACTTCCCAGTTTTTATATATACTTCTGGAGTCAGCCTGAGAGCCTAGGCCAGCTTTGAGCCAGGAGTCAGCTCAGTTCCGTCAGTGAAGGAAGTCTCCATCCACCTGACAAACAGTGCTGAATTCACTCCCAGAGTCAGGTGTTTGCCTTGAGTTAAAGCTCTGCGTTTGGTGCTTATTAAATTCCCAGGGCAGAGAGCTGGCCCGTTGCCATTGGTATATATGGTCTTGCTTCTGGTCGTTAGTGCCGACTTGATGGCTCTAGAATCTGATTTGAGATCAGCTTTCACGTGATAAACAACGAGAAATGAGGTTGGTTGTGGGTATAACAGACCTTGATCGCTCTTTACTGCAGCTGGCTGGGGCTCACCAACAAGAATTCAGGAATTGTAAACAGCCAAATAGGCTTAAGCTGGTATTTTCTCAATAATCCTCTTGCTGTTCCTGAGTCGGTACAGGAGTATTCTGGCCGCCGTTGTTACTAACCAGAAGTGTCTGGCTTGTAGTGGTATCTTGACATGGTTATGGCAAAATAGTGCAGGCTGGGTGCTTTAAAACAACTGGTACTTACTGTGTAGAGTTCAGAAAGCTGGAAGTACAGATCAGAGAGCTGGAAAGTTGTGGCCTGAGGTCTGTGATGGGGTCTGTCCAGGTTAGTCTTTATTGTCAGCTTGATACAACCAAGAGTCATGTGGGAAGAGGTTATCTCACTTGAGGAATTTCCAGCGTTACTGCCCAAGGCACCTGTCTGTTGTGATTTGTCTTGATTGCTGATTGACTTGGGAGAGCCCAGCCCTCTGTGGGTGGTGCCATCCCTTGACAGGGAGTCCTGCACTGTGTAGGCCTCCCTGTGGCCAAGCAGGAGCCATAGGGAGTGAGCAAATAAGCAGCCTTCCTCTGTGGTTTCTGTTCCAGATTCCTGCCTTGAGTGCCTCCCCTGACTTCCTTTGGTTATGAACTATGACCTGGAAGTGTAAGCAGAAACACTTCACTGCACTTCACTGGTGGGGTTTCAACATACCTTACAGAGGGAACAGAATTCACCTACAGCACTAGCAATGGTGCCCATGGAGGAAAGTCAGGTGGCCTGTCCCCTGGTTGCCAGGATTGGTGACAGTCCTTGTTTCATGAAGCAAACATGAGTGGGTAGGCCACCGGCTGCCTTTCTTAATCTGGTTCATTGTCCATCTGAAGTGTGAGATAACCCCTTTGAAATTCTGTTACCAGATTGCTCCGACCTTCCCCATATGAAGTTTCTGTAGCAACATTGTACTGGCTTGAGGAAACAGGGTGTGTGAGGCCCTTCAGACAGAGCACTGGGGCAGCGCAAGGCTGTGTTTCTTGCTCTTTCTGCCTTTTTGCTTGTTCTCTGTCTGAGGACCAGCATGGTGCTGCCTCCACATCACCAGTTTTAGGCGTGCTGGTTGTGGCAGGACCCATCTCTAAGGGAACACGGTTCACATAGACTGCCAAGACAGACTTCCTCGTGGGGCGCCAGCAGTGGACGGAGAGGCCATGGGGGGCCAGCAGTGGACGGAGAGGTCGTGGGGGGCCAGCAGCGGACGGAGAGGTCGTGGGGGGCCAGCAGTGGACGGAGAGGCCTTGCCACCGATTATCTCTGTGTCTGCTCTTCAGGCATCCCGGCTGCCTCTATCGCTCACAACTTTATCTTGCGAAGGCTGGAGGCTTATAAAATAGCTACTCTGGCCAAAGCTGTACAATAAAGAATCGTATTTGACTCTCACATTTCACCTTCTCTTCTCGCTAGCTAAATAATGTGACATTTCGAATTTGGAATCTTCCTGTTGAGCTTACATTTTGGGCTTTCCCTAACTTTATCAAGGTCTTACTGGGGTGCTCGTCAGTTTCCAAAGTGCTTTGATACGATCTCATCTTAGTCTCACCATAAGTTGTCTCTTCTGCTCATTTTTCATGGCGATAACTCACAGAAGTTGGTGGAGGCACGGGAGTGACTTGGCCAGCGCCATACAGATAGCAGGGGAGCCAGGCCTCCAGCTCAGGTTTGCTGCCTCTCTGCTCAGCAACTTGCATGAGGTCATTCTGCTCCATACCTCTCCTGGTCCAGCCAAGTTTCATGGCTCCCTCAAGACATCAGACCACAGCTACATCCTCCCCCAGAGCCTTCCCAAAGCCAGCAGAAGGCACAACTGACAATCTTCTGCCATGTTGCTCCATTTCTCTAGATCAGGAGCTGGCAACCTGCGTGTTCCCTGGCCTGTTTTTGCTAGTTTATGAATGCCCCCTCACTCTCTTTGTGTGTGTGTGTGTGTGTGTGTGTGTGTGTGTGTGTGTGTGTGTGTGTGTGTGTATCACATTTAAAAGAGTTATAGAAGAAGAAGAAAAAAAAGAATGATAATATTTTCACAGTGAGATACATATAGCCCTAAATAACCTCAACAATTTACTATGGAGCCCTTTCCAGAAAACGAGTTCCAGCCCCTTCTAGAAAAAAGAACCTCCCACCGTCTTCTTTAAAACCAAGCACATTCACAACCACAGTTTGAATAGTCCATAAACTCAGGTTCAAAACTTAATCCCACTGTGGTGGAGTTGAGAGGGGCCCTTGCAGGAAGTGACTGAGTCATGAAGGCTCAGCCCTTAGGAAAGGAGTGGTGCCTTATACAGAGATTCCCAACCCGTGGGACGTGACTCCTCAGACACCTCTATACCTGTAAATATGTACATTGCGATTCATAACAGTAGCAACATTCCAGTTGTGAAATAGCAATGAAAATCATTTTATGGTTGTGGTGGGGGTCACCACAGCGTGAGGAACTGTATTGAAGGGTCGCAGCATTAGGAAGGCTGAGAATCACTGTTTTAGAAGAAGGCTAAGGGTCTGGCTTAGCTCCTTTACTCCTCCGGCCCCCCTGCCATGTGAGAGGGCCAGCAAGAAGTCACGGAGGATAGCCTTTGCCAGGCACAGAGCTTGCAATTTTTGCACTTCCCAAATTCTGGAACTGTAAGCTATGAAATGGCTCTTTTTTTTTCCAGGCTCAGGTATTTTTGTTACAGCAGCACAAATGCACTGCATATCTCTATTTAGTTACGTGGTTTCTGTGGCCAATTTGTTTATGTATAATGGGCCTCTGGTAGTTGCTTTGCAATATCCAGCGCTCCGTCTTGACCTTGCTGATTCTTCCCTCCTTTGGGCCCTCAAGGAGTAGAGATGACATGGAATCGACTCCCTGATAGAATTTGTCTGGAAAGAGAGGAAAGACCTAGCAGCAGACAAGTGATGACAATGAGTACTGGGCACAGTGAGTACTGGGCACGGTGAATACTAGGCACAGTGAGTACTAGGTACAGTGAGTACTAGGCACAGTGAGTACTAGGTACAGTGAGTACTAGGTACAGTGAGTACTAGGCATGGTGAGTACTGGGCACAGTGAATACTGGGCACAGTGAGTACTAGGAACAGTGAGTACTAGGTATAGTGAGTACTAGGCATGGTGAGTACTGGGCATGGTGAGCACTGAGCACAGTGAGTACTGGACACAGTGAGTACTGGACACAGTGAGTACTAGGCACCCCAAAATAAAAGAAAGACCCAAGGACTTTCTTGTGATAACCCACAAAGGCAGGAAGTGTGTCTCTCTTGTTTCTTGCTGTCCTCAACATGTAGTACAGGTGCCAAAAAATATCTATCGGTTAATGAGTGAGACCCAAATTACCCAAGGGGGATTTGGAGGAGGAACTGGGATTTCTGCTGACATCTGAAAAGGGATAAACTCACTGAGAGAAATGAAGTAGGAATCACGTTCTGGGCAGGAGCGGGAGTTAGCTAGGGCAGCTAAGGGCACACCTTCCCTTCGTGCTTCCCACCACCGGATGACAGCAGATTATGCTCGCTTTCGTTGAGGCAATCTTTCAGTTCTGGCAAGACTGTGGAGAGGTTCCAGTGCCTCACACATGCTAGGTAAGCCCACTCATGCTGAGCCACATGCACACTCTGGTGTACTCTACTCAGGTTTTGGTCTAGCAAAAAAAAAAAAAAAAAAAAAGAAAGAAAGAAAGAAAAAAAAAGAGCAAGTCTAGCTGAGTGAGTCCCCATTGATTAGCATCGTTCCTGCCACCTACACACCAGGATAAGTTGATTCACAGCACCGAGGCCAGAGAGCTGTGGAAGCAGATTAGAGTATTGGAGCGACCGTCAGGGTCCCGCTAAGTACCTAGCCCCAGAGTTCACACTGCCTACAGGCCACATCGCATATGTGTCTCCAACTAGAAGTGAGCAGCTGTGACAAGGTGGGATATGTGCCTTACACACAGTCTGTGCCATTTGTTCTCTTGCCCCTGTACAGATAAAGTTCACCAACATATACTACTAACATATGCGCGTGCACACACACACACACACACACACACACACACACACACACACAAGAGAGAGAGGGGGGGTGTAGAGAAAGACACACATAGAGATACACACAGAGAGTGAGCAGACAGAGGAAATATTTATTTTTTCCTTTTTCTCACTTGGAAAGTTCTGTCCGTGGTATTGCTTTTGACCTTTGACCCCTAAACACACCAGAGCCTAAAGCGAACGGCCCCTACACCAGCCTCCAGCCTTAGTGAGGAAAGCTGAACTCGGATGCTGCCTGTTCTGGGCATCATCAATAACTGGTTCCAGAAACCACCCACTGTTTTTGTTTGTTTTTGCTTCAATCAAATAGCATAGTCAATATTTCCCATGGTTCCCTGGTTTCCCATGGGACATCATTGGCTGGAAAAAAAGTTACATGAACCTAAAATAAAATGTTTTCATGTGGTCCAGTGTTTTTGTGATCCTTCTACCATTGCCTTAGGCAAGTTACACAGGTCAGCCTAGGTGATCACAAGGCAGAGCAGAGCGAAGTGTGCACAGGTCTATCCAGCTGTGCTGCCCGGGAGCAAAGTGTCTGTCCTTGTAATGAATCGCCCTGCCCTTGCGCCTGGCTTCATTCTTCCTCCCGGCCTGCAGAGGCAGCCGTACTTCAGCATTGCTTTCCTGCACGGCTATCTCTGCCGCAGCCTCATATCTCCTTTGCTGTCACTGGTCTCCTTCATCGAGGCTCTCAGGTATATTATAATAATGTGGTATCTGTATTTCATTTTTTTCCTGGGACACACATGAAGGTGCATTGTGCATCAGAGGGCTGAGTGTCGAAGTTGATTGAATGCTAAACCTCCCACAACTGCTCTTTTCGCCAAATCGTAGAAATCCTGGATTAACAGAATTAGCTCAGGTATTGTTTTCAGTGATTCCATCATATCCCCAGGTATAAAAGCCTACTCTGTATATGACCTCTTTTCTTTTTATCTTAATGCATTTTCCCTAGTTTTTAGCAAGTGTTTAGCTAAAAGAAACATTCAGATGCATACATATCATCTTATAAGTTACTATTAAAAAGATTTTTGTTCTTAGGGTTGCAGTGTGGGAACAGATGTGACTGCTGGTAAAACTTCATGATTGTATTACTTTAGCTTATTATAGTGGGAGAAGTTTAAAACAAACCATAAATAGAGTTTTCCCATTTTTATGTCAACTTTTTTTTTTTTACAATCAGATTGACAATTTTCTGTTAAAACCCAAGGGCAATTCCTTTTTTTAAAAAATTAATTCATCAATCCATTATTTAATCATATATTCATGCACCATCTATCCATCTGCCATCCAAGGTTGAGTTGAACACCTTTTTTTGTACCTAACAATATTTTCAAAAATAACAGAAGATGTTAGTAGAAGAGTCCACCGTGGAAGGCAGTGTAGTTAAAAACTGCTGGTTGGTTACAGTTGTCAACTTGACACAGCCAAAGTCATGTGGGGAAAACAATCCTTAATTAGGAATCGCCTGGATCAGACTGACCTAAGGACCAGCTGTCTGGCTAGTTGATAGAGGAAGACCCAGCTCATTGTGGAAGGCTCCATTCCCGAGGCTGAGCCCTGAATTGCCTAAGAGGAAGCTAACAAGCCAGTAGTCAGCATGTGTGAGTCCGTTTCTCTCTGCTCTTGGCTGTGGACCTGTTATGATCAGCTGTCTTAAGCTCCCACTTCAGTGACTCCCCCCAATGAGGAAGGATTCGCTGTCACCTGGAAGACAGGGCTGTTTAAAATCCTCCCTCCCCTACGTTGCTGTTTGTCACAGCAGCAGAGATGAACGTAGAGCAAGCATCAAGCCGTACGTGGGACTAGATGTTAGCCGCAGCGACCGACAGAAGGTTGAATGAGATGCAAGCGCTAGGGTGCTTGGTCAACCTGTGCTGGCTTTTGCCCACGCCATGGCTGTGAGGACGTTGGCTCACTGCTCTGGCCCCCAGTTTCCTCATTGGCAGAAAAGCAGAACCGATTTGGACTATAAGTAAAACATCATGGACCTACTCAGTTCACCCCGCAACCATCTTTCTGGGAGCTACACAGTTTAATGATGTATTTAATATAAAAGTATGTAATTTGGGGCAACTGCAGGAAGACCTTTTAACACATTGTCTAAGTGCCAGTTCTACGGGAGAAACATGGGCTGAGGCTGAGTAATGGTTGCCTGCCTCAGACAAGAAGCTCGTTCTAGCTACCCCAGCTGTCATTTCCCAAGGCTTTCCTCAGGAGGATGCCAGTGGCCAATCATCACTGTGCAGGGCAATCGACTTTTCCTTTGGTAAACTGACACATTGCTTGTAAATGTGTCAAAAAATGGGACCATAAAAAAAAAAACAACCCAAAAACTAGTCAGAGGGTCACATGCCGAAAGAAAACAGGAGGCAATTGTCCTAGCAATGGAGAGGCTAAGGAATAGTCTAGATGCTTCCTGAGCCAACAGATGCTCTCTGCCTCAAACTACACCTGAAATCCAAGGAAGGAGGTCCAGCCAGGACTACTGCCGAGTCTGAGTGGCAACTGGTCCCTCCCCCACCGTGTGGGCCCTGTCACTGCATGTTAGACACAGTACATCAAGCTACACTAGAGGAGAGCTTGTTTGGAGCCAGCTCTGCCCAGGAAAAGAAAGAAAGAAAGAAAGAAAAAAAACTGGCAGAAGGAGAGCAGACCCTGCTATTCAGGGAAACATCTTTGCTCCTGCAAAGGCTGTTAGCAAGCTTGCGGCCTCAGATTTCTATATGGCTTTTGGCACATCGTTTTAATCAAAAGAAGAAGAGGAAACACTAAAAAGGGTTCAAACCCTAAACACAGTGATCTGGCAACGCGAGGCAAAGTTAAGTCATTCCAGGACTATGCCAGGCTTGGAACATCTGCTCCTGCAGGACAGCCTGCAGAGGCTGAGACACAAGAAAGAAACCTTAGATTTTAATGCAAGAAGATTTACCGACCCGAGACTTCAAACGCCCGTCAGAGAGCTCAGAGCTGTTGCAGGGAGCATTTGGGTTCATGACTCCCAGCTGCATGGGTCTAGACACAGTGGAGAGCCACAGAAGTAATCTCTGACATCCATGGTTGAAGATTTGTGACCAGAAATACTCTCGCACACCAGAAAGTGCCATACACTCTGGTACAGGCAAATTCTAAAAGACTTCCCTCACCTCTTATAGGATGGGTTCTTACCTGCTTGGCAAGGCAATCCCAGAATGTTTGCCCTTAGTGTGAATATGGGGCATGACCTCAGAGTATTTCCTTTCTGTTTTTTTTTCTTCAGTCCACCCAAGAGATTTTTTATCACGAGTACAGAATTTTCTTCTGTAGAGCAAGCCATAAGATCAAATCTGCCGAAGTGGGAAGTTTGTAGGCATAAGGCCTGCACTCTCCAAGCCCCTTCTCCTCGTCAACAGCGTACATGGCAAATAACCCTCAAAGACGGCAGCATCTGGGACAGGCTGTGCTTTACCTGTATGTGTATTTTGCCTGCGTATAAGTCTGAGTACTTCTTAAGAGCTTACAGTCCACAGGGAACACCGGATCTCCTAGAACTGGAGTTAACAGACGGTTGTTAAGTCAACGTGTAGGTGCTGGGAGTTGTTATGAGCCCACATGCAGGTGTTAGGAGTCGAACTCAGCCTGTGGAAAAGCAACTAGTGCTATTAGCCACTGTTCCATTCCCCAGACTCCAAGTCTGTGTTTTGATAATTCTTCTAGATAGCTTTAACCGTTAACCTGGTACAGCCTAGAGTCACATGAGAGGAGAATATCAGTTGAGGGATTACCTTGGTTCATGGGCATGCCTGTGGGGGATTGTCTTGATTGTTGACTGATGCAGGGGGTGCCTAGTCTACTATAGGCAACATCATTCCCTTGACAGGTGGCTCTGGCTATAGAAGAAAGCCAACATCCTTCTACATTCCTACACGGTCTCTGCTATGCCGCCTTGGCTGTGTGTTCCCTGTTAGAGGTGATGCTATACAGAACAGCAAAGAGGCCTGCCTTTGGCTTTCTGCCTCGACTTCCCCCAATGGTAGACTGTGACCTGGAAGAGTAAGCCAAATAAAATCCTCCCCTCCCCGCAGTTGCTTGTGGCCAGGGGTTTTGTTACAGTAGTGGAAAAGGAAACTACAACAACCGTCATCTTTTATGAAAACATTTATCCCTGGTCCCACAGTTGCTCGCTTCTATCTACTGGTGCATCCAAGGATCAAACCAACCCTGGATGGAAAATGATTTTAAAAAGTTTTACATGTACCGAACACATAAATACATATACATTGTAATCATTGTTGCCTGAACAATAAGGTGCAACAATTTGCGTAGTGTTTACAATGCCGTAGGTACTGTAATCAATCTGGAGATGGTTTACCACACGCAGTAGGGTGTGTGGAGGTTACCCACAGGCACTATTGCCGTTTTATATGAAGGGCTTGTGCAGCTGTGTGTGTCCTGTGTAGGTTCTGACAGCAACTTCCCTCGATGGGAAGGGACGTATATATTTCATTTGCGCGTGGTATTCCTTCACCCTGGGTCACCATTGCTCTTCATGCCTGCACTCCCTGCTCATCCAACACCCTTGAGCGGCCCCAGGATAGGAACCCCTGTCTCAGCCACAGTGATGTCCTTCTGCCATGTCTCACCAAGGTGCTGGCTGCACCTACGAGGACACCTGATGTCCACACAGCAGGTCCATGGTGGATTCTCCTGCCAGCTACTGTGGGGAGTGCTGCACATAGGCTAATTGGATAATTTGCTAAGCATTTATTTGGTGGCTTGCTTCCTGCCTTCCTTCCATTTGCCCTTGGGTGTAAGTACTAAAGAACTGACTTCCTCTCTGCCCTTTACAGGTGAGTGAGCATAGCCCCATCTCACATCATTAAGCAGCACAGATATTTTGTTGCCAGGCAAAGCAGGAACCACAGTGTAGTAGAAGTAAATTCATTTACCTAGTGATTCAGGACGCCTCCCTAATCTTGTCCGTAACATTAATACCCCTTTCTTTTTTCTTCCTCACTCTGTTACCTATAAGACAAGAGAGCCCTAATCCTATATAACCCTGAAAGTCTGATTTTTGATCACTCTTTTAATTATTCCCCGTGTCTCATAAGGAAATTGTCCCTACTTATGGTGGAAAATTTTCATTTCTGCTGTGTACACGTTGGCTAAAGCTTAAATTCACACTACTTAGCTTAGTCCTCAAATATGCTGTTTCATTTCCCGAATAGCCTGAATTGTGCTTAAGCAAGCCTAGGTTTAATTTTGATGTAATAGTAGATAATCGGGTGATCTTGAGTGAGTTTCCATAAGCCTATTTCCTTATTTGTTAAATGGGCATAATCCTAGTCCATCACAGTTCATAGCATTACTCCAATATTCAAATAAAAGAAATCTGATATAATATTCAGCACAAAGGGAGTGCTTTACAAATACTAGTTTTTTTTATTATCATTGGGACTTCACACACCAACAACACTGACAGAGGCTTCACTGTTATTATTAATGCACTAAAATATTTTATCACTAATATTCTTGCGTATAAGAAGAGCACAGTGTGTTTCATCATTAGCCAGTGAAGATTTTAATCCAACTTAATACTAGGCTTATCAAATAGTTACCTAAAATTATAGAACAGTAGGACCAACTAACCTTGCTTAAATAACATGCAAGTCTAGGCCAGTCATACACTTGTGTGTCACTTAATGTTTTGGGTCCAGAGGAATGAAATTCACCTCCCCTGGAGGTCCCACTACCTCCTGACTTTCCTGGGCATGTGGATGCCTTTCTAGCCTTTTCCAAGAGACAGATCCACATGAATTCTGTAGGAGGCACTTAAGTCGGCCTGCTTAAGCTGTTGAAAGTTGTCACTGCTCGTCAATAAACTTATTAATTTCCATCTCTGTCAGTGCGTCTCAACTGTGGGGTGCGACCCCTTTGGATGTCAAAGACCCTTTCACATGGGGCACCTAAGACCATCAGAAAACACAGATGTTTACGTTACAATGGATAGCAGTAGCAAATGTACAATTATGAAGTAGCAACGAAATAATTTTATGGTGTGTGGAGGGGAGGGAGTCACTTCAGCATGAGGAACTGTAGTAAAGGGCCGCAGCATTAGGTGGGCTGGGAACCACTGCTCTATGATGTGGTTGTAGCTGGCTACAAAGTTTTGGTGAGACGAGGACGAGGCATTCCTTTCCAGGCAGCATCAGACTCTCTAGCAGATGCTTGACATTGCCTGCTTGGTTTGAGCTCATTGTTGCAGCCAACTCTTCCTCCATCACTTGCTAACTCATTGCTTTAAAAAATTCATTATAAGTGCTGTGTATGTGTGTATGCGTGGTGTATGAGTGTAAGGAACTGCAGTTTCTAGGTAGGTGCAGCAAGTGCTTGCACCTGCTGAGTCAGCTCATGAGTCCCACCACACCTTTTAAGCACTTAGGTAGCTTTCACCTTAAAACATAGGTTAAGACTTTAACAGATGGGGCTCGTGACTCACTGGTTGAGAGCAGTTGTTACTCCTGCAGGGGACCTGGTTTCACTTCCCAGCACCCACATGGCAGCTCACAACCATCTGTAACTCCAGCTTTAGGGGATTCCCTCTTTTGGCCTCTGTGGGGATCAGGTGTGGTACAGACACACAGACACACAGACACACAGACACACACACACACACACACACACACACACACACCCCACACACACATAAAGTAAAGGAATCTACAAATTAAATGAAATTAAATAACCTTATGAGAAGTTTACTTTCCCATCTTCCCAGCCTTTGCAATCTTCTTCTCATCCTTCTTCAGAGCTGGGACTTGAACCCTGGGAATCATGAAATCACACAGTGTACAGTCGTGGAGTTACACCCCAGCCCACGACAAATTCTTTACGTACTCCACAGGCATTAGAGCATCATACTGACAGAAGGTAGTCGATATTATTATATTATCTTTACTTATTTGTTTGTGTGTGGTGGTCAGAAGAAGTGTCGGTTTTCTTCTTCTACATGAGGGTTCTAGAACTTTCACTCAGTTGGCCAGCTCGGTGGCAAGCTCCTTTTCCTCACTGAGCCAGCTCACTGGCCCTCTACGTTATCATTGAAAAAATAAGAATTTAGATATATATGAAGATTGTACCAACAATGTTAAAGTATGACTTACAAGCTTAAAAATAACTAATAATAATGCAAACATATATTTTATGAGAAAATATCAGGATTCTTCATGTATTTAAAGGATTTCTGTTAAAGTAAAATAGGAAAGAAAATTCTCACTCACTCTTACCCAAACCTAATACCTACTAGCACCACCACCCCAATTTATGTTGGCTGAATTATCTGTAACTTATTTACTGATTAAGTATAGTATTCTATCTCACACAGGTAGACAAACATAGACTCTGAGGTAATACAGAAGTTAGGAGTAGCTGGTGTAATTAAGTAGAACTTTACGGGATGGCTTCCTGTAAACAAGCTACTGAATTTTACGATGACAAGACACAGAATGATCTATAAATACAGCAATAAAGAACTCTCACAGCAACCGACTTCATGTTTAAATTCTTCATCGGTTCAGGGTCAGTGTCCAGCCAGTGAGTCTCAGCGTCTGTGACCATCTGTTCAACAGGGTAGAATTGGGTTTTAAACCCTCATGTGAGCATTTGGTGACCATTGGCAGTTGTTGGCACTCTGAAGTTTCGCATGCTATATGTTTTAGTCATAAAGAGTTTCTGATGAAGCCATTCCCAGTTGTGGCATCCTTCCCCCATCCTCCTGCACCTGTCCAGGGGTGGCTTGTGTGAAGCTCTTGAGACCAGTGGTTCTCAGCCTTCCTAATGCTGTGCCACTTTAATACACCTCCTCTTGCTGTAGTGACCTCCAGCACCATTTGTCGCTACATCCTTACTGTAATTTTGCTACTGCTATGAATCATAATGTAAGTATCTGACATGCTGGATGTCTGATATGTGACCCCCGTGAAAGGGGTGCTCAACCTCCAAAGGGGTTGCTACCCACATGCTGAGAATCACTGCCTTAGAAGAAGAGTCTGGGAGCTGAGTGGTTTTCACCTACGCATTTGGAAGGGTCATGATTTCCTCCTTTTCTAGAAGTCAAATTCCTCAAAGTGTCCATCCTGTGGCTCTTCTGCTTTTCACAAGGCTGGTCCTCATGAGGAAAAAAAAGTGTGTGAGGAAAGAGAGTCCCCCAAGTAAACATCCCAAGGCCTTTTCCCAGGAAGCATGCCACCCCGTCCCCAGAGCCACCACAGTGGCACACAGCATTGCCCGGTGTTGGTCGGCAGTGTGCCTGGGCAAAGGGTGCTGAAGTTCACAGATGCTAGCGATGCACATTGTCCAATATTAACACATAATTCAAATTTCTCCAGTCTGCATGGTACATTAGCCAGGTGCATGGCCTCGGAGGCCACCAGACAATGTGAGCCTCTACCTCCTATCTCCGAACCCCATTATTCTCCCTTCTAGCTCTCTGAAGAAATTAGAGAGAGCAGGGCACACTGCCTAAGAGGGATGTTTACATATACTTTGATCTATAGATTCTGTATCCTAGACAAACATTGTATGTGTTATACTATATGGAATAATTTACATCTTCAAATACCCTCAAAAATAAGCAACGGATGTAGTATGTCACTGGAACGATGAAGGGATCTAGCCATAGGCTGGACGCTTCTTCAGGTGAACTCCAGGGACCTAACTTGGTGACACTGTCAGACTCTAGAGGATACCTTTTCTGAGATTCTTAACTTACTGGTCTGACCACTGTCTGTTCTGTTTCTTCCCAGACTGCCCATAGTTTGAATTTCCCGGAGCATCACATCTCATTTTTCAGTAACCTGCTATTGTAGCAGCACTGCCTTCCTTAGCCAGCGAGCCTGGAAGTTTGCTTTTCCAAGGAACCAATACGTCTGATCTCAATCACAGATGCCTCCAGGCTCTGATTGCAGTATTATAAAATAGCCTCTAGGATTCTTGGGGGTAATTAACTTACAGTGTGATGGTCCAGGCATCCTGCAACCTCCATGCCTACATACATTTTTTTCCAAACTTTTATTTTTCAAACATCTTCCCACAGGCTTCTATTCTACAATGAGGCTGTAGACAGCCTTTTGGGCAGGCTGGAAAGGGCATGGTTGGGGCAATTGAGTTTAAAATGAGTGACTATTTTAAAAAATATGTACATACATATCCACCAAACACACATGTAATATCTCTCTCTCTCTGTCTGTCTGTCTGTCTGTCTCTCTCTCCTCTTAGGTGTGTGGCTACCTATTGAAACATGTTGGACATCTTTAAAGACAGTGAATTCTCACTCTCCTATTAGCTATATTGTGTCCAGAAAACACTGTTTCCTTGTAGTTCTCTATCTACTGCCAGTGCCTCTTAACAGTCTTTCCACTTTCTCTTCTGTATTGATCCCTGAGCCTTAGGAAGAGAGCAGCATGATACAGATTCCCACTTAGGGCCAAAGCCACATATTATCTGCACTCTAGGGCCACAGCCACATATTCTCTGCACCTTAGGGCCACAGCCATGTATTCTGCACACCTTGACCAGTTGTGGATCTCTGTGTTAATCATTGTCTATAGCTAAAAGAAGCTTCTCTGGTGAGGCTTGAGAGAGATGCTGATCTATAGAAATAAGGAGGAGCCAGTAGCAATTGATTAAACACTGTGTCCCACGAGCAGAATAACAGTAGTAGGTTCTTCCCTATGGCCTCTGACTTTGTCTAGCCCCCCATAACTATGTCGAGTATGGGATCCATGTTGTGGGGGCAGGCATTAAATCCAAGCACGAACTGGTTGGTTACTGCATGACACTCATGCGAATCTTGGGCCAGTGCACACATGTAACCTGGCAGGCCTTTATTATTGCTTGCAAGGCTTCACAGATGGATAAAGTTATTCATGATAACTTTTCTCTGGGAGGATGCATAATATCTTCCAGCACTACTATAAAAGGTAGCTTAGTAGCTGAAACTTTCAGGTTAATACCAGCTTGACTTCCTCATGTTCCATGAGTAAAACATGTTGCGGCTGCAGCTACAGGGTCTTATTGTCAAGTTCTGGAGGCCATCCAAGGACAATGGCAATAGCTGTGATGTTTAGGGATTCATGGGTCTTCATTGGTCAACAATTCTAATATGCCTGTTTAGAAACCAGACAAAATAAATAAACAAATAAAGCCAAAGAAACCAGAATAATAAATAAAGAAAAAGCATGAGAAACACACACCTTCCTTAAAAACATAAAACCATGCTGTCTACTTTTTGGATTGTTGCTTGTTATTGCTTTCCCAAAGCCTACATGTGCATCATTAAATTATTAATATGAGGTCTTTCACATTTTTTTGATGTAAGTACATACTGCTGAAAACTTTTCCTTAGTTGTATTATTTTACATTGGTCTACACATCTGTTTTTGTGCAAGTACCACATTGATTTTGTCACTATGGCCCTGTGGCGTAGCGTGCAGCAGGTCATATGATGGCTCTAGCTGCATTACTTCTGCTCAGAATCACTTTGGCTATTTATGATTTTGTTTTTCCATGTGAGTTCTAAGATTTATTTATTTATTTATTCATTTTAGGTTTTTCTGAGACAGAGTTTCTCTGTGTAGCCTTGGCTATAATGGACTCGATTTGTAGACCAGGCTGGCCTCGAACTCAAAGAAATCCTCGTGCCTCTGCCTTCCCTAAGTGCTGGGATCAAAGGCATGCACCACCATGCCTGGCTGGCTTTTTTTTTTTTTTTTTTTTTGTAGTTTTGTGAAGAATATCTTTGGAATTTTGATGCAGAGTACATTGAATTTGTATATTTCTTTGGGTAATACAGCATTTTTTTTGGGTAATTATCTCAGTACAGCAGTGTGGAGGGTAATCCTATCATGTAGTATTTTAATTTATTTTTCAGTGTCTTGAAGTTTTCTTTATAGAGGTCTTTGATCTTATTGGTTAGATTCATTTCTAGATTATTCTAGGCTATTTTGCATAGCACATGTTTTCTTGATCTCTTTCTCTGTAAGATTGTTACTAATGTTTGCAAAAGCTAATAGCTTTCATTTGTTGATTATGTATTCTGCAAATACACTGACAATGTTCTTTAGGTTGAAAGGTCTTCTGATAGAGCCCATAGGATAATTTAAGTACAAAACCATGCCATATGCAAAAAGCACAGCCTAATACATTCCTTTAAATGTTTTATCCCCTTTGTGCATTTTCTTAGTTATTTCCTTAGCTGAGACTATAATGTAATGAGCACCCTGAACTCACTCAGGATTTTAGCAGAAATGGCCTCAAATTTTTTTCTGTTTAGTATAGTTTAATATATGTTTGTCACATATAGCATTTTTTGTGTTGAGATATGTTGTACGAATTCCTGTTTTCTTTAGGATATTTAATCATGAAATTCTGTTGAACACATTCCTTTTCTGCGTTTGTCAAGATGAGCATATGATATCTGTCTCCAAATGTATTAATGCGGTGTACTCTATTTATATTACCTTGTATACGTTGACCCAATTCTGCAGGATAAAGCCACTTTCATCATTATATACCATTGTTGAATTAATTTTGTATTTTATTAGATATTTTGCATGAATGATAATTAGGGAAATTGGTCTGTAGCATTCTTTTGTAAATTTATTTTGTAAATTTTTTTTTTTTTTAGAATGAGTTTGCGTTCCTTCCTTTTCTGTTTTGTGAAACAATTTGATGAAAGTG